>NC_045426.1:296356373-296696373 GCF_902635505.1 Sarcophilus harrisii | reverse complement strand
TGGGAAGGAGGATGGTAAGCTAAGGAAGGAAAAAAAATTGGAACTCAAAATCTTACAAAAATGAATACTGAAAACTATCTTTACATGTAATTGGAAGAGTAAAATATTGATTAAAATAAAAAAAGATAAAACCAACAAATACTTCCTAAGACCAAAATCAAAACAAAACCAAGCAATTGCTGATCTGCATTCATGAAGAGTTTCCTCATTGGCAGTTTCCTACATAATGAAACTGGTTTGAAACTATACACACACAAACATACACATATGCATATTTTATATGAGATTATTTGTAAAATGTTTAACACAGTGCATAACATATAATAGGCACTTATTCCATCCTTCCTCCCTCCCTTTTTCCTCTCCCTTTCTTTTTTTTCTTCTTTTTCTCCCAATTGTAGAACAGTGCATTGAACCAGTGAAATCAAGCAACCTCTCCTCCCCAAATTATAAATCACAGATGGAAATTATGTTTCTGTTTTCTGGCCAGGAAATGTGGATGTTAGAGGGTAGGATGATCTCATTTCTCCTGAGAGCTGGAAAAAAGGGCAAGATGAGTAACAAGGATGGATAACTAATTGCCAAGGCTTTGAAGGGCTATGTTGTAGAATAAAGATTAGATTCATTCTTCCTGACTCCAGAGAGTTGAACCAAGAGAATGGGCAGAATTTGAAGAACAATTTTCAATTCCATATATGGAAAATCTGACTGATATTTAAAACTGACCCAAAGTGCAAAGTGTCAGATTCTCCCCATGGGAATAGTACTCAGGCGTTGGTGGTGAAGAACAATTAGTGAGAATTAGGATTTATCCTTGGATAAAAGTGAGGATTAAGTTCATCCTGGGAAAAGCAGAGCTAGGAGAAGAGTCAGGAGTAAGGAATAATGTCACAGCAGTAGAGCTAGAGAGTGGTTAACCCAGAACTGGTGAATTTTAGTATTTTCTCATATAATGTCTTTTTTTGTGTGTGTGGCAATGACATGCTAGTTTACTGAGTCAATTAGATTGCAGGTCTAAATATAATTAACTGCTTTAGTAGGTAATGAGTCATTGCACGTCTTTCAGTAAAGGCTGAATGGTCATTTGTCCTGAATATTATGTAGGGGGTTCAGTTATGTTTTGGACTAAATGATTTTTGAGGTCCCTTCTCCTTCTGATATACTTTGCTTTTATGACATTCTGTGAGAGGACATTACAATTAAACACTAGTCCACCAATACTTTCATTCAACAAATATTTGGAAAGTATCTCTTGTGTGTAGAGCTTAATGCTAGGTACTTCGGGAATTTGGGTGATGAGTCAGATAGCAGGCTAATTTGGGTACAGAATTATGAGCTAGGTAACATAATTTTAGAAAATCTTGTAGCTCAATTACATTTTTAGGTGTACTTTTGATTTTTTTTTTTTTTTTGACAGTGAGAGTGGAAAGCAGGTTTGAGACCTGTGTGTATATATGTGAAAATCCTGTTTGGAAATACTTCCTCTACTTCCACCTTATCACTACTCTAAACTATTTGTTACATAATGCTTGAGGACCTAGAGGTTAAAGCAATTGTCTGTGTTCACACAGGTAGCAAGTGATTTGAATCCAGGCCTTCTTAACTGAAAGGTTGATCAGAAGATGAATAGAATGAATAGAAATTCATTATAAAAGTCTTCCTTCTAAATTAATTTTCATTTTTAAATCACCCATCAAATCTAGGGTAAGCAATCTTAAACACTGGGAATGTCACAAAGTAGTATTCCTGTATTGTGACTTATTAGGATCATTCTAAGCAATTTATTAAGGCATGTGGAGGTTGGGGGTCACACAATTAGTCAGTCAGAGGCAGGATTAGAAATTGAGTATTCTTGACTTCAATTCTACCTCTTTACTCCATCACAGCATAATACTCAGTCAACTTTAGTAGTTTGCTATTGCCTCTATGATAAAACATCAACTTCTCTGTTTAGTTTTTGAAGCTTTATACAATCTCAACTCTACTTTTTTTTTTTTTTTTTTTTTTTTTTTTTTTTTTCCAGATTGGAAGTTATTATTACCCCCATTATTGTCCCTGTGGGCCTGGAGTCAAAAAGTCCTGAATTCAAATTTAACCTTAGGCACTTATTATCTGTGTGACACTGGACAAGTCACTTCTGTTTGCCTCAGTTTTCTCACTAAAGTAAGGATAATAATAATACTCATCTCCAGGGTTATTGGGAGGATCAAATGAGATAATATTTATAAAGCACTTAGCACACTTTCTAGAATGTTATTATCATCTAATCTTTTGCAAATCATTTAACCTCTCTTTTCTTCAGTTTCCTCAGCTGTAAAATGGGAATAGATATCTATCTTGCAGTGTGGTTATAAAGATCAAATGAGATATTTATAAAGCATTAAGGATTGTTCCTGTCACTATGTAATAGGTACTTAACAAATCCTTTTTTTTTCCCTCTTTCTCTTTTTCTCCCTCTTTACTTCCTTTCCTTCCTTCTTCTCTTTGATAAAAAATGTTAAATGGAGCCAAGACAAACATGAAGCTCTGGGACCAACAGCTCTAGCCCTGTTGGAACTTTGCTTGCAAATTAACATCAAATAATAAAAAAGACAGTATATGACAGTCTGTAATTCAGCCAAACTGGCTTCTCTATTCTTTACTTAGAGCATTCTATCTCCCACCACTATTCCTTTGCACTGGCATTCTTCCATATGGGGAAGAATGTTCTTCCTTCTTCCATCTCTTGGAATCTCTGTCCTCAAGATGTATAAAACTTGGGCATTATCTTTTGCATGGAGCTTTTCTTTATTCCCCCAATGAGTTTAGCACAGTCTTGACAGATGTTTAATAAATGTTTATTGCTTTAGTCACTGCTAGTACCCTTGCTCTCAAAACTACCTGGTATATATTTTAATTGTTAATTTTTATAATTGCACTGCATATATTTTGAATATGCTTGTTGTTTCCCTCATGTGAATAGGAATTGTTTCATTCTTTGTACTTCTATCCTTGTTTAGCAAGTACCTAGCACATAGTAGGAACTGTGATTAATAAAGTAGACAAATGGATTAATAAATTCTTAATTGATTCTTGTTCTGTTTGTAGGTAACATTGTATTGACTATATCAAGCCCAGGAGCACTGCAGTGTCCTAACTGAGATCAACAACCACTCAAAAGATATTGGCCTATCTACATTGAAAAAACAAAACATATAATGAATACCTATTATTATCCACTTTATATTATGTAGTTGAATGAATAACACATGAATTTGGTCCATCTATAGATATACCCTGAATAGATATTGTGTATAACCAAGAGATCATTATATACGTCAACAACAATACTGTATGAAGATGTAATCTGATGGAAATGGATTTCTTTGACAAACAGACCTAATTCAGTTTCAACTGATCAATGAAGAACTTGGTCAGATATTCATGATGCCAAGGTCATCGACTGCATCCCAGGCTATCACCAGTCATCCTGACTATTGTCTTGTCACTGGACTTAGATGACTGTAGAAGAAGAAGTGAGGCTCATGACTTTGTGCAACTCTGCCTCAATTAAACGCAACTGATGAACAAGTCAAGACATCATCACACCTTGATGTCATCAGTTCTCTTCAGAAATGGATGAAAAACAACAACAGAGAAGTCAAAGATGGAAAAAGTATTTGAGTGATATGAAATGAGGCAGGAAGGAGAAGAGAGAATGTTTGGGAAATGACCTCACTGTTGTTGGCACAATATGATAGAATGGATAGAGTACTGGCTCTATAATCAGGAAGACTTATCTTCATGAGTTCAAATCTGGCTTCAGATACTTCCCAGCTGTGCGACCCTCAACAAGTCACTTAATCTTGTTTGCCTCAGTTTTCTCATTTGTAAAATTATCTGGAAAAAGAAATGACAAATCACTTCAGTTTCTTTTCCCAAGAAAACACCAAATAGGATCACAAAGAATTGAACACCAACAAAATGAATTGAAATCTTCACCAAAAAGAGTGAGGATGGAATGCATTGAAGCGTTGAAAAGACATGAAAAAGTTTAAAATTGCAACTATATAGTTGCAGGGAGGAGGAAGTAGAAGAATGATTGCCTTGCTATAGTGAAAACCCAGTTGAGATTATATAACATACATTTGTTGTGGATCCTATCAACATAGGTTCCTGGTTCCCTCCAGTGCTATTAAGTAGAATGTGAATAGGAACAAATGTGGCAGATGGTGTGTGTAATCCAGGGTTAGATGCAGAGAAGTATAAGTGTATGAGCCTAGATCAGCTCCCTTTTTGTACCAAATCCAAACAAAAAAGCATGAATGATCAGTGTTGAGTCTACATATTCTGAAAGAGCCAGATGGCAAATAAACAGGTTGGTGCCAGACTATTACACCAAGGCTTCCAATTCTACAGATCTAATACATTCTTGTGCCAGGTGTTCTTATTAGCAATACTTGGCCTGGTGGTCTTAAAGTTGGGGTGCCTAAATTACTAAGTTCCTTCAGGGCTTTCTTTTTTCCCATTGTGGGAAGTGGAAGGGCTCTCAAACTGGGCACATAATCATAGACTTTTTCTATGTTTCATAACTATATTTCTCAGGATAGAATTTGCTCATTAGATCACAAGCCTAATCTAGTGATTCTTTAGTGTTGTAAGTGTAAGTTAAGAACTGATGGTAACCAAGACTTTTAAATCTTGTGACATTCAGAAGTAACTTCTGAATCTCCAAAGAAAGTATATTTTATTTAATTCTATTCTACTCCCCTAAAACCTGGAAGGATGATCACAAATTAATAACCTGGTATAGTGGTTTCAAATTCAATACATAAAGTAAATAAAAATTAAAAACAAAACAAAGAACCAAATTCAACACTCAAGTTCATTACTCTTTCTACTACACTTTTTAGTCATTATTACTAGTAGTATGTCACTGCTAGCTACTATAAAGTATGTGCAGGTATATTGCTTTGGTCGAACTATGATTTGGTTGTATACTGTTTTCTCTATACTGATGCTGATAATAAAATCCTTTTATGTTACATAGTCACTGTGATTCCTTTCAGGTCCAGATCTAAGATCTTATTAGATCTTGTTGTCAAACTTAACAACCTGTTTGGTCCTTGGATAACAAACTGGCCATCCCCAGGTTAAATTCAAAACCTTTCCAACAGGAAAAGATGTGTCAAAATGTGAGTTCCCTTAGAATAACCTTGAGAATTGAAGATCTCCTGTTTGACATTATGAGGTATCAGAGACAGGTACATGTAAAGCTGAAATCTGTTGAAATCTCACACTGGATTATATTTTAAAACTCTAGTATATGGTATTGAGAGAATGATTAATTTGGAATCAGATTTGATTCTGTTATTTATTATCTTGCTGGACAGCTAAATAACTCAATGGATAGAGCACTGGACCTGGAATTAGGAAGAACTGAGTTTTAATGTGATCTCAGATACCAACTATGTGATCCTTGACAAATCATTTTACTTCTGTTTGCCTTAATCCACTGGAGAAGGAGATGGCAAACCATGCCATTGTCTTTGCTTAGAAAACCCCATGGACATCATGCAGTCATGAAGAGGGGGACAAAATTGAATAACAAATATTGGTAAGTCACATCACAGTGAATCTCATTGTCCTCATCCATAAGGATTTAACCAGATTAAATTCCACAAAGATTTATTTAGTGCCTATTATGTACAAAGCACTGTATTCTGGGCTTACATAGACAAAAAACGAAGATTTCCTTGATCTCAAAGAGTTTATGGTCTATTGGGAGGAGAAATATCATGTAAACAAGTAAGCAAATAGAAAATATATCCCAAATGGTATACTGGTTTTAAAGGTGTGGGAGAGAATACTAATAGTTTTTGGTTTTAGTGGAGGAATCCTGGCAAGGCGAGAGTATCAGAAAAGGTCGTGTGGAAGTAGGTAAGAGGGATCTCTATAATCCCTTCTCACAGCCAGTCCTATGATTTGGGTGATTTTTTGTTTTTGTTTTACATTTTTGTTAGGTAAAGGGAGAACAGCCTAGAAAATGGAAAGAAATATGCAATAATGGAAGAGCCCAAGATGAGGTGCCATGAGACTGTCATTCTAACCCATGCTCGCCAAATAAATTGCTATTTGACATGAAACAAGTTATTGTATCAACTTCCCCTCTAAAATGGAGGTCATAATCACTTTCCAGGGTTGTTATAAGATTATATTTAATGATAGGTGTAAAAATAAATAAGTGTGAACACTACTGAAATTCATGGGACTATTAAATGCATCCTCTATCGAAGAAAGGGGTGAGAGAAATTCTATAGTATTATTGTCCTTTGTGAAAATCTTGTGCATATTGCAAATATGTTAAGGGCTGAATCTGAAGGCGTTTAACTGAGCCCTGCTTCTTCCACTGTGCACAGTATAGCCTGGAGCCCTTTCTTTCTCACAACAGGCTTCTCAAAAAAAGAGGTATGCATCAGGTCCCACTGCAATAAATAGAACACAGTGGCATTAGGTTATTAAGAGGCTTTGATACAGCTGCTTTACAGACTCTCTCTGCAGATCTCAGATCCCAAGAGCATCTTGGTGATTGAAAGAGTTCCAGAGCACCAAATGTCATGCAGGGAGAGAGGCCACCACCATGTTACTGAACAAATTAGCATCTCAATACAGCAGTGCGCACGTTTCAGCTTTGAAAAAAGACTGAGACTCTTTAGTTAACAGATTGTGTTCAGTGTTGAGAAAGAGATTAGGCTGTTAAGCAGTCAGTCCAATCAATCTTAGGGCAACCCGCCTGAGCAATGGAAATAATTCCCCTTCTTTATTTCCTCTTTGGGATTGAACAGTTATGGTCTTCTATTGCTTGCCTTTCCCTTGGCAAACAGCAACAGTAGCCATAGGAGTCTTTTTGGTGAGGAACCTTTGGAGGAATCAGAGCAAGTTAAGAGGTTCTTTTCAGGGCACAATTTCATGAAACATAGCTGTCATATCTTAAATTGGAGGCAATGTGATATGGAAATAATTATAGTTGATATTTATATATTATCTTAAAGTTTTCAAAGAACTTTACAAAGAGTTTAAGAAATTTAACCATGTGAAAGAGTTGAGATTTTAATCCAGGACTTCGCAAGTCCAAGTCTAGCACTTTAATAGAACTCAGCTTCTTTGGAAGATTAAAACAGGATGACACAATGAAAAAAACACTGACCTTGGTACGGGAATAAGCGTGTTTAACTTTTTTGGGGTATCACGGAGCCCCTTGGTCATCTTGTGAAGCCTATAGATCCCTTCTCATAATATGCAATTATCCAAAATTATAATAAATACATAAAATAAAATCCATAGGATCACAAAAGAAGCCAATTATAATGAAATAATTATAAAAAAATTAAAAGAAGTTCACAGGCACTAACTAGGTTAAGAACCTTTTGTTAGGAGAAGAGGATTGGTGGTACTGCTGATAATAAGATAATAGAGGCAGCATAGCATAACAGAGAATTTACCTTGAAGTCAGGATGATTTGGGTTTAAGTTTTTCCTCTGACACATACAGCTGTGTAACACTGGGCAAGTTTTTTAACCTCTCTGTCTCATCAGGCAAATCTCTTAAGACTATAAGTTATAGAATAGGTGCCTAGTTGCATTGGTAGAGGGAATTACTTCATCTAGTACTTCTCTGTACTAAAGATGTCAAAGATTCTGTTCCTGTCCCTTATTCTGAACAATAAAATAATCACTAAAATTTATATACCTTTAGCTTTGCAAAGTTCATTATCAGGATGTGTGATTTTAGGCAAGCATTTAACTTATAGATTTTGTCTTATTTTCTATAAAATTAGGAAAATAATACTTGCAGTGGGATGCCATGAAGAAAAGATCTTGTTAACACCATAATTATTACTATTAACAGTTATAATTTAGAAAAAGGAAATATTGGGAATAAAAAAATCTTGAATTTTTTTCCTTAAAAAAACCCAAAACAAACCCCACATCTCTTTGCTGATGAGAGCCTGATAATGTTCCTAAGGAGATTCACTGATTTTTAAAACTCGCATATATGAAAATCTAGTAAGCATATAAAGAATAGAACTGAACAGATAGTGTACAAAGAACATTGAAATATAATCATTCTCTAAAAGAAAGTGTAAGGATTAATAAATAAGTGGGGACAGAAGGAGGTTTCAAACCAGTAATGAGATTGCACTCACTTTGGTTTAAAGGATAGGCTGAAGGAAAATATTAATCTTTCTTCCAGACTATATATCCTCTACATTGAAAAAACTAGATATAAAAGGAGGAAAAATAGTGAAGAGTAGTGGTTAACAAACTTTTTGGTCTTGGGATCCCTTTTACACTCTTAGAAAATTATTGAGGACCTTTCCGCTTTTGCCTATGTAGGTTATATTTATCGACACTTATTGTATTATCAATGACAATGTCTTAAAATTATTATGAAAAATAGTTTTGGTTTTGACTTCCAAGTGTCAGGGGATTCTTTTGGGGTCTTGGAGAAATAATGAATCAGAGGCAAAAACAGTGGGTCAATATTAGGAGACTTGGGTTATAGGATCATAACTCTAGAATTGGAAGAAACCTTGGAAGCTATCAACCCTCCTCATTTTACAGATGATGAAACTAAGGTCCAAGCATGTTAAATGATTTTATCCAATGTCACATAGGTAGAATGAAGACAACCAAAGATAGAATTAAATCTCTAAATAGTATTGCAATCCTTAGCTCTTCCAGGAGATTGTTATACAACTCTGGACACATCAGTTAAGTCCCAGCTCAGATATACTGTATGTGTAGGCAAGTTTTTTAACCTCTCAGTGTTGTCCTGCACCTCTGTTAAGACTATAAGTTGCAGAATAGATGCTTATTTGCATTGATAGAGGAAATTCCCTCTACCTCACCTTGGAGTTCTTTTCTTGGCCTTAGTTATTGATTTATTGGTCAAGTTAGGGTCCTTGGATGACCAAGACTTCCTGAATAAATTCCAGATTTACTTGGGAACTTGAATGAATAAAAAATGCCTCTTCATTTCACTAACCTTTAAATGAAATTTAGCATTTTCTTTAGTTATGAATATTGGCAACTAACAATATAGCATTAGCAATACCTTAGACTTTGTAACTGGTAGAATTCACAGACATTTTCATGTATATTATAGATGTTGCTGATTTTTAAAGTATCATCTATGTTCAGTATTACTTTAAAATTACTGTTCTCATTAGATCTACCAGTAAATCTGTTACTGTATTGCAAATTTTTGAAAAGTTGATAACTGAATTTAATATGATTTGCTTCCTTTGTAATTTATGTATTTAGCAATACTATGCTGAGAAGGGGTCCTTAAATTTCATCAGACTGACATAAAAAAATCCAGGACATAGAAAAAGCTAAGACTCACAGGAGAAATAATCTTTAAGTCTGTCAAAACTCTAGTAATAACTAGAGAGAGGAGCTGAGTTTGTGATTTCATTGTCATCTGGAACTCCTGAATGAGGAAATTTCCTCAAGGAACATTGGAGACACAATACCATACAGGAATGGTGCTTGGTACATTTTGTAGAACGTTTATAAATTCTTGCTGACATCTTTTCAAATTATAGTTTTAGAGTTGCTTGGCTTCACTGAATGACTTGCTCAGAGTCATATAGGCAGTTGTTGTCATAAGGGGGACTGGAACTCAGACCTTCCTGGACGTGAGACCTGGTCTCTATCAATTACATCATAAATTAAGATTTTTAAGACCAAAGTGGAAGTGTGGTTTTCAAAAAAAAAAAAAAAAAAAAAAAGAAAGAAATTAAATGTACATCAGAACTCATTTCCTCCATCCTTATGACCTTGGAAATGCGATTGAATTTCTTTTAGTTCTAGTTTCTTCAAAACTAAAATCAAAATAACCTGAAAATAAAAGGAGACTAGTAGGGAATAGTACAAAGAGCTCTTTAGCTGAAATTAGAAGATCCGGGTTATTTAATCATTAATATTTTATGATCTATCTGTAGTTTCCCATTGTTATTGTTCAGTTACTTTCAGTCATATCTGATTCTTTGTGACACCATTTGGAATTTTCTTGGTATAGATATTGTAGTGGTTTGCCATTTCCTTGTCTAGCTCATTTTACATATGATGAACTGAGGCAAACAGTATCATACAGTTAATAAATGTCTAAAACCAATTTTGAATTCAGGTAAATGAGTTTCCTGAATTCAGTCCTGATATGCTATCATACTGTGCCCCTTAACTTGCCCTTGATGTGTATATCTATATGTTTATGTGCGTATATATGTATGTATGTATATTATCCAATTAGACTCATGAAGGAGGAATGAATAATATATGATATAAACATAACATAGCAAAATTTAATGTATGAATAATCCAAAGTAGCATATAATCCAAAAGTCATTTGTTTGACTTTAATATCATTGTACATTGATGATAATGTAATCTAAAAAATACTGGGTTTCAAGTCAGAAAAGCTTAGCTTCTGCCTACATGAACTGATGCTAAATGAAATGAGTAGAACCAGGAGATCATTATACACGGCAACAAGAAAACTAAATGACAGTCAATTCTGATGGACATGGCTCTCTTCAACAATGAGAGGATTCAAACCAGTTCCACTTGTTCAGTGATGAAGAGAGCCATCTACACTCAGAGAGAGAATCATGGTAATAGAGTGTGGAGCACAACATAGAATTCTCACATTCTGTTATTATTTGCTTGCATTTTGTTTTCTTTCTCAATTTTTCTTTTCCTTACTTCTTGATCTAATTTTTCTTGTGCAGCAAGATAACTGTATAAATATGTATACATATATTGGATTTAACATGTATTTCAACATATTTAACATGTATTGGATTACCTGTCAGCCAGGGGAGGGAGTTAGGGGAAGGAGGGGAAAATTTGGAACAAAAGATTTTGCAAGGGTCAATGCTGGAAAAATTATTTATGCATATGCTTTGTAAATAAATAAATAAATTTTAAAAAGAAAAGAAATCTTAAGTTCCAATCTCTATTCTGTATTTTTTTTTTTTACTGGCATGGCCTTGGGAAAATTACTTAATTTTTTTAGTTCTCAGTTTTCCTCATTTATTAAAGAAAGATGTTAGACTAGTGAATTTCTTTTTTTTTTTTTTAGCCTAATAGTGTCTTCCTCCCAATTACATGTGAAGATAATTTTCAATATTCATTTTTGTAAGATTTTTGAGTTTCCAATTTTTCTCCCTCCCTTTCTTCTCTCCACCTTCCCTAAGAGAGCAAGCAATCTGATATAGGTAACACATGTATTATTGTATATATTAAACATATTTTCATATTAGTCATATTATGAAGGGAGAATCAGAACAATAGGGAAAAACACGAGGAAAAAAAATTTAAAAAAGATTCTAAAAAAAGTAAAAAGACTATGATTCTATCTGTATTCAGACTCCATAGTTTTCTCTCTGGATATGGATGGTATTTTCCATCATAAGTCTATTGGAATTATATTGATAAGAAGAACTAGGTCTATCATAGTGGCACAATTTTGCTATTACTATGCATAATGTTCTCCTGGTGTTTCTTGCTTCACTCAGCATTATTCATGTATGTATTTCCAGGTTTTTCTGAAATCTGCTCATCATTTCTTATAGCACAATTGTAATACATTCAATTTATATAACACAACTTGTTCAGCCATTTCCCAGTTGATGGGCATCTCCTCAACTTCTAATTCTTTGGTACAACAGAAAGCTATTATAAATATATATATATATATATATATATATATATATATATATAATATATTTTATATATGTATGTAAAATATGTATATATTTTTATATATATATTTGAAGAAACTTTTCCCTTTTTATGATCTTTTTATGATATAGATCTAATAGTAGTATTGCTCGATCAAAGGGTATGCATAATTTTATAGTCCTTTGAATCAGTTCACAACTCCACCAATAGTGTATAAGTATCAGAGTTTTCCTACACCCCTTCCAACATTTATCATTTTCTTTTTCTTAGACTAGGGAATTTGTAAGGTTCTTTCTATTTCTAAATTATATAATCCTGGTCAGTCAATAAGCATTTATTATGTGCTTACTAGTATCAGATACTATATTAAGTGCTTGGCACATAGCACTGCCTGATTTGTTCCTATTAACTTTGTCCTTTGGATTGTGTTTCTCCTATGGTCTGCATAACCTTTATCCTGGACTCCTCATGAAAGGCATCTCCTGCCTTCATCATAGCTATAAGAACTAATGATTTAGGGAAATCATTATAAAAGGGAATGAGACCAAAAAGATTAATATCTTTAGAGAATCTGGTCTTGCCAAGTGCCCAGGTCCTTGTGTATGTTTATATTATAATTTATGGATAGTATTTCCTAGTTGTGTTAAGAAGAATAGTGATACCTGGCATCTTTTTATTGCTTTTAGGATAAAATTCAAATTATTTAGCCAGTCAAGGCCTTCTCCTCTTCTGGTCCCATGCTATCCATCCTACCACATTTTGCTATGAATCTTTGGCACGAACTAGTATAGTATATTTAGTAGTATCCCAAATATTCCATGTTCATTTATTCAGTCCCTTCTCCAGGACTGACACAAGTATTCAATTTTGGATACCATATTTGAAGGACATTGATGAACTTTAGAGAAGAGAAAACAAGTTGGTAAAGGATGTCATAAGATCAATTGAATGAATTGGAGGTGTTTAGCCTAAAGAAGAGATTTAAGGATAATTTGATCATTATCTTCTAATATCCAAAGTAAGTCATATTGAAGAGAAAGTATACTTCTTATTTCTCCAGGGAGGTGGAATTAGGATCAATTACCTGAAGTTATTTGGAGGCAAATATCAGCTTACCATATTGGAGACTTTTATAACTATAAGAGACTTAGGAGAAGGAGGGCTAAGGCATATTACTCTAATGTGATAGAGAGGTGATTCTGCATTCTCAAAGGCCATATGCCAAAAAAGTACAAACTTTGGGAGGTTCTACTAAGTTGAAAAGTAGGTAAATATAAGGCAACAGTAGTTGTCTATTATTCAAGAAGTAGCCTAGCCAAATTTGGTGGTTCTGGTGGCCTTGCCTGTAAGTCCTTCCACATTCTGTAAGCTCTGTAATTGCTTTTTGCTTCTGCTGTATTTATCCAGGTATTTATCCTACATTGGACATCTATCAGCATTCTCCTCACCTGGACATTGTTCTCTGGACTTGACTCTGGAAGTTTCTTTTTCTTTTGTTAAATTTTATTTAATAGTATATTATTTTTTCATTACCTATAAATATGGTTTTCAACTTTTATTTTATTAAGATTTTGAGTTCCAAGTTGTTTTTTTCCCTTCCCTCCCTTTCTTCCCCTTTCCTCATACTAGCCAGCAACCTGATATAGATTATATGTGTACATTCATTTTTAACATATTTCCACATGAGTCATGTTGGAAAAGAAAAATCACAAGAAAAAATAAAACAAAAGAAAAAAAATAGTATACTTCTATCCACATTCAATCTCCATAGTTGTTTCTCTGGATGCAGGTGGCATTTTCCATCCAAAATTTATTGAAATTGCCTTGGATTATTAAATTGCTGAGAAGAACTAAATCTATCATGGTTGATCATTTCATAATCTTGCTGTTACTGTGTACAGTGTTCTCTTGATTCTGCTCAATTTGCTCAGAATCAATTCATGTAAGTCTTTCCAGGCTTTCCGGAAATCAGCCTGTTCATCATTTCTTATAGAACAATAATATTCCCTATCGTTCATATACCATAATTTATTTAGCTATTTCCCTACTAATGGGCATCCACTCATTTTCCAATTTCTTGCCAGCATAAAAAGAGCTGCTGCAAATATTTTTGTACATGTGAGTCCCTTCCCCTCTTTTAAGATCTTTTTGGGCAGTAGTGGCACTGCTGGATCAAAAGATACATGCAGTTTTATAGCCCTTTGGACATAGTTCCAAATTGCTCCCCAGAATGAGCCTGGTGATTTCTAGGGGTCACATGGAGCCTAGATCATCACAGAGTGGTTCATTGAGAAACAGGATGGGAAAAAAAAAAGAATAAAGAAGGATGGGAAGGAGGAAGTTGAGTAAGAATAGAAATAAGAGAAGTAGATTCCTCCCCTCCAGAATGTGAGAAGGAAGTTATAAATACAAACTCAGCATGAGAAGAAGCAAATCATATGTAAAGACAAGAAGCTATCTAGGCAGACTAGGTAGAGTACATTTTTTAGTGGGGTTGCAGTTTTACGGAGGGTTTGTGGGTTTTGGGGAAGTATTATTGATGCTGCTGACTCAGGCAGACGGCATTGATTAATCACCTATTTATGCTCAAGGCATTGGGATAAAGAATGGGGACATAAGAAAGGTAAAAGCCCTCAAGAAGCTCATAGGATACAACATGCCAATCACAATACACAAACAAGATATAATCTCAAAGGGAAGATATTGATATTAAGGAGGCTTCTTGCAGAAAGTGGGACTTTAGCTGAGACTTGCAGGAAGTCAGGAACAATAAAAGAAAGGGATAGAGGAAAGAATTCCAAGCATGGGAAACAGCCAGTGAAAATGCTTGGAGTCAGGAGATGAAGGGTGGAAGGACAATGGATCACAGAGGAGGAAGATATAAGAAGACTGAAGGATTTTACAAGCAAATATGGGTTTGTATATTTGATCCTGGAGGTGAAAAGGAACCAGTGAAGATGATTGAATAGAGGATGACATGGCTGATCCATTGTTTTAGGAAGCTTGGATTTGACAACTGAGAGAAAGGATTGGAAGGGGAGGGACTTGAGGCAGGCTGACCAGCCAACAGATTCCTGCAATAGTTCAAGTATGAGCTGATGAGGGCCTCCTCAGGGTATTAGCAGTGTCAGAGGAAAGAAGAAGGCAGATAATAGAGATGTGTGAAAAGTAGAAATGACAGGACTTTTCTGGTGTCTGGAGACTGGGTTAGAGGGATCCTCGAGGCCATATGAACTTTAGATAGAAGCATTTCTCTTACTACGTTTCATTCCAACTACCTTTGTTCCTGTGACCAAGCCTCCTCTGAAGTGTACTTAGTCTCCATTATTTTCTCTCAAAAATGTGATTATAGCCCTCCTCCCCTCATCTAGCTTTTCTCCTTTCGCCATCCTGCACTCCCCCAGGGACAGCACAGAGAAGCGGTTTTAAGGTGGGGCAGAGAAGAAAGAACAGGCGCAAAAGCAAAAGGAAAAGACCACCTCCTTTCCCCTAGAAATAGAAGCTATTTGTTTCCATTAGAGAATGGGAGGAAACCAAGAACAATCCTCTCATTTTCTCTTGAAGGCTTGATGCTCTTCTTGTTTTTCTGGACTCTGGAAGGCATGAATAGAAGTAAGGAATTTGTAGAGATCACGAAGAGGCCAATTTCAGTGCTTTGTGAACTAAAGAGAAAGTGGTAGTGGAAAAAGAATGGTCAGTGGGCAGCACTGGCACATGCTCTGAGAACAGGGCTTTCCTTGGTCAATTCCCCCCATTGTACTAGGAAAAACTCAGTAATGCTTAAACCCATTCTAAAACGAAAAGGACTACAATCTAAGAGAGTGGATTCTCTATGCTTGGAAATCTTCAAGCAGAGAGGAAAAAGGAAGGAAATAAGCATTTCTTAAATGCTTTTTTTTGTTGTTATTCCATCATTTTTGATCATATCTGACTATTTGTGAACCCATTTGGGGCTTTCTTGGCAGGGATGTTGGAGTGGCTTGCTATTTCCTTGTCCAGCTTATTTTACAGAGGTGGAAACTGAAGCAAACAGTGTTAAGTCACCTACCCAAGTCACAGAGTTACTAAATGTTTAGCTCATTTGATCTCAGAAAGATGAGACTTCAGGCCTCAATATACCAACCTCCTCAGTTAAACCTAGTAAATTCTTTATAAATTAAATTATAGTAACATATTACACTTTTGGCATGACATTTCAAGCTCAAGATACTTGTTTCTATATCAAGATGTTCCTAGATAGAGAGATGCCCTTCGAATAAGAAAGATGCTAGTTTAAACCTTGCCTCTGTCATACACTGACTACATGAATCTAGACAATCACTTAATCTTTCAGTTCCCCAGGAAACTCTCTAAGCTTAGAGATGCAGAGTCATGGATGATCTGAATTGATACAGCTTGTTATGCCAGGAGCTTCTTAAGCTAAACAAGTCACAGGTCTGCTCAGAGCAAAGCAATGCAGCTATTGATCTATGAGCCTATGGAGGAGGAAATTTTTTTTTATTATAGCTTTTTATTTACAAGATATATGCATGGATAATTTTTCAGCATTGACAATTGCAAAACCTTTTGTTCCAACTTTTCCCCTCCTTCCCCCAGATAGGAGGTTGATCAATACATGTTAAATATGTTAAAGTATAAGTTAAATACAATAAAAGTATACATATCCATACAGTTATTTTGCTGTACAAAAAGAATCAGACTTTGAAATTGTGTACAATTAGCCTGTGAAGGAAATCAGAAATGCAGGTGGACAAAAATAGAGGGATTGGGAATTCTATGTAGAGGTTCATAGTGATCTCCCAGAGTTCTTTCACTAGGTGTACCTGGTTCAATTCATTACTGCTCTATTGGAACTGATTTGGTTCATCTCACTGTTGAAGAGGACCCACATCCATCAGAACTGATCATGATATAGTATTTTTTTTTTTTTTAGCATTGCCCATCCTTTTTTTTTTATTATTATAATAACTTTTTATTGACAGAACTCATGCCAGGGTAATTTTTTTACAACATTATCCCTTGCACTCACTTCTGTTCCGATTTTTTTCCTCTCTCCCTCCACCCCCTCCCCTAGATGGCAAGCAGTCCTATATATGTTAAATATGTCACAGTATATCCTAGATACAATATATGTGTGCAGAACCAAACAGTTCTCTTGTTGCACAGGGAGAATTGGATTCAGAAGGTAAAAATAACCCAGGAAGAAAAACAAAAATGCAAACAGTTTACATTCATTTCCCAGTGTTCTTTCTTTGGGTGTAGCTGCTTCTGTCCATCATTGATCAATTGAAATTGAATTAGGTCTCTTTGTCAAAGAAATCCACTTCCATTGGATTATATCTTCATACAGTATCGTTGTTGAAGTATAGAATGATCTTCTGGTTCTGCTCATTTCACTTAGCATCAGTTCATGTAAGTCTCTCCAAGTCTCTCTGTATTCATTCTGTTGGTCATTTCTTATAGAACAATAATATTCCATAACATTCATATACCACAATTTACCCAACCATTCTCCAATCGATGGGGATCCATTCATCGATTAATCTCAATAGGGAAATATTGGCCATATCCTCCACATTCTTTAATAATTTCTTAGAAAAAATGATTGATAGACACATTTTTTTTGTTCTTCAATATTTATTCTGAAAGGCAATGACCCTGAATTTCCTTTTTTCCCCTCTCTTCCATATACATCATTTTTATCTATATTACTTCCCATTACTTTTGCACTTGTACTGTTTTTCTGTTTTGACTGTGCTTCTCACAGATCTGATATTTCTGTTTTTAATTACTTTCATCAATTAAAAATACTTATTGAAACTAATTTCTAAACAGCTAACCTTCCAGTTAGCAGGTGAAGAAATATAAGCTTGGGATGGTGAAATGACATAACTATTCACTGAATGGCAGAACTGGGGTCATATTCAAATCATTTGACTTTAAATATGGTATGCCTATCATCCACTAAAGTTTCTTCATTTTCTTTCTGATTTCCCATTTCTTTCAAATTTACCACCTTTTTCCACTATCATCAACTTGAGTCAATTCTTCCATGAAAAAGAATGTTCTCTCTTACCAGACAGTGGGGGAGAGCTGAGTCAGTGTTGCATGTCTCCCAATTACTAAACACATTGTGGGTACTTAATATTATTGATTTGAGTTGAATTTTTGAGTCAATGAGTATGATCAATATTGAAGATCTTTGAAGATTAGCTAGGAGGGAAACAGCATATCTAAAAGCATAACTTTTAAATTTTAATCCAAGGAGGCAAGGTTTCAACTAGACTTTGAAAAGGGTAAGAAAAGGGATCGTGGAAGATGTGCATTGAACATGTATTCCAAAGTATATGGAAAATCACTGAAAGAGATTTTAGACTATATAAACTCCTTGATTAATATATGTCTGTTAAATTAAAATTTTACCACATTTATTGTGGAAAAAATAGATAAACTGTCCAAATTAGTGCTAATGGCAAATTTAAGGGAATGTAGACCTAGAGAAAAAGAAACCTGAACTCTGAATATGGAAACTTTTTGATTCAGTGAAGGAGAAACACACATATGCACATAGCAACTTTGTTTTTGCAATAGGGCAAATATTGTTTATTTAAAAAGAAAGACATGGTCAATTCTGTTTCATAAAGAAAAACTAACAGTTTGAATTTTAATGTGAGAATTTGCCTGGGAGAAAGTATATTTAAAAGACCCAAATGAAAAAATGAATCAAAACCACTTTGGATTGAAGTTGACAAACCCTGACCCAGTGACAGCCTAAGCTATCTCCAAATTAAAAGCAGCCAACCCTTCCTCCAAACCACAGGGACTGACAGTCTCCTGGCATGGGTGTTTTGGGAAATTAAAGATCTAGTTGAAAAATGCACTGGATCAAGGTTTCATAAATTCACTGAGCTGAGAATGAGTAGTCTCTTATGTAAAACATGGCTCTGCACATGGAGTCCCTTCTTCAGATATAGTCTTCCCAAAAGGGACAACAGCTTGACTATTTATTGGTAGTTGGAGATGGTAATGCAGGTGAAAAGAATAATTATAGATATGTCCCAGGATCATTTATTTTTCAATAGAGAAGCAATGTTGCAGACTTTTATTTTTTACATAGACTTTTAAAAGTTGTTTATTCACATCAGCTTGGGTGGTAACACTAAATCAGCGACCCTAAATCAGTAGAACACACCAGGTGATATTGCTGAACTCTTCTAATGACTGCATAAAACATATTCATTTATATGGTCAGGATCAAAGGGATATAAATTACAGAATCAGTCTTTCTTCATCCTCCTGGTCACTTTTCTCTCTAGGTTTATTAATTACTTTCTAAAATATGGCCCACAAAACTGAATATGGCCCTTTAAATGTGGCCTGATGAGGGTAGAATACAATGGCAGGATGTTCTCTCTAGTCCTGGACATTGTGCTTGTCTTGATGTAGCTTCAGCTTATATTAATATGTTTGGCTGCACTATCATGCTGTTGACTAATGTTGAGCTTGTAGTGCCCATCTCCTCCCTAGGCTTTTGTACTTGTGAAATTAATTTTTCATATCCAAGAGTGAGACTTTACATTTATTCCTGTCAAACATCATCTTCTTATATTTGGCCTAAAAAAAAGATAAATAGCCTAGGTCCAAGCACAGATCCTTAGGGCATCCATTGGAGATTTCCCTCCAAGTTGATATTGGAAGGAGGTTTCATTATTGATCTGTTAACAAATTTTAGATAAATCTGTTATACCAAGCTAGAATTTGTTTTGAAGCCAAGAGTGATGGAAAAATTGCATGTTCTAAGTGAATGTCAGAGTGTTTTGTGTGCAAATACAGCAGTTTGTACATGATTCTGTGTGCATATCTCTCAGTGGCTAGATGAGTATTTATTCAGGAATCTCAAGGAAAGATTTCTCCTTTAGGGCAGCTTTCAGAGACCAGCATTCTGGTTTGTGCAGCTAGCTTGAGATCAAGCATATGCTGCTCCTAACACCTCCCCACAGTAATTATAGCATCTAAGCACAATGATGACTGGCTTCGACTGATAATCTGAAAGATGGCATTAAAAGTACCCAGAAGTCTCTTCAGAATACTAGAGATTAGCTGGCAAGCACAAATAGACCCAGAGCCAGAGAGAGTATGAGGATGAAATGATTTATGACAACCCACCTCCTTCATCAAAACTTTTCAGACTACATCTAATTTCTGGGAGTCTCCTCTAAATCACTAGTGCTCCTTTTGAGTCTGCTAAACCACTGGGAATTTGGTTATAAACTGGCATTAATTTTTCTTAAGTTTTTTTCCTTATGTGATAACCTTATTTTTCACAATGAGATTTCTAACTGCCCCAGGTAAGGGGCCATGCTTCATACTTTAGCTACATATTGTTTAAAATACACCCCTTCTGTGACCCTGCTCCCATTCCTTAGAAACAAAATTGGCCTGTGATTTTATTGGTGGAAGGTATTCCCAAGAAGAAACATCCTTTACCAATGGAAACAGGCATCTACTCTGCCCCTTACAGAATTGTCTGGGTCACTGAGAGATCAGTGACTTGCACAGGGTCACCCAGCCTATATCTGATTCTGAGGCTAAATCTATACTCTAATAACTAAGAGTATTTCTTTCTTCTTTTTCCTCTCTGGTGTCTCTGTCTCTCTCTTCCTCTCTCTCTCTCTTTCTGCCTCTCTCTGCCCGTCCGTCCCTCCCTTCTTCTCCTCCTTCACTTACTCTCAGTCTGTCTCTCTTTTTCTTTCTCTCTCCCTCCCTTCATCCTTTCTTCCCTTCCTCCTTGCACTCCTCTCTTTCTTTCTCTATCTCCCTTCCCCTCTGCCCCCTCTCTCTGTGTCTTTGTCTCTGTCTCCCTTTCTCCCTCCTTCGCTTTCTCTATTAGTGTGTCTTTGTCTCTTTTTTCTCTGTCCTTCCCTCTTTCCTTATATATGGATATGATGCCTCTATTTATATTTAAATGATACCAACTTTGATACCTGGCTTTTTAAAGTCCCTGCTAAAATCCCAACTCTGACAAGCTTGTCCTGATTTGCTTTTAATGCTAGTGACTTCCTTCTGTGGATTATCTCTAGCTTATGCTGTATATAGCTTGTTTATACATAGTTGTTTGCATGTTGTCTCCCTTGTGAAATTATCAGCTCCTTGGAAACAGAGATTGTCACCTTTTTTTCTACCCCTATCACTTTGCATAGTTTCTGCCACATAGTAGGCACTTAACTAAATGCTTATTGACTTTTAGTTTTGATGATGATATTAAAGAATTATTTTTAAATGAAAAAAATTACCTAAAGGATATAATTCTATAATTCAAAGCTTTTCTCCCTTAATATTCATTCTTTCTTCCATAATAGTATTTTATTTTTCCAAATACATATAAAGATAGTTTTCAACATTCATTTTTTTTCTTTTTTTGTGGCAATGGAGATGAGCTTGTCTCTCTTCTTTGAATACTTGTGTTTTAGCCCCCTTCTATGGCTGGTGTTTCATTTTGCCTCATATTTTAGTTCTCTGTGCCTATGTCTTATTTCCCCTGAAAGACTCCTTGAGGGCAGAGACCATACCCTTTAAAAATGAATTTATTTAGAATTTTATTTCCTCCAGTTACATTTAAAATAGTTTTAACATTTGTTCTCAAAACTGAGTTCCAAATTTTCTCCCTTCCTCCTTTTCCACCTCCACACCATTGAGAAGGTAAACAATTTGATACAAGTTATTCTTGTGTAGTCATGAAAAACATTTCCTTAATAGTCATGTTGTGAAAGAAAACAGACCAAAAAACAAACAAATCCCCCCCCAAAATAACCCCCAACCCTCAAAAAAGTAAAGAAAGTAAAAAAAGTATTCTCCAGTCTCTTTTCAGTTACTATCAGTTCTTTCTCTGGGGATAGATAACATTTTTCATAAGTCCTTCAGAGTTGTCTTAGATCATTGTACCAACATTCATTTTTAAAAGACTTTGTGTTCCAAATTTTTTTCCCCTCCCTCCCTTATCTTTCCCCTTCCCATGACAGCAAGCAATCTGATGTAGATTATTTATGTACAATACTTTTAAGTAAATGTTCATATTTTTCCAAGAAAAATCAGACCAAAATGGAAAAGAAAACATAAGAAAAGGGAAACAAACAAACCAAAAAGGTAAAAATACTGTTTCAATCTACATTTAGTCTCCATAATTTTCTCTCTGGATGCACTTGTTCCATCTGAAGTCTATTTGAATTGTCTTGGATTACCACATTGCTGACAAGAGCCAAGTCTATCATAGATGATCATCACATAATCTTGCTCTTACAGTGTGCAATGTTCTCCTGGCTCTGCTTACATCACTTGGTATCAGTTTATGTGAGTCTTTACAGGCTTTTCTGAAACCAGCCTGTTCATCATTTTCCACAGAACAATAATATACATTCATATATCAGAATTTATTCAGCCACTTCCAAATTGATGGGCATCCACTCAATTTCGGATTCCTTTCTCTGGATGCAGATGCCTCTTTCCATCCCAAGACTATGGAACTGGTCTGAATCATCTCATTGTTGAAAAAAGCCACATCCATCAGAATTGATCATCATATAATCTTGTGGCTATGTACAAAGTTCTCTTGGTTCTATCCACTTCACTTAGCATCACTTCATGTAAGTCTCTCCAGGTCTTTCTGAAATCATCCTGCTTATAGTTTCTTGTAGAATAGTAATATTCCATAACATTCATATACCATAACTTATTCAGCCATTCTCCAACTAATGGGCATTCTTAAGTTTCTAGCTCCTTGCCACTACTAAAAGGGCTGCCACAAACATTTTTGCACATGTGGGTCCTTTTCACTCTTTTATAATTTCTTTGGAATATAGACCCAGTAGAGACACTGCTGGAGGAAGAGTATGCAGTGTTTTATAGCCCTTAGGGAATAGCTCCAAATTGCTCTCTAGAATGATCTGATCATTTCCAGAATTACTGGATCAGTTCACAACTCCACCAACAACATATCAGTATCCCAGTTTTCCCACATCCCTTCTAACATTTATAATTATCCCTTCCTGTCATCTTAGCCAATCAGGGATGTGTGAAATCCCTCGAAGTTGTCTTAATTCATATTTCTCCAATCAATAGTGGGTTTAGAGTATTTTTTCATATGACTATATATGGCTTTAATTCTTCATCTGAAAATTATCTGTTCATATTCTTTAACCATTTATCAATTGAGGAATGATTTCTATTCTTATAAATTTGACTCAGTTCTCTAATATAGTTGAGGAATAAGGCTTTTATCAAAAACACTGGCAATAATTTTTTTCCCTTAACTTTTTCCTTCCTTTCTAATCTACATCTTCTTTGGCCATAAATTCCTCCCTTCTCCAAAGATCTGACAGAATATTATCCCTTACTCTTCTAGTTTGCTTATATTATATATAACTCATGAACCCATTTAGACCTTATCTTGGTATAGGGTGTGAGATGTTGGACATGCCTCATTTCTACCATCCTATTTTCCAGTTTTCCCAGCAGTTTTTGTCAAATAGTGAGATCTTATCCCAAAAGCTGGAGTCTTTGGATTTATCAAATAGTAGATTACTATAGTTATTGAGTTTTATATCTTCTGTACCTAACCAATTCTATTGATCTACCACTGTATTTCTTAGCTAGTACCAAATAATCTTGATAACTGTCTCTTTATAATATAGTTTTGGATATGGTACTTTCCGTTGCATTTTTTTCATTAATCCCCTTGATATTCTTGATTTTTTGTTCTTCCAGATGAATTTTGGTATTTTTTCTAGCTCTATAACACAACTTTTTGGCAGTATAATTGGTATATCACTGAATAAGTAGATTAATTTAGATTAAATTTTCATTTTTATTGTATTAGCTCTGCCTATCCATGCGCAAATTATTTAATATTTATTTTTTTAATCTCACTTTTAATTTCAGGTTGTGAAATGTTCTTTTCAGTAATATGTGAGATCTGTGTTAATATCTATGTCCACTGTTAGGGGCAGTATGATTCAGTGGGAAGGTCACTGGATTAGAAGTTAGAAGACCTTGTCATATCTAGGCTCTATCATTTACTATATATGTGACCTTGGACAACTTAACTAAAGCTTTCCAAGCTTCACTTCATCATCTGTATAAAGGATGGGGAAAGAATATATAATTTGTAAAGTCTCTCTAAATCTAGGATACTATAAACCTTTGCTATTCTATGACTAATAGAATCTGGAAATTATAAATAATGGGATCTGGAAGTCAAATAATGGCATCTGAAAGTCATAAATAATGGGATCATACATGCGAATCTGGAAGGGGCTTTAGTCAAACCCCTTAATTTTTTGTATGAGCAAACTGAGGTTAAGCAGATTGCCAAAACTCACACAGTCAGAAGGTGGTAAGGCTCCAATTCAACTCCAGGACCTTGGATTTCAACTCTCCCATTCTTTGCATTGGATCATGTGCTGCACATACACACACATTGATGAAATCATAACTGTCCATAAGTAATTCCCCTTAACATTCTTGACAACTTATTCTTCCACGTGTATTTTGTTATCAATCTTTCCAATTCCTTGAAGTATCCAGAGAGACAGCATGTCATAGTGGAAAGGTAAGGACAACCTGAGTTCAAGCCCTAACTCTGGCAAACAATGTCAATACACTCACTGGCTAATCACTTAAATTCTCAATGGCATAGGCAGATTCCTGAAATCATAATTTATAGATAAGTTTTTGACTGGTACCAATGGTATCACAATTTCCCCACACTGAGGCAATCACAGGGATAGAATCCATCCCTTCATTCATTCTCTACACCTTTTCTAAAAAATAATCATAGCTCATAGATTTAGAAAAAACTATAGGGGTTATCAAGTCTAATCCCCTCTAATAATCATCTGAAGTAGGATTTCAACTCAAGTTTTCTTAACTCCAAGATTAACACTCAAACCTAGCATTTTAATATTGAATTTTTTTTTATTATTTTGATTGGTATTGTACTATATCTATAAATAAATTTGGGATTGTTTAATAATTTCTGCTGATTATAAAATGCCTTACAGTTTATAAGTATATAACATATATTATCTCATTTGACCGTCAAAAACAACTTCATGAGGTAGGTGCTACAGATATTATAATCCCCTTTTTTGCAAGTGAGAAAGCTGAAAGGTTAAATTACTTCCCCATGGTTATGGAGCTAGAGACAATATTCAAATCCATGTCTCTCCTGATTTTAAGTCTAGCACTTTCTTCCTTATAATATACTGCCTAGAATGTATATAACACTTTAATATTAGCAAAGCACTTTTCAAATATTGTCTCATTTTATCTTCACAGAGAGCTTATTAAGTAGGTACTGTTATTATGCCCTTGAGCTTTCCCACTCATCAATGGAATGAAACAAGGCTGTGTGCTTGCTCTAATGCTTTTTAACATGATATTTCTTAGCCATGTTAAATATGTACAGTTTTTCTATGCATATTTCAACATTTATCATGCTTCACAAGAAAAATCAGATCAAAAAGGAAGAAAAATAAGAAAGAAAACAAAAAGCAAGCAAACAACAACAAAGAAGGCAAAAATACTATGTTGTGATTCACAATCAGTCCCCATATTACTCTTTCTGGATACAGATGGCTCTCTTCATCACAAGACTAATGAAACTGACCTGAATCACCTCATTGCTGAAAAGAGCCATGCCCATCAGAATTGATCATGACATCATCTTCTTGTTGCTGTGTACAATGTTCTCTTGGTTCTGTTCACTTCACTTAGCATAATTTCAGGTAAGTTTCTCCATGTCTTTCTGAAATCATCCTGCTGATAGTTTCTTGTAGAATAGTAATACTCCATAACATTCATATACCATAACTTATTCAGCCACCCACTCAGTTTCTAGTTCCTTGTCACTACAAAAAGGTTTGCTACAAACATTTTTGCACATGTTGCTCCCTTTCCCTTTTTTATAGGCCCAGTGGAGACGAGGCTAGATCAAAGAGTATGCAGAATTTGATAGCCTTCTGGGCATAGTTCAAAATTGGTTTCCAGAATGGCTGGATCAGTTTACAATTCTACCAACAATTCTACAACTAATGTGCCAGTTTTCCCACATCCAACATTTATTATTTTTTCCTGTCATCTTAGATAATCTGAAAGGTATGTAGTGGTACCACAGAGTTGCTTTAATTTGCATTTCTCTGATCAATAGTGATTTAGAGCATTTTTTCATATGACTAGGAATGATTTTAATTTCTTCATCTGAAAATTATCTGTTCATATCCTTTGACCATTTATCAATTAGAAAATGGCTTGAATTCTTATAAAATTGAGTCAATTCTCTATATATTTTAGAAAGGAGTCTTTTATCAGAACCCTTGGATATAAAATTTGTTTTCCAGTTTTCTGCTTCCCTTCTAATCTTGTCTGCATTGGTTTTGTTAGTACAAAACCTTTCCAATTTGATATAATCAAAATTATCCATTTTACATTTCATAATGAACTCTAGTTTTTCTTTAGCCATAAATTCCTTCCTTTTCTACAGATCTGAAAAGTAGACAATTGTTTGCTCTTCTAATTTGTGTATAGTATCACTATTTATGTCTAATATGTGGACCTATTTTGACCTTATCTGGGTATAGGGTATTAGGTGTTGGTCAATGCCTAGTTTCTGTCATACTATTTTCCAATTTTCCCAGCAGTTTTTGTCAGACAGTGAGTTCTTATCCTAGAAGCTGGTCAGACTTCTTGAAGCTGAGAAAGTCTTGTTCTTTAAAATAGTTCTATAAGTGTATAAATACCTATTGTAGATAATATTTCATTGTAGGGGTTATTTTCATTCACAAATCACAGAAAACTTTCCTTATGTTATGTTTCCTTTGCAAATGAGTATGGAGGAAATAAAATGATGCCTTTGAATTTTACTTGAGAATCTGTAGTAGTAATTGATAAAGAGTGAATGAGTGTGTGTGTTTCTGTTCTGCTCTAGAGTTATGCTGCAGTAGGAAATGGGAATGACAGAGGCAGAAGGCAACCATAATTGGCAAATGTAGACCAGACCTCTGTGGATTTTATAAGTAAAGCAGAAGTTCTGCAGACTTGAGGAGTTTCCACAATGATTCCCATGAATGAGTTTTGTTGAATTTTTCTACTTCAAAGTGGGCCACATTCCAGCAACATACAGACTTCAGTTGGATTTTTTTTAAAATTGAGAGCTAGAGTAATTCCTTCAAAATAGTAGGTGGATCCTTTGTTTACAAGGATTAGGTTTGGACTTTAAGGACTGGATCAATGCTAATGTAAGTAGAACATTCACAGCTGTACAATTGCCATAAAATTAAGTCCCTGTAGTATTTGTTCATTTCTCTTTCCATACTTAGAATTATAAAGCTGGTGCAAGCCTACTAGAAATTTAAACCACTAGGTGATTATCCCTAGTACAATGGGAGTAAATGATAGGATTAGCTGAGGAGAGCTATTATTAGATCTGTCAATATTTTTTAATTGATAGACAAAACTATTCGCACATTTTGCCTTACCTTGAATACTCTTTCTGACCCTCATTCTTTGTCTTTGTACTCTTTTCACTCTCTTTTCCTTCTTGCCCCTCTCATCTTAAAGCTTGTATTTCACTCCTTTTCACCATTCAGTATTACAAGCAAAGACAAGACCCTACAAATGTGACTTGAAGTTGTCAAGATTCTCATTAGAGCCCTGTGGTCTTATGTTCAATTGTTTTCCCTTAGAGCATCATTGACTGATAGATACATATGAATGGGATCAGTACTAAAGTAAGCCACATGCAATGAAAAAACTTGAATGGCAAATTCTACATGTAAAATGAAAAAGGAGGCACATTAAGCTATATAATTATGACATTCTCAGTCATGTGTCATTTCTAGCACTTATAGTGTTCTCTATCAATTTACTTTATATCTCCCCCATTCTTCTTGTTGCTTTCTCTCATTTTTTACCTGCCCCTCATTTTTTATCTGCCCTTTCTTCCTCTTCCTAAATGATTGATGAGGGAGACTGACAATCCCCATCACAAAAAGAAATAGGTACCTAATCACTTCTACTCAAAATCAGGGGAGCCATAGCCAGAACCACTGAAATAAGATGTAGCAGATTCTCACTTGGATCTAATATTCCTCTCATTTAGGATAGGAGATGAAGTCAGAACTAAAACTACATCTGGACTAGTAAAAAAAAAATTATTAAGATCCTTAATTTGGGTCAAAGGATATGAACAGACAATTTTCAGATGATGAAATTGAAACTATTACGACTCATATGAAAGAGTGTTCCAAATCATTATTAATCAGAGAAATGCAAATTAAGACAACTCTGAGATACCACTACACACCTGTCAGATTGGCTAAGATGACAGGAAAAAATAATGATGAATGTTGGAGGGGATGCTGGAAAACTGGGACACTGATGCATTGTTGGTGGAGTTGTGAACAAATCCAACCATTCCGGAGAGCAATCTGGAATTTTGCCCAAAAAGTTATCAAACTGTGCATACCCTTTGATCCAGCAGTGCTATTACTGGGCTTATACCCCAAGGATATACTAAAGAAGCGAAAGGGACCTGTATGTGCCAAAATGTTTGTGGCAGCCCTGTTTGTAGTGGCTAGAAACTGGAAAATGAATGGATGCTCATCAATTGGAGAATAGTTGGGTAAATTGTGGTATATGAATGTTATGGAGTATTATTGTTCTGTAAGAAATGACCAGCAGGATGAATACAGAGAAAGCCGGCTTGGAAAGACTTACATGAACCTGATGCTAAGTGAAATGAGCAGAACCAGGACATCATTCTATACTTCAACAACGATACTGTATGAATATGTATTCTGATGGAAGTGGATTTCTTTGACAAAGAGACCTAATTCAATTTCAATTGATTAATGATGGACAGAAGTAGCTACACCCAAAGAAAGAACACTGGGAAATGAATGTAAACTGTTTGCATTTTTGTTTTTCTTCCCGGGTTATTTTTACCTTCTGAATCCAATTCTTCCTGTGCAACAAGAAAACTGGTACTGCACACATATATTGTATCTAGGATATACTACGACATATTCAACATATACAGGACTGCTTGCCATCTAGGGGAGGGGGTGGAGGGAGAGAGGGGAAAAATCGGAACAGAAGTGAGTGCAAGGGATAATGTTGTAAAAAATTACCCTGGCATGGGTTCTGTCAATAAAAAAGTTATTATAATAAATAAAAATAAATAAATTTTAAAAAAAGATCCTTAATTTGATTCTGTCTTGGAAGGATATAATTTTACAGACAAAGCAAAGAAATATCATGTAGCTAAAAAGACCCAGGACAATGAAATCAATTCTTAATTTTACAAGTTGGTAATGTTGAAGATGGGAAGGAACCCCAAAATGTTGGGGTCACACACCAGTATCATGAGGTATTTCAAAAGAATTTGCAGGCTTGAACCCATCTCCAAATCAAAGGGCAAAGTTTATTGTAATTGTAATGCCATTCAAGTGGTCTAAATTCCAAGAAAATTTAGCAGAGTGCTAAGAAAGAGAGGACACCTTTATCTAGCTTTCTATCATTGACATGCTAATTATTTGTCCCAGATCTAAGGTCAGGGCCAGGGCATGGTCTCCAGAATTTGGTTCTCACAGACCAGCAGATAATCACTATTGTCTCAGGAGTTTGGTACATGGGACAATCCTGAGGCCAGAAGTTATCTGACAGTCAGCAATGAACTGAGGAGTAGTCTATTCAGAATCAGAGAGATTGTTGTTCTTAGGTTGGGAGTATGGAAGTCCTTGACTCAGACTTCAAAGCCAGAAGATTTAGGATTAAATGATTTATTGTTAGAACCCCCCCTAAAATCAGGGGATCTCAAAATCATTGTTATATTCTATCATTTTCTCCTCTCAAGCATTTGTATCACAAGTTCATTTGGGACAAGGGACAGAGAGCTTATCTTCTGGAGCTGCTTCATATTACTAAGAGGCATAGAGCTTTCCCTGCCTAATGGAGCCCACACCCAGGGAGGGGAGGCAAGCAGCATTCAGGGGGGTACTGGCTGTCAGAATCAGTTAGCCAATGGTATTCAGGGTAAATAAATAGTTGAAAGTTCACAGCTTGGAGCCTGGAGGAAATAAATCTCACAAAGTAGATTAAAAATGCAGGGATCAAATATGAGCCAAAAAAAAAAAAAATTAAAAGTGGAGTTAGTATAGTGTTGTAGTCCTGCTTCCTAGAGTCCTCAAGTTGGGGAGATTAAAATATACCGTCTTAGTGGAGAAGTGATGAGGCAGGATTCTTGAGATGGTGGAAATATGGAATCCATTTATTCCTAGTTCTTTCCCCTTTTTATACCCTTATGTAACCAAAACAACATTGAACATGTGCTAAGTATACTAGGTACATGGGACCACATAAACAACTTGCTTTTGTATGTAGTTTGCCACCTGGTTTTACTCCCCTTCAATCACTGCAGGTTATCACTGCCCCTGACTACTCAGGAAGGCCAAGAGCCCTTAGGGGAGATGGGGAGCCAAATCAGACATTGTTAGCAGGTTCTCTCCGGGCTTATGGGTCTTATATCTCATCTAGAGTTCCCTCACTGTCTGTGGCCCTTTACAGTATAGGGGTTAATAGAGACAATAGTCAGAAACCCCATCCAGAGAAAGACTAGGGGGTGAGATGAGGCTCTCATGAGTGCCTCAAATTCAAACACCCTTTCCTAGGGTAAATACCAAAAAATGTTTTCCCCCAAATCCCTGCTTTTGTCTCCTTGAAGAGGTGGAGGCAGTATCTAAAGTAGTGGCATTATACACATAAAGGAACACTCAGATGACCTAGGGTGCAAGCACCATAACAGGTCCCTCAGAAACATCGAAGTAGAATGAAAAACCCATTTTACAAAGATAAGCATATCCCTTAGGTGCACAAATGGTACCTGAGGTCAAGTTTTGTAGCAGCTTCCTAGTTAATTGCCTCCATGGATGATTATAATTACATGACAGTATATCAATCAGAATGTTAGTTCTCAGGAGGTTATGAAGAGGTTTCAAGGAAGGTGGTATAGAAGCATTATGAATTTGCCAGAATAATTTTGGAATGGATATCCTTTACAAATAATGCATCAGATCAAACATGTGGGCTGCCTTGGGGATGCTGAGGGCACACCCAACAACCCTGAATGCCCCCAATGCCCATGGAGTTCCCTACCTTCACTAAAGACTAAGGAGTTATCTCCCCACTGGTGGGGGCCCACAGAGTGACAACAGGAGACCTGGAGAGAAAATACTAAGAGCAAAGCTCTCATCCTCCAAGTGTTGTTAAAGATAGACCTGGAAAAAAAGTGGAAAATAACAAGAAAGAAAGAAAGCTAATCTTAAATGCCTCAGTCACCTTTTAAATTATTTGAGAAGTGAAGGCTAGGCCATTGTGGTTCTGCAAAGAGCTGGGCAGGCCAAAAAGAAGTTCCCACTAGCTTGTTTCTGGGATTAGAAGCTGGCCTGAGGGTGTTTGAAACCACCTCGAAGGAGAAAGGGTGTAGTCCCCTTTCTTTAGCAATGGGCTTGTTCCTGGGAGCTATGAAAGAGTGTAGGAGTTGGGAAGCTGGGGAATTAAAGGTGCCATGTTCAAGGGCAAACAGGTAGTAGCACAGGCAGCTGAATCTGCAAGCCTCTTTCCCTTGGCCTGAAGTGAATCCCCATATTTGTGTCTTTAGGTCCATGGACAGCTTGCAATAGTTGTAGAATTCCCCTTGCAAATTTAATAAGAGAATTTTTTTTGCTATCAAAAGTCCCCTTTCTTTCCAAAAAGCTCCATCAATGTGCAAAACATGAAAAACACATTTAAAGTCTGTATAGATGTTCATTTCATTCCTTTCCCCAATTCCAAGAAAACTGGACCTATCTATAAAGCATTCACCATCTGGGCTGTAATGTCTGAATGTTGTCAGAGAGCAGAGTGGCAGGGTTAAGGGTGTGGCACACTAAGAGAGTCAAGTGTCTAGTAGGAGAGCCTAATAACTGGTAAGCCTCCCATTATCAAGCACTGATACTCTTTGGCTTCAAAAATGCTTTGAACCCAATGGTGAGCTTAGGGGCTTCCTCAATTTGAAGGACTGTGGTAGCTAGCTCCAAGGCAAATAGTCAAGACCCCAAGGACCTGGCCCTGCCTTCCATCAATGTACAGTATAAAAGGCTTTAGGTAGGGCAAAGGTCCAGGCAAGAGATGAGTTTAGCTTTCAGGGTCTTCATCAGACTAATAAGACGATATGGACAAAAGACAAAGAAACTTCACTAGCCTGCATAGAGAAAAGGGGCTAGAAGTTAAGGATTTGTATGGTTGCAGACAGAGAAGCCTTTCAGGTGGGGCTACAGATCAAGATACCATCTAACTTATACTATGTTCAATTGGTGTGGGGGAGTTACGTTCCCTTGGATTTGCCTCTTCAAGGGCAAAAAAAAATATGAATCTGCATGCAATGGTATGCAAAGTAAAGCATCTTTAAGACCTAGAGTAGAAAACCATTTTGTTCCCTGGGATTCTTAGATTGGGTTTATGGCTTCTACTGACCACTTTCTCTGATTATAGAAATTTGCTATAAGAGGAAAAAGCAGGGACATGATTATAATATAATAATTATGATATAATATAATAATATGACATAATTATAATAGCATCAAAACAGGTCCTTCAGGCCTCAGCCTGAGACACACATGACAGGATAAAGCCTTCTTAGATCTGTTTGACAGCCACTCATGCAGTAATAATTAGCCAGACTCAGAAATAATCTGGTGGGAAACAAAGAAACCAAACTGTTGAAACTGAAGAAAAAATCAGGGTACCTCAAAATCATTGCTAAATTACATCAGTAAGAGCAAGAATTTCCCTTTAAACTACTGAGTTAAACCAACTGTTTGCCTGATATAGATTAATAAAACATTACCTCTAAAAGGAACTAAAAGTCACTTAATTCTGTCCTTTATTTTATAGAAAAAAACTGAAACCTATTGAAAGGAAATGACACAATTTAACTAAATCAATGAACATTTATTAATTATCTACTAGGTGCAGAGAATAGAGTGCTGGGCCTGAGGTCCAAAAGACATATCTGTCTGAGTTCAAATGTGGCCTCAAATATCTTAACCCTATTTATCTCTGTTTCCTCACTTGTAAATTGGACTAGAGAAGGAAATGTCACATCACTCTAATGTCTTTATCAAGAAAACTCGAAACGGGGTGAAGACGAGTCAGACACAACAGAAAAACAAATGAATAGCAGCATTATGTGCCAAGCAATACACATTAAAAAGAAAAAAAAAATAGTAGTTGTCCCCAGAGTTTACATTCTAGGGAGAAGTGTATGAAAACAATATATTTTCACAGAAAATTTCAGAAAAATTCACAGAAAATTAAATACAAAATATATAAAAATTAATGTTTAGAAAAGCATCTAATATGAAGGATAGTTTGTTAACAATAAGGTGGAATTTCAACTGGCACGATGGAAAGGCAGGGTATAGTGGGACAGGTTTGATGTTTTTCATTTGGATGGGCAAGGAGAAAAGAGCCAGCTCAAACTGGGACAAGATACCACTCTATGGTTTCATTCCTAATCTCAGGGATTCTTATGCAGGAGGAATTATGGAGCTGATTGTCATGCCCTTCATAGCAGCAGTGGTAATGTTTGAGGGACTCAGCTTTAATCAGCAGCCAGGTCAGCTCCTGACTACCTGATTACTGGACTACTGATCCAAAGAGCAAAGACTCATTCCCAGGATTCTTGACTTCAAGTTATTGCTCTTTCCATTACACTATGCTTCCTCCCAATTGCAGAATGCTTAATGGATCATCAACATTAATCTTACTAAAATCAGTTTTGCTAATTTGCCCTAGAATACATGCAATGTAACCAGAGTCATATTGGACTTTAACTAATCTACTGACTTCTAACCACAATCAATCCAGTCCAAGTAGATCCTTTGAATAAGAGCAGTTTTAACATGTGATGCCCGAGGGTAATGTGACAGGATTTATGCTAATTTGTAAGACTTGCATTCAAGCCTTTTCAAATTGTACTGCAAAGCTTTCCTTTCTAAAATAATACATTCCCCAAGGTCTAAGAGAATACAGTTCTCAAAGTACTTTCATAGCCATTATTTCTTTTGATCCCTACAGTATCCTTGTAACACTTGTGAGACAAGTTATATTCCTGTTTTAGCAGGAAAACAGAAATTCATACAAGGTAAGGGATTTGCCTGTCTTCAAACAGCATGAATGGCAAAATTGGTACTAAATTCTTTTCCCTTTCTGATGTGCTACTTCTTCTGACATGTAGTGTATGGTTCCTTAACTGTAATTGGTGTCCTGACTTGGGCCTTGATCCAAGAAACAAATACAACTTGAAAATTTTGCTGGCAAATATCCTCCCGAGTCCCACCTGGACTTTCTAATTAATCTATAGAACAATTAGGGATATTCACTGAACTGGAGTCATTACATAGTCTTGCATAAGAAAAGGAAGATACCTGGGACAGCTAATCAGACTAGAAATAATTATCATTTTGCTTAGGAAAAAAGTCTATCTGTGGGAAGAAAGTTTAAGAAATGAAAGTAGTCATCAAAAATAGCTTTCCTTTGGTGTTTGTAGCTCAGAATCTCTATACCTATATCATTTATATATATATATATATATATATATATATAAATTTCATTATTTTTATCTATAACTATATATCATTTCTATATATAGACATAAAGATATATCTAGTGCACATTGGAAATGAACAGAATTCCAGCTGATATGTTATCATTTCAACAATTTAACAAACAATTATTAAACACCTGCTGTGTTTGACAGCTTGGGATTTAGACTGTGGATATACAGATCCAGCATAGACTGTTCTCTGCAGGAGTTTATTATAATTGGAGGAAAGAGCTGTGCTCAAAGGACTATGATGCAAAGGTGAGTGATAAATACAAAGTCTAGGCAATTCATTTCAACTCAGCAAGATCTTTCAACCACTATGTGCAAGGCACTATGACCAGCTTTGGTCTTAGAAGATAGAAATAAAGCAGTTCCTTCCTTCAAGGAGCTTATGTGATAGTAGGGGATACCAATGAGCAGTATTTACTGCAAGATAACTTGAAGAGGAAAAGATACTCACAATTGATAGGGGTGGATTTGGGGAAACAAGAAGAGCTTCCAGGGAGGAGGCAGCAAGCACTCAAGCTAAGGTTTAAAAGAAGCTAAATATTCTAAGAGAAGCACATGAAATAGTAGTGTGTTCCACACGGTGGGAACAGCTTTGGCAAATGTACAAAGGTAGGAGATAGAACACTCAATGAGAAGAATAGTAAATAGGCTAGTTTGACTGGATGGTAAAGTGTGAGAAGGAGAATGATTTAAACTGTGAAGGGCTTTAAATTTGGGACTGATAACTTTTGTTTTGGGGTTTGTTTGTCATAAAGGTACACAGGATAGGCAAAGTGCTATTAGAAATCTGTGGAAGGAATTACTTTCATCCGAAGAGGGACATGTCAGGAAAGTATACTTAGAGGAGATTACCTAAGTTGTATTTTAAAAGAATGGGAAGAATTTAATAGATGGAAATGATTGGAGGAGAAATCCATTCCAAACATGAGGGATGGTATCAGCCAAAGCTCAAGAATAAATAGGCAAAAACAATAAAACAAGACAGGGCATGTGAATGTGAATGTGAAACAGAATTGTTCAGTTGGTCTGGAACATTGAATCTATTTTCCTCAAGGAATGTTTCCAGGTCCTAAGGCAGCAAAGAGAAAAGGAAATTTGAGTGGAATGGAGTACCAGGTGTGCAGGGATGGGCAGAGTTGGCACATTCCCCTTTTCACTGTAGATAGCAATAAACTGTTTGAAATCTCTGGGAAGCGGAATTCTGGGTACTAGACAAATTTTATAATCTCAGCTTTTTCTATGACCATAAATAGGGATAGCCATTACCTCTTGCCAGAACCAAGTAAAAAGCATAACCACATCTGAGAACTTACATATTCAGCAAAAAAAAAAAAAAAAAAAAAAAAAAAAAATTCAGGTAAGTAACAATCTCTCAATTCTCTTTCTGTTTAGTTAGTTCATACTTTTTGTGATTCAATTTAGGGTTTTCTTGGCAAAGACTCTGTCATTTCCTTCTCCAGCACTTTTTACAGATGAGCAAAGTAGCTAGGAAGTAGCTGAGGCTGGATTTGAACTCAGGTCTTCCTAATTCAAGGCCTGCTTCTCTATTCATTGTACTACCTAGCCACCTTCTCAATCCCCTGTACTACTCTTTAAGATCAGCAGTTGCTGAGAAGGTGCCTGCCAGCTTGTGTTGCTAGAGAGTTTCCTTTTCAATCAAATTCCTTATATCAATGAATAGATATCCCTTTCTCCCTCTTCACAACACAAAACCAAACAAATAAAAATCTCCCCTAAAAATGCTGGATGCTTGCTCATAAATGATAAGGAAAGTTTCAAAATAATTAGAGTTAGTGTGGTACAGCTGAGAGAGAATTGTGCTTAGTTAGATGACCCCCAGTTCAAATGCCTGCTTTATCGTATATAACCATGGGGCAGTTATTTTACCTCTGAAGCTTGTTTTCCTCATTTGTAAAATGAAAAGTAGAGAGAGAATAGATGAACTATGAAATCCTTTCCAGCCTTACCCACAAGCTCCTAAGTGAAAAATTTTTAACTGTACAATTGACTTTAAGTCTGACAAACTAATTGAAAAGGGAACAGTAAAACCAGAACTAAACAAAAAGTTTGACCTCCAAATAGAGGACTCAAGAGAAGAATAAAAAGGTAAAAATAACTCTTGGGAATTGTGTTTCTGTGATGGCTATATATAAAGAGTACATGTATAATTGGGTTTTACTGTTATAAAAAGGAACTAGAGATGGAAAGGAAATTGTATCAGAAAAAGAGAAAAGTGGACATAAAAAGAGGAAAACTATATCTCACAAAAAGGCAAAGGAAACCTATTATATCTGAGGGGAAAAAGGGAGTGGGATGAACATAGTGTGATTATTACTCTCATTAGATTTAGCTCAAAGAGAAAATATTAGAAATATTTAGTTTATATAGAAACTTCTCTCACCTCATTGAAAAGTGGGAGGGGAAAATCAAAAAGGGAAAGGTAGGCTAAATAGAAGAGAATACAGAAATAGTAAAGAAAAGGTTTAAGAATAGGAGAAGGACTTCAAGGGGGAGGGAGGGATTCTAAAGAGGGAGGGCTATGTGAGGCAAGTTGTGCTCATAAGTCTAATATTGGGAAGAGGGGTAAAGGGAAAAGGAAAGAGAAAAGCATAATTTGGGGATAATAAAATGGCAGGAAACACAGAATTAGTAGTTTTAACCATAAATGTGAATGGGGTAAACTCCCTCATAAAGCAGAGGTGGATAGCAGACTGGATTAAAAGTCAGAATCCTACAATATGTTGTTTACAGAAAACACACTTGAAGCAGGATGAAACATACAGAGTAAAGGTAAAAGGCTGGAGCAGAATCTACTGTGCTTCAGGTGAAGTCAAAAAAGTAGGGGTAGTCATCCTGATCTCAGATCAAGCAAAAGCAAAAAGTGATCTAATTAAAAGAGATAAAGAAGGGAACTATATCTTGCTAAAGGGTAGTATAGTTAATGAAGCAATATCAATAATAAACATATATGTACCAAGTGGTATAGCATCTAAATTTCTAAAGGAGAAGTTAAGAGAATTGCAAGAAGAAATAGGCAGCAAAACTATAAAAGTGGGAGAACTCAACCTTGCACTCTCAGAACTAGATAAATTAAAACACAAAATAAATAAGAAAGAAATTAAAGAGGTAAAGAGAACACTAGAAAAGTTAGGTATAATAGATCTTTGGAGAAAACTGAATGGAGACAGAAAGGAGTACACTTTCTTCTCAGCAGTTCATGGAACCTATACAAAAACTGAGTATACATTAGGACATAAAAACCTCAAATTCAAATGCACAAAGGCAGAAATAGTAAATGCATCCTTCTCAGATCACAATGCAATAAAAAATACAGTCAATAAAAAGCCAGGGGAAAATAGACCAAAAAGTAATTGGAAACTAAATCTCATCCTAAAGAATGAATGGGTGAAACAGCAAATCATAGACACAATTAATAATTTCACCCAAAAGAATGACAATAATGAGATGTCATACCAAAATGTATGGGATGCAGCCAAGGTGGTAATAAGGGGAAATTTTATATATCTAGAGGCTTACTTGAATAGAGAAAGAAAAGATCAATGAATTAGGCTTGCAACTAAAAAAGCTAGAAAAAGAGCAAATTAAAAACTCCCAATCAAACACTAAACTTGAAATTCTAAAAATAAAAGGAGAGATTAATAAAATTGAAAGTAAAAAAAAAAAAACTATTGAATTAATAAATAAAACTAAGAGTTGGTTTATGAAAAAAACTAACCAAATAGATAAACATTTGGTAAATTTGATTAGAAAAAGAAAAGAGGAAATCAAATTGTTAGTCTTAAAAATGAAAAGGGAGAAATTTCCACTAATGAAGAGGAAATTAGAGCAAAAATTAGGAGTTACTTTGTCCAATTTTATGCCAATATATTCGATAATTTAAATGAAATGGATGAATACCTTCAAAAATATAGGTTGCCCAGATTAACAGAGGAAGAATTAAATTGTTTAAATAGTCCCACTTTAGAAAAAAGAAATAGAACAAGCTATTAATCAACTCCCTAAAAAAAAAAAAAGTTCCCAGGACCAGATGGATTTACATGTGAATTCTATCAAACATTTAAAGAACAATTAACTCCAATGCTATATAAACTATTTGAAAAAATAGGGAATGAAGCAGTCCTACCAAATTCTTTTTATGACACAGACATTGTACTGATATCTAAACTAGGTAGGTTGAAAACAGAGAAAGGCAATTATAGGCCATTCTCCCTAATGAACATTGATGCAAAAAACTTAAATATAAAATATTAGTAAAAAGATTATAGAAAAGCATTTCCTAGATTATACACCATGACCAAGTAGGATTTATACCAGGAATGCAGGGCTGGTTCAATATTAGGAAAACTATTAGCATAATTGACTATATCAATAACCAAATTAACAAAAACCATATGATCATCTTAATAGATGCAGAAAGAGCATTTGATAAAATCCAACTCCCATTCCTGTTAAAAACACTAGAGAGTATAGGAATAAATGGACTTTTCCTTAAAATAGTCAGTAGCATCTATTTAAAACCCATCAGTAAGCATCATATGTAATGGTGATAAACTGGAACCATTCTCAATAAAATCAGGAATGAAACAAGATTGCCCACTATCATCATTACTATCCAATATTATAATAGAAATGCTAGCTTCAGCAATAAGAGATGAAAAAGAAATTAAAGGAATTAGAGTAGGTAATGAGGAAACCAAATTATTACTCTTTGCAGATGATATGATGATATACTTAGAAAACCTCAGAGATTCTACTAAAAAGCTTTTAGACATAATCCACAACTTTAGCAAAGTTGCAGGATACAAAATAAATCCTCATAAATCATCAGCATTTTTATACATCACTAATAAAATCCAACAGCAAGATATACAAAGAGAAATTCCATTTAAAATAAACTGTTGATAGTATAAAATATTTGGGAATCTATCTGCCAAGGGAAATCAGGAAGTATATGAGCAAAACTACAAAACACTTTCCACACAAATAAAGTCAGATCTAAACAACTGGAAAAATATTAAGTGCTCCTGGACAGGTCCAGCAAATATAATAAAGATGACAATACTCCCTAAATTAATCTATTTATTTAGGGCTATACCAACCAGACTCCAAAGAAACTATTTTAATGACCCAGAAAAAAATCACAACAAAATTCATCTGGAAGAACAAAAGGTCAGGAATTTCAAGGGAACTAAGGAAAAAAAAAATGAAGGTGGCCTAGCTCTACCTGATCTAAAACTATATTATAAAAGCAGCCATCACCAAAACCATATGGTATTGGCTAAGAAATAAACTTGTTGATCAAGTTAGGTTCACAGGACAAAGTAGTCAATAACTATAGCAATCTAGTGTTTGACAAACCCAAAGACCCAGCTTTTGGGATAAGAATTCATTATTTGACAAAAATTGCTGGGAAAATTGGAAATTAGTATGACCCAAACATTGACCCATACTTAATACCACGCACCAAGATAAATCAAAATGAGTTCATGATCTAGGCATAAAGAATGAGATTGTAAATTAGAAGAACATAGGATCGTTTACCTCTCAGACCTGTGGAGGAGGAAGGAATTTGTGACCAAAGAAGAACTAGAGGTCATTATTTATCACAAAATAGAAAATTCTGATTATATTAAATTTACCTTCTTTCTAAATCTGATCTTTCGTGTACAACAAGATAACTGTATAAATATGTATACATATATTGTATTTAACATAAACTTTAACATATTTAACACATATGGGACTACCTGCCATCTAGGGGTGTGAGTGGAAGGAAGGAGGAGAAAAGTTGAAACAGAAGTTTTTGCAAGAGTCAATGTTGAAAAATTACCCATACATATGTTTTGTATATAAAATGCTATAATAAATTTTTTAAAAAAATATTTTATTTCCCTCAATTTATTATTTATTTACATAATTTAATTTTTTTTCAGAGGTCTGAATTCTCTTCCTCCTACCCATTGTGAAGGTAAGACATATGATATCAAGAATATATGTGAGATCATGCAAAATATATTTCAACATTAACTAGAAAAATAAAGAAAAAATATGCTTCAATCTGTAATCAGACTCTATCAGTTCTTTTTCTGGAGATGCTCTGGTGGTGTTTTTCATCATAAACATTTTGGAATTGTTTTAGATCACTGTATTGCTCAAAATAGCTAATTTATTTACCATTTATTAATATGCAGTGTTGCTATTACTGTTCTCCTGGTTCTAATCACTTTACTTTGCAACAGTTCATATCAGTCTTTCTAGGTTTTTCTGAAACCAAAGGATATAGATCTTGGCCCAAGGTCAGGAAAATGAAGATAATATGGTGAGAAGAACAATTAATATATTGATTGACTAAATATATATATATATGTATATATATATATATATACATATATATATATTTTAAAACATCCTATGTATTCTTGTATGTATGCATAATGAAGAAATCCAAGGGAAATAATTTGCAAAATTTCTATTTCCATTGGAAAACCTTACTACTAAGTATTTCTAAAAAGAAATACCAAGTAAATATTGACCTGTTTCATTGGAGTCTCCATGGGCTTTTTTCTTTCTTCTTTCTTTGACATCACGTCAACTATCTAGCCTAGAACTCAACAATAATTCTTACATTTTACCGGATGTGAAGAATTGAATCCTAGCTCTGGCTACTTACTATGTGCCTTCTAGATTTTAGGTTTTTGTCTTTTTTCAGGTTTTTTCATATATAAAATGAGGAGGTTGAACTAGCTAATCCTACTGATGCAGTAGAGTGCTAGGCCTAGTGTCAGAAAGACCTGAATTCAAATCCAGCCTTAGATGCTTACTGGTGGTATGATTTTGGGCAATTCACTTTGCTTAGATTTGCCTTAATTTCCTCAACTATATAATAGAGTTCTTAATAGCACCTATTTCCCAGGCTTATTGTAAAGATTAAATACGATATTTATAGATGCCCTTAGCACAGTGACTGGCATATAGAAAATACTATATAAATGTATAATCTCCTTTTCCTACTAACCCATTCTGAATCTAAGTCTACAACCCTGAGAAAAATGTATTGGCATATTTTGTTTTGATACAATAAATGTTTCCCGGCAACTTCACAATATATATTTACCCTTAAACCAAATGTTAACAGTAAGTAGGAATGTGCCCTTAACTTCAATAGCAGGGTACTAATATTGGCCATTTTAACTGACCAGAATTTCGTTGCCTTTGTGTATTGAATTTATGTTGTTGTAATTGTTATAAATAAAAATTCTTATATAACATATGGTAAGCCATTAGATTTTGATTAGGACCTTATAGGTCATATAATCTAATTCCCTCAGTTTGGAGAGAAATTTGAATGAAATCAATGATCTGGACCAAAAATTAGATATAAATTTTCTATTTGAGTTCAACTGGATGAATTTAAAAAGTTGCAAGCCTTTGTTAAGACTTTTGATTGCATCTTTCTGTAGAGGATGAACATGTCTATTTGCATCTTGTTGAGAAGACATCTAATTAAGACTTAGTTGCTGGGGCTGTCCTCAGGATGAATTAATAATTTGGTCTGTTACTTGGGACCTCCTAAAAGATGTGTTTCACTGATAGGATCTGTCATCAAGATAAATTATTTGACACAAACTCTTGGGAGTGTGGTCATTAATGTGCATCTCTTATCAAAGGAGTCACCCCTTTGTGCTGTCCTAGTAAAAGGGCCTTCCTCAAAGACTCATTCATTATTTTCAGCTGTTCTCCTCCTGAATTTCTTCTGAATAGATTCCTAGAATGGGACAAGTACAATGTTGTTCTGTCCCTTTGGGAGAGCTATTAAAAGTGGATTTGTCAGAAGATATAGCAGAGGTAGACATATGCTTACCTATATGTCCAAGAAAGAGTTCCTGTATATTGCTGTTCCTGAACCTCATTTCCCTTATTTATAGGTGTAATGGTAGAAAGGAATTCCCTAGGGAACATGATCCCAGAATCTGACCTGCAAGTCAGCAAAGGTAGATTTCTTGGGTAATCCCTCTTGAGGGTAATCTTACCCTCAAGAATAATTTTAAGTCCAAGACTTTGAGGATCTGTCCTAACCATAAAAGGGAAATTTATTGAACCATATACCTCTTGGAAAGAGAAAAGAATCACCCATATACCCTTACTCAGATATTACACCACAGATTGAGGATCAAAACTAAAACCTGGGAGAAAGAGACCTGAACTTCACTCTTTTGCTCTGCGTTTTCCAGGTAAAGAAGTTTCCTGTCTCATTATATACTTCATCGATACTGTATGAGGATGTATTCTGATGGAAGTGCATTTCTTCGACAAAGAGAAGATCTAACTCAGTTTCAGTTGATCAATGATGGACAGAAGCAGCTACACCCAAAGAAAGAACACTGGGAAATGAATGTAAACTGTTTGCATTTTTGTTTCTCTTCCTGGGTTATTTTTACCTTCTGAATCCAATTCTCCCTGTGCAACAAGAGAACTGTTTGGTTCTGCACACATATATTGTATCTAGGGTATACTGTGACATATTTAACATGTATAGGACTGCTTGCCATCTGGATGAGGGGGTAGAGGGAGGGAGGGGAAAAGTCGGAACAGAAGTGAGTGCAAGGGATAATGTAAAAAATTATCCAGGCATGGATTCTGTCAATAAAAAGTTATAATTATGGAAAAAAAAGTTTCTTGCCTATTAAACCCAAAATGGAGTCCTTTCTGGGGGAAAGGAAATTCAAATTATACTCACTGCTAATTTGGAAGATTTTTGTGATATTGCAGAAAAGTGGGATCCATCTGAAAAGGAGGGTTGTTGTAGTGGTTGTTTATGAGCTATTGCAGTCCCTTTGCATGCTTCCTACATTTGTTTATGAGTTTTTGTAAGTCTTTTAAAATTTTCTGTATTATCTCCAGGATGAAATAAATGTGTTATTATTGCTATATTTGGTGTTTGTATGAGATCTAGAGGGACTCTTATATCAACATCTGTGGAGACCTAGACATGAGCTGTATGCTAATATTTTCTCAGATTAAACTCTTCGATGGGTGGTATATGAGCCAAAGAGAGAATGATTTGGGGAAGACTTCTCCAATATTAGACCCAATCTACAGAACATAGGATGTAATGATCCTGGAAGATAGGTTATATGAATGCATACACATATACATATGCAAGTATATATAGATATCGATATGAAAACACATATATTACTATATTAACTCAAACTAAGTAATAAAGATTTTTTCCATTAACTTCAGTTTTTCAGCATTTGGTGTTTGATAATAGAAACCAAGCCATTATGGCAGTTTTCTCATGTAAGTCTCAGGAACTTGGATTTGATGATATTTCTGCTACTGAAAATTTGTGATGGTATAGACTGAAGAGGCCTAACTCTTTACTTCAGATCATGCTTGCAGATATTCTCTGTTTCTTGTTCACTTACTACATAATGAAGAATATGAGGGATGTTTTGGGACTAGTTTTTAACAGTTCTTAAGAGTCACTTATTAAATTTTTCAGTGTATTGAAACTTGGAAGGCTATAAATCAAAGTTTGATTTATTTTTTAATTGCCAGCAAAAAAGTGATGCAGATAAACTGGGAAAACATTTCTACATTCAAAAGTTCTGATAAAGGCCTCATTTCTGAAATCTATAGAGAATTGACTCAAATTTAGAAGAATTCAAGCCATTCTCCAATTCAAAGCATATGAACAGACAATTTTCAGATGAAGAAATTGAAACCATTTCTAGTCATATGAAAAGGTGCTCTAAATTACTATTGATCAGAGAAATGCAAATTAAGACAACTCTGAGATAACACTATATACCTGTCAGATTGGCTAAGATGACAGGAAAAGATAATAACGAATGTTGGAGGGGATCCAGGAAAACTGGAACACTAATTCATTATTGTTGAAATTGTGGATGGATCAAACCATTCTGAACAACAATTTGGAACTATGCCCAAAGGATTATCAAACTGTGTATACTCTTTGATCCAGAAGTATTTCTACAACTGAAAATTGAGTGGATGCCCATCAATTGGAGAATGGTTGAAAATTTTTTTTTTAATGATCAAACATTTATCAGAATACAACTATGTTTTTTCCTCAGTGTAGTATCTCACTCTCCTTCCTTTCTGGAGGCCACTAGTTGAAAAGACAACTCTCAGAAAGGTCTTCAGATTACGACTTCCAGTTAGTAAGGTACTACCTATCCCTCTCTCCATTGAGTAAATGGCTTCCTAGGCAAGCCTTTGCCTGGGACAGAAGTCATGTCCTATTTTAATCTTTCCTCTGTTACAGAGCCTTATTTCTCTGTTTGTTCTCTACCCCTTTTCCATATCTTGTGATCAGCAAGAAGGAAAAAGAACAAGTTTCTTCACTGGAGACATTTGTCCTTACTCTCAGTTCCAGCTCAACAACAAACAAAAACCTTATTCTTAGTAGGAAGCAAATAGACTTGAAATAGAGAATAACTATGCATTGTCTGAAGTGGGGAGGCAGTTCCCTTCCTCCCACTTCATCATGAAATTTCAGAAACAGGTTCTCCAAATTCATTAAGGACTTGGTCTTTATTAGTGAGTTCCCCCTTTCGACTTAATACCTTGATTACTTCCATCAAGATACTATATAGATATGTCTTTGTTAGGACCAATTTGTATAAACATATTTATAGTAGCTCCTTTTTGTGGGGGCTAAAAATTGGAAATCAAAGAGATGCTTATCAATTGAGGAATGGCTAAACAAGTAGAGGTACATGATTATGATGGAATACTACTTTGCTATAAGAAATCACAAACAAAAATTTTAGAAAAATCTTGAAAGACCTACATGCACCAATGCAAAGTGAAGTGAGAAGAACCAGGAGGTGGTTGTGTATACTAACAACAATATATGATGGAGAGTTGTGAATAACTTAGCTATTCTCAGCAATACAAAGATCTGAGACAATTCCAGAGAACTAATGATGAAGCATTCTACTGCTATTTTTTGAAAATGGACTGAAGCATGCTATTTTTCACTTTCTTTTTAAAAGTTATCTTCTTACACAAAATGATTAAAATGAAAATGTTTAAAATGATTGCACATTTATAATCTATATCTGATTGCTTTATCATCTCAGGGAATGGAGAAGGTCAGGAGAAAGGGAAGGATAGGATTTGAAACTTTAAAAAAGCTCAAATGTTAAAAATTGTTTTAATATATAATTGGGGAGAAATAAAATAGGTATATTTTAAAAAAATATGTATCTTGTGAGTTTAGTGCTCTTTATTTATAATATCCCAAATTTGTGAGCCTCGTTCAGAGATGAAATTAGTAAAAATACAGAAATAAGTTAGAGCTCTGTTCACAGACTCCATAGATGGCATTCTAGTACAGGATAATCAGAGTCATCAAGACTAGATGGAGGGGATTTTAGGTCCTTGGATCCAAGACAAGATAAAGAATGGCAGAAAATGGAAAAAAAGTTTTAAAGGATGTTTTCTGTTTTTTGGAGTTTAGGAAAGTTGGATTATCATTTGATGAAAACCTACATGTATGGTCTTGAGCTATATTTTCCCATGATTTTTGACATATATGTTTGTTGTCTGAGTTGAGAGACATTCCTAAGCATATAACTTATTATATATAAGCATATATAACATATATGAGACTACAGTTGACAACAGGACACAGGGAAGAATTTTCCATAAAACTTCCTCCATAGTAGTGGGGAACTTATTATTATTCCACTTGACTTTTGGGTGGTTAATTCAATTTAATGTTATCTTAAGTTGAATTCATAGAAATCTAAAATGATCAAGGTGATAGACCAACTATATTTTATCTTGATCAGAACATATCTAAGCATTGTGTCCAGTTCTGGGGATCATTTCTAAGGAAAGGCATCGTTAAAGCTGGAGAGTACCCAGAAGAAGGCAGGCAAGGGAACTTGAAAAAAAGCAAGTGAGAGAAAAATTACTTAAAGGAACTGGGGACATTTTTAGCTTGGAGATAAGAAGATTGAAGGGTGGGGTTGGGTTTCTTCTTTGGGAATTACTTATCTTAAGTTATTTGTGATCCTATGATCTATTTATATATTGTTGACACCTCATGAATATTTGTTGATTGATTTCTTTTTCAAATATTTATTAAGTACTTGCTTTGAACAGAAAATTACTACTAGTTGCTAAGGGAAACACAAAGTTTAGATATGACAGAATCCTAGATTCCTTGGAATTTACACAGATTGCTTTAGTATATGAGTATATAAATATAACACTATAATACACTAGAGAATTGGGTAGGATATGTAAAAAGTGTTATTTGAGTTTTGAGACAGAGAGAGAGAGAGTTTCAGAGAGGCAGAGGGAAGGGAGGGAAGGAGAGGGGGAGGAGAGGGGAAAAGAGGGAGAGAGAGAGAGAATATGTGTGCAACTATTATTAATTCAGGTATCAGGAAAGGCTTTGTGACTTTTCATATTCATTTTGAATTTTGTATGTCAACGTCACCAAAATATTACATATATTTATTTTATTTGGCAAATTGTAGAAACTTAAAAAGGGCAGGAAGGAGGAAGGGAAGAAGAAATATTGAGGTATCTATTTAATATTTTCTATATCACTATAATAACAAATCTAACTTTTTCCAGAATTACTTCATGTTTTGAAAAACATTGTCATCCCTAATTTTTTTTCCTAGAGTCATGAGTTCACAACACAAATTCAAACACAACTGGAGGAGAGAAAGAGCTAGCTTGCCCAATGAATGTGACACAAATAGTAAGTAGAAAAGTTAAGATTTGCTATGCAGTGTACTAAAAAAGCAGAGTTATTACCTTGCCAATAAAGGTCTGAATAGACAAAACTATGGTTGTGAGATTTGGATTGTAAGGAAAGCTAAGCACCATAGAATCAGTGCTTTTGGATTGTGCTGAAGAAAGCTCTTAAGAATTCCTTGGATAGCAAGGAGATCAAATCATTCAATACTTACAGAAATTAATTCAGGCTATTTACTGGAAAGTCAAAAACTGAAGCCAAACTTTAAATATTTTGGCCACAGAATGAGACAATGGAACTCAGTGGAAAAGACACTGATGTAGAGAAAGATTAAAGGCAAAAAGAAAAGGGGATGACAGGGGATGAAATGGATACCTAGTATCATGTAAACATCAAACATGAAGTTGGGCAGACTTTGAAAGATAGTGAAGGATAGAAGAGCCTGGCAAGCTATGGTCCATAGGATCACAAAGAGTCAGACAGGACAGAATGAATTTGAACCAAGACCTTCTGACCACTCACATGCAGAGCCTTTCCACTATTTCATGATGGCATAATTCTTTAATATTACATATATTTATAGAGTAATAGATATAACCAATGCTTCTCACCCACTCTCAAGTCTATCCACTGGAAAACAATATATAGTATCAAATATGTCAAAAATCACAATCTAACTGCATTTTTATATTTTGACCTTGAGGCTAAAATGGAGTAAGAAATGAGGAAGAACTATATGGCAACTAATTCATCCAAGTAGCATTCTTTCCTTGAGATTGTTTAAAATTTTCTCCCTCTTGACCAATTCCTTATGCAAGGAGCTAAGTACAAGTCAGTCATCAATTCAACTTTAGTGATATGATGATGCAATATATAGTGATTTAATGGTGTATTGTGGACTATAAAATTACAGTTTTTCTCAGTTTTGTGTTTTGACTAGTATCCTAGACTTTTTAAAGTTTTTATTTATTTATTTATTTTTTCCTGAGGCAATTGGGATTAAGTGACTTGCCCTTGGTCACACAGCTAGGAAGTATTACCATGTTTCCCTGATAATAAGACACTGTCTTATTATTTTTTTTGGACAGAAAAACACCAGAGGGCTTATTTTCAGGGGAGGGCTTATTTTAATGAACATTGACAGCACAACCAAGGCCTTTGCTCTCCTGTCAGCAATCCATTCACCAATGAGGATCTCCAAGTCAGGATATAAGGGTTGCTGACCTGATCCAGACCTGTGCTTTTTCCCTTTTCCCTCATCCACCTGTTGAGGTTATTATAATCTTCATTTTCTGACCATTCGAAGATCCAAAAGTTTTTCTTTACAGAAAACTGTAAGATTTTTACCATGTGACTCCTCTACAATTGCTTTCTTGTACTCAGCAGTATAGCTCTTCCTTTTTGTACTCATGTCTGGGGGTCAAAACAGACAGAATAATAAAATTATGACCATCAGTCCTTCTTTTCACTCCATAATGCCCCTCAATAATGTTTTAACCCCATCATGCTCCCTGAGTGCTCCTTCTATCCTCCATGATGCCTCCTGAGTTCTTCTTTTATCCTCCATCATGCCCCTTTTATCTTCCATCATGCCCCCTCACTCCCACTTACATATCGGGGTTTTTATGTTGTCCTGCCTCAGCTCTCCTCCGTGGCACTGTTCTCAATGGCGCCAGCAAGCAAATCACTGGGGAAGAACAGGATGACGCGCTCACTGCTGCAGCTCTGATGGGATGCAGCTTGGGAGCGTGGTGTGGGTTTCAGGGGGAGAGGGGGAGACAGTGCATACAGAGGGTACCATAATGTAGCATGTAGTGCAGGGGATCACCTTCACTACAGTAGCAATCTCAATAGGGCTTATTTTCGGGGGAGGGCTTATTTTAGAGGAATCTTACACAATAAGGGGAGGGCTTATTTTCAGGATAGGTCTTATTATCGGGGAAACACGGTAAGTGTCTGAGAGCAGATTTCATTCAACTCAGGTCCTCCTGACTTCACTGCGCCATTTAGCTGCCCCTAATATCGTATACTTTAGCATTATGGTATATAAAATAACACATCCTGTTTTCTTGGGCTCCCTTAGAAGCCAAAGTAAATTAACAACATTTTTTTTTTTCAGGTTTTTCATTAGCATATTGGAATTCAGAGGAGGGGGTGACTATATAATTATATAAAATGTATTAGCTAAGAAGAAATTTCATTACTAATAGACATCTCATTGATGTAATTCAAATGGAAGGCACCTGGTGGTATGGTGGATAGAGTGCCTGTATTCAGGAAGACCTGTCTGGCCCCTATCTTCCAGGGTTGTTGTGGGGATCAAATGTGATAATTGTAGTTATTAGTATACTGTCTTCTTGTTGAGTCATTTTTCAGTTGTGTCCTACTCTTGGTGACCTCATTTGGTATTTTCTTGGCAAAGACCTGTTTGACACTTTCTTCTTCAGCTAATTTTTACAGATGAGGAACTGAGACAAATTGGGTAAGTGACTTGCACAGGGTCACACAACTAGTATCTGAGCCCAGGTATGAACTTAGGAAGATAAAGCCCCAGCACTCTAGGTACTGTGCCACCCCCTGCCTAGTACATAGTGAATGCTATATAAATGTTAGCTACTATATACAGTATATCTGGTACATAATCACATTACCCCGAGTATGTCATTTAGAATCTCAGCTTCTAAAAGATCAAATTGGCAACATTTCTTCCATCCTGAAATAAATTTTTGTAAAGCTATGCTTCAGTATCCCTTAACTGTGCATCTACTTCATCCTTTATGTCAGAAATTTTGCATAGAGTCCAAGCATGAATAATACAAGTCAGGACCTTGGACTCGAAATTTGAGGGTTCTGGCACCATCTTTCTGAAATATAATAAACCTAATGTAGTAGCCCTGGAAAACTTGTTACCCATTCAATCAAGTAATTATTTATTGAGTGCCCACAATAGTCCTGGCACTAAATAAGTGTGACCCAACTTTTCAGTGGGTGAGATTCAGAAGATTAATTAATCAGGAGAACAACAGAACAGAGTCTCCCCATGAATTAACAAATCAAACTTTTAGAAAGATTTTTGAGATCAGGATTTCCATAGCAACATGATTCAGCATCTACTATTGAACACATTGAGGATGATCTTTTCTATACTTAGCTAAACTGTTGTTCAGAAAGTAGACTTAGTTTGCCTCTGGATCCATACTTGAAGACATTCTGTCTTGGCAGATCTTTACATCCTCAGTCAATACTGTGGCATCTAATATCATAGAGAAAACTTTCTGAATCCCCTATTAATTAACTTTGAGTAAAGTAGGAAACATCCCACTCCTATAATCTCACTTTCCTTAAATCAAGACCAAGTCAGGTGGCACAGTACATAGATCACTTGACATAAAGTGAAGAAAATGATGTTTTCCATTTGTTGAAGTTGTGTGGGGCAAGCAATGTGGTTTCTCAGAAACTGCCTGCTAAAGTAAGAGAATTCTTAGGCCTCAGTTTTGCTTTCTTAGAAATCATGTGACCTTGAAGAAACAAAACTTTTTATGTAGTTACCTCATCTCTAGTAAACCCATTATCACCCCACCGGCCATATAAGGGAAAAGTAACTGCAAGAGCCCATCTAGACTAAAAGCTTTGCATAAGAGGATTTTTGGGAGGGGTTGCTTGCTTATTTAACTGAGCCCTCTCTTCTGTGAAATTGTCTTTCCTCGTTCTATACTTCCCAGGAGTCAGGACTGCCCGCTTCTCTTGAGATTCTAATAAAAACTTTCTACCTTCATTTTGAGAGGTGTTTGAGTAGTCAATTTTGGGTTAGGGTCTTTATACCCCACAAAAGTTGTATTCAACTCTCTGTAATCCTATTTGAGATTTTCTTGACAAAGAGACTGGAATGATTTGCCATTCCCTTCTCCAGTTCATTTGACAGATGAGGAAACTGAGGCAAACAGGGTTAAATGACTTGCCCAGGGTCACATAGCTAATAGATGTCTCGAGACCAAATTTGAACTGAAAAGTTTTTCTGAGTCCAACCTTGGCTCTCTGACCATTGCCCAGCATCAGGAAGACCTGAATTAAAAATTAACCTCAGGCAGTTACTAGCAATTTTTTGTTTGCCTCAATTTCCCTAACTGTAAAATGGGGATAATAATAGTGTCTCTATCCCAGCGTTGCTGTGAGGATCAAATGAGATAATATTTATAAAGTGCTTAGCACAGTGCCTGGCACATAATAGGTATTGTATAAATGTTAAATATTACTATTAGAAACAAGTTACATGCTCAAGGAGTCCCAAAGAAAAGACTTAAAAATAAGAGAGATAATAGATGTGGCCCTTTTATATGATTAAATTCTTCTCAGAACCTAAATGCAAGAAAGAACCAAGTTCTTTGGACTTGGAACCATGTCCCAACATGAGTACTTTTTCCCTCATTTTTCTTTTCAGATTTCTTATATATATATATATTTTTTTTTTTTTTTTTCCCATTAGAATATAAGTTTCTTGAGTGCAGTAATTGTCTTTCTTTTTGCTTCTCTCTGCATCCTCAGCATTTATCTCAGATTAACTAGCTCCCCAAACACCAGCCTGGAACCAAAAAAGAAAGGAACATTTCTAACACACATCTCAGATGGGAATTTTCTTATGCAAATAGGGAAAAAAAATCAGGCAGTATTTTTGGAGGTGTCTTTTTACCCCAATTTGGACATAGATTTGGAGAGCCATAGAATCCCACTTCTATCTCTATCTAGTTCTAAAAACTCTCCTTTAATAAATCTCCTTTGCATTTGTAAGTTTTATTCCTGGGTCTCCTTCCCTCTGCTGTAAAGCATTATCATATAATTACTCATTTGAAGTGGCACCCACCGCCAAATGAAGGAACTGAAATGAAGAGGAGAACTGAGCATATCTCCTCACTTTTGAATCCCTAAAACTCAGAGAGCCCTCATTCCTATTGAGGCAATGGGAAGCCCTAATTTACCTGCCTATGGAGCCACTATGTTAAGAAAAATGACTTAACAAGGTGATAGAGAAAGAACAAAATCAGAAGAAGGGGAACATAAGAAAATCGTATTGGGATAATACCTGACTCCTGCGTAGGATAAGTAAACTTGTGTCCATCATGTCTAGGGGTACTTGCATCCACATCTAGTAGAATAAAGGAGGATACTTAGTAAAACAGATATAGTTACTCAATATAAATCTCTATTTAAGGGCTCTATAAATGCAAATTATAATTTTGGATATATTTTGAGAACATTTTCTAAGCAAAAATCAGCACCCATGCTCATTCCCTGAAAAGGCAGTCATTAGGAATGCTTCTTTCATATTGGTTGTTTCAGCATTTTTGTTTACAAAAAAACAGCTCTCCTTTTTATGACTACACTTAGTACATAAGTATACTTAGTCCAGCTTGCAAATTACATATATGTTATAGATATCATAGGTATATCACATGATATTATAGATGTAGATCTCACTCATCTATAGTCTTGTCAGGCCACTCTGCTCAAAGATATATTTCAGTGAAGGTATGGTATGAATCTATCTTCTCTCATTAATGATACATTTACTGGCACATAATAAGGTATAACTTTTGAGGCCTTCAGAGCCACACTTCAGCTTGCTTTGGAACAAGCTTTTGGGTCTCCAGTGATCATCTAAGAGAAATATGATCAACCTGGGAGAAACATAATGAATACATTCCAGGAAGTGGACATTTTGATATTTGAGAGAGGGAAGGTTCAATCTCTACATGAAACTGAGGAATTGGAGTTTGGCTAAAAGAAGAGGTAATGAAAATAAAACAAAACAAAAATACAGACTGCATGAGTGATGTTTTTTCAGAACACCCAGATCCCTAGAAACTGATATAAAAAGGAAACTAAACTAGTTACTGGAATTGAGGTTCACAACAGTATTGATTCAGTTCAATTCCATTCAGCAAACATTTAGTGCTTCCACTTAAAGGCACTGTGCTAGATGACTATGAAATTTTTTTTTTTAAATAGTCCCTATCTTCAAGGAGCTTATATTTTATATTTTATATTGAAGTAAGATGTTATGGGCCAGATTGAAACAAAGATTCTTACAAGGTGTTAAGTAAGTGGAATTGATAAAGACAATGGTTATCTAGTTTAGCATAGTGCTTAATAGTTCTCTAAATTCAGTATGATTGATTTAATCTTACAACAAATAATGGTTTCCTAGTGATATAGTGATTGGTTTAATGTAGAGCATATAAACTAGGGGAGACACAGAGAAAGATTCATCCCATCTCACACCCCCTTGGTGGCAGGGCTATCCTCCTTCACTTCTCCACTGAAACCAAGACTCCAGAAGGCCTCTAAGAAAGCTAGCTGAGCACCAGGCTAAAGAGACAATAAAGACTTTTGCACTTTAACACCTGGCTATCCTTGTGGTGATTAATCTGTTGAAAAGAAGGCTGCTCCAAGATCTCCAGAAAACCACAAAGAACCTTACAGTAAGAAGTTGAATATCACAGAACAGTTTCAGGCTTTTGGTTGTAGCCATTTGAATTTCTTGTTCTGTCATTCCTGTATGATCATTTCATAATGAGATAATTCAATTATTGATTTTGTATTGGCACATTAGGAAAGAGCTCAGATTATCATGCATCAGCTGCCTTCTCTCCTTGTGGCCCTTTTATCCCATGAGTGAATTCTTCTCAGAACCTCCACTATGAGGAAGAACCAAGTTCTTTGGATTTGAAACCATGCTCCAACATGAGTACCTCATTTCACTTTTCAGGTCTCTTATGTATTTTCTTTCATCATTAGAATGTAAGTTTCTTGAGAACAGTAACTTTCTTTTTGCTTCTCTTTGCATCCTCAGCAATTAACTCAGAAAGGTTAAATAATTTTTCCAAAGTCCCAGTTCATAAGTGGCAATACCAGAGTTCAAACTCAGATTACTTCAGATTAGTTATCTGAATTCAATTCCATGGCTCCTTTTACTACAAAGCACTCTACCAAGGGTATGATAAAAGACAGAGTAGGTAAGAGTATGAGTTCCCAAAGTTTCTGCAAACAAAAAGATTAATTTTCTAAGATTATCTAAGGAGAGAAAGAAGAGATGACTCAAGGATGGGGGAATAAGAGTTCTGTGAAAGTTTTCTGGTAAAAGGAGTCCCTTGTTGGAGGACAAAGTTTCCCCTTTTGACTCTGCTTTCTAAGACTGGGAGCAAAGTGCTCACACCCCCACTAAAGATATGATTGTCAGAAGGGAAAGTCATTGTCTGGGAATCAGGTTTAGTTCTAAAGAAAGGGCAACCAGAGATGCCAAGGAATACAAGCTCCTTGATGAGGTCAATTTCTTTCAATAATAGGTTATAATAATGGGGACCAATTCAATTTTCAAATTTTACTGAAAAAATAAAAGAGAATCATGGAAGAGAGGGGAGATGGGAAGAAGGGGGAAAGGGGACCCAATATACAAGTTAGACATATACATATTATCATAGAATAATACTGAGGTAAGTGTGGCATTGCATTGGGAAACACAGGAAACTGGGTCCATTCAGGTGAGAAATCTTGGCCCTATGAGAACAGCATGCTTCCAAGAGATAGGGAAGGGAGAGAGACTCTACAATACCCTTCTGAGAGTGAGATGCATATATATTGACCCTGGTAGCTGCCTGGAGCTGGACAATTTGCATGTCAAGTTTAGAGTACATGGGGGACTTTTGAGGTACACACATATGAGGAGGAAAGAAAAACTGATAGTTGGCAAGATATTATTTTGGAACATACAACTATATTGACCTTAAAATGTTACTGTCAGTATTTTTTTGTCTAATCTTATAGCTCCACTTTTCATGTATAGATTCTATAAATTACAGCCTCTCTCTCTCTTTTTTTTTTTTAATAGCCTTTTATTTATAGGATATATACATGGGTAACTTTACAGCATTAACAATTGCCATACCTCTTGTTCCAATTTTTCACCTCTTACCCCCCTCACCCCCTCCCCTAGATGGCAGGATGACCAGTAGATGTTAAATATATTAAAATATAAATTAGATACACAATAAGTATACCTGACCAAAATGTTATTTTGCTGTACAAAAAGAACCAGACTCTGAAATATTGTACAATTAGCTTGTGAAGGAAATCAAAAATGCAGGTGTGCATAAATATAGGGATTGGGAATTCAATGTAATGGTTTTTAGTCATCTCCCAGAGTTCTTTTTCTGGGCATAGCTAGTTCAGTTCATTACTGCTCCATTAGAAATGATTTGGTTGATCTCGTTGCTGAGGATGGCCTGGTCCATCAGAACTGGTCATCGTATAGTATTGTTGTTGAAGTATATAATGATCTCCTGGTCCTGCTCATTTCACTCAGCATCAGTTCGTGTAAGTCTCTCCAGGCCTTTCTGAAATCATCCTGTTGGTCATTTCTTACAGAACAGTAATATTCCATAATTTTCATATACCACAATTTATTCAGCCATTCTCCAACTGATGGACATCCATTCAGTTTCCAGTTTTTAGCCACTACAAAAAGGGCTGCCACAAACATTCGTGCACATACAGGTCCCTTTCCCTTCTTTATAATCTCTTTGGGATATAATCCCAGTAGTAACACTGCTGGATCAAAGGGTATGCACAGTTTGATAACTTTTTGAGCATAGTTCCAAACTACTCTCCAAAATGGTTGGATTCGTTCACAACTCCACCAACAATGCATCAATGTCCCAGTTTTCCCGCATCCCCTCCAACAATCATCATTATTTTTTCCTGTCATCTTAGCCAATCTGACAGGTGTGTAGTGGTATCTTAGAGTTGTCTTAATTTGCATTTCTCTGATTAATAATGACTTGGAGCATCTTTTCATATGACTAGAAATAGTTTCAATTTCTTCATCTGAGAATTGTCTGTTCATATCCTTTGACCATTTTTCAATTGGAGAATGGCTTGATTTTTTATAAATTAGAGTTAATTCTCTATATATTTTGGAAATGAGGCCTTTATCAGAACCTTTGACTGTAAAAATATTTTCCCAGTTTATTGCTTCCCTTCTAATCTTGTCTGCATTAGTTTTGTTTGTACAAAAACTTTTCAGTTTGGTATAATTGAAATTTTCTATTTTGTGATCAGTAATGATCTCTAGTTCTGCTTTGGTCATAAAGACTTCCCCTTCCACAGGTCTGAGAGGTAAACTATCCTATGTTCCTCTAATTTATTAATAATTTCATTCTTTATGCCTAGGTCATGAACCCATTTTGACCTTATCTTGGTGTACGGCATTAAGTATGGATCAATGCCTAGTTTCTGCCATATTAGTTTCCAATTTTCCCAGCAATTTTTATCAAACAGTAAGTTCTTATGCCAAAAGCTGGGATTTGTCAAAGACTAGGTTGCTATATTTGTTGACAATTACAGCCTCTCTTAAGGGAAGACTTGTTATGGTGGTCTCAAGACCACTAGACTTTTTCTTACAGCAAACCAGTATCTGTCACATTGTAAATGCCTAATAAATACTTGTGGATTTGTTGGCTTGGTGATTTTAATTGACCCCTTCAGATTTAGTAGGACTTTTAGCTGGTGTAAAGAGAACTTGGTGCAGATATATGTTTCAGAACTATACAGGAAATTAAAAAGCACCATTCTGTTAGTTTGGTTTGTAATTCAAGGTTACTTTGGCATCATATTTTCTCAGTTTCTTGAAAATACTTTTCAGTTTTTTTTTCTAATTCAATTCTCCAGGTCTTCAACCAGTAGATCAGAATTCATTGTGATAGATTTCAAAGGTGGTTGCCATGAGAGAGCCTGGTAGACTAGGATTTACCTGGTAGATCTTCAAGCTGGTTGCCATGACCATGTCCTGTTCTTTATAATGCTTTATTCTGGGAGATTTGCTTAGATTTCTAATAGGAAGGAGTGTATTCTCTCCATTATTCTGAAGGAGGACTTTAATAGCATTAAGACATTTCCCACTGTTTGCTTCACTCCGACTGCCAAGTAAACACTTCAATCCCTATGTCCCAATTCCTGAATCATCTTCCCTTTTCCTTTCCTTAGACAATCTTAGGAAATCATTTTTTTGTTTGTTTGTTTACAGAAACTTTGGGACCTCATATTCTCTCTATCTATTATCACACCCTTGTTAGAGAGTGTTTTGTAATAGAAAAAGCCATAGATTTGAATTCAAATTTGGGTTTGAGTTCGGGCATTGCCACTGACGAGCTAAGACTTTGAGAAAACTATTTAACCTTTCTGAGCTAGTTGAGAAATAGGAGTCATGATATCTATGCTAGCTACCTCATAGAGTTGTTATAAGAACTATGGAATCTCAAAAATTGGAAGGAATTTAAAATGTCCACAGGATCATAGCTCTAGAGCTAAAAGGAACCTCAGAAGTAATTTATTCCAACTTCCTTATTTTACAAATAAAGAAACTAAGGCTAAGAGAGATTATATAATTTGGTCAAGGTTGCACAGGTAAGAGGCCAGATTTGAAAAAAGGTCCTCTGATTCTAGAATCAAGTCACTTTCCATATGCTATTCTCTCAGCATCAAGTGAGATTCTATAAAAATTTATTTGTAAGATATATACTTATAGAATAATAGTATTACAGAGTTGGAAGGGATCCCTAAATTTGCCTGATTTAGCCCAAACTCTACACTGTATTTGAAAAGTAGCCATCCAGCTTCTACTTGCAGATTTCTAGTGAAGGGGAATTCACTATATCTAAAGGAAGTCAAATCCATTTTTAGATAACTCTGATTGTTAGCAACCATTTCCTCATGTCAAGCTAGTTGTCTTTGCAACTTCTACCTATTTTTATTACCCATTTTTTCTTAAGGGTCAAGCAAAAACAAGTCCAAGGTCTCTTCCAGATGACAATCCTTCAAAAGTAGTTTGTCCATGGCACAGTCCAGAATAACTATCACTTCCCTAGTTCTAGACATTATACATCTCTTAATGAAGTCTAGGATTGCCTTAACTTTCCAGGTTGTCATATCACCCTGCTGACTCACATTGAGCTTGCAATCCACACTTTCCCCTCAGGAACTTCTTCCCCTAGATAAATGGCTAACTACCCAAATCCTTCTTGTGAAATTGCTTTCTTTACCCTAAGGGTAAGAATCTGTATTTATCCTTATTGGACTGTTATGTTTGCTGTATTCTAGGCTTCTATTTTCTATAGCTTTTAAGAGATAACTTGGTTTTTTTCTCATTTTTTTCCTTTCACCATTTGATCTGATTTTTCTTGTGCACATGATGAATATTGAGATACGTTTAGAAGAATTGCACATGTTTAAGCTATTTTGGATTGTTTGCTGTTTGTGGGAGGGGATGCAGAGAAGGGGGGAGAAAAACTTGGAATACAAGATTTTGTAAAGGTGAATGTTGAAAATTACCTTTGTATGTATTGGGAAAAATAAAAAGCTATTAAAATTATTTTTTTTAATAAAGAGAGGCAAAAATAGATACTGACAGATGTCAGTTCCTCCAGTGTGAAGACCGCGTATTTTAAAATCAGCCGGAGTCAGGAATTCAGGTTAGGGGAAAATCGTCAGTCTTTATTCTCAGTGAAGAAAGATCGGAGGTGGAAGGGAATCGGCAATAGCAATCGGTGCAGCTGAGTCAAGGAGCTAGCTAGACCAGAAGCCACACGACTAGCAGCTGGGAGTATGGAACCAAGGTCAATCTCTCTCAGCTTCTCTTCCTGTCTCTCTCTCTGCCTCCACCCACCAAAATCGTCATTTCCTATACAACACATCAGGACTTGCACAGAGAGTGGGCAGGGACCATTCTTTATCCAATCGTGTATATTAATAGAGTATAGCCCAATTACTATTTAGCCTCACGTGCTTGGGACCTCAGTGCATCAACTCAAACCTCAGCCCATTACACTCCAGCACCCAAGATGTTAATTCATCTAGGCCTAATGATATGAACTCATAGGGACAGTTAGGTGCTCTCTTTATCTCTTTGGGGAACAACTCACCCATTTTTAAATTCTATTCTTTTCAGTCTAAAAATTAGTCTATTTGACTAGCCAAAAGAAAGATCAGTTATTAGGGCAGCTCCACAGTATATCCATTATTGGTTATGATCATTCCAACTATCCAGAATAATTATTACTACTGCTTCAATACATCAAAATAGTTATGATTTTATGCTGTGGATGTTCCTGCCATGGACATAGGTTGAAGCTTTCATAGCCATTAAATGATTTTCAGGGAGTTTAAAAAGATTGCTTACTGACCAGCTTTCATCATCACCAAACAGTGGCTTATTAGGCCAATTCTCTAAGCCAGTGGTTCTCAAACTCTTTTTCTCAGTATCTTTATGATATTAACAACTATTGAGAATATGTCCAAAGAGTTTTTGTTTCTACGGGTTACATAATAGATATTTATCATAAATAGAAAAAAAAAAACTAATTTTAAAGTTGTAGAGCCTCTGAAAGGATTTCAGAGACCCTCCAGGATTCACTGCACCACACTGCTAAACCTTTATTGCTTAGGGATGAACTCTGCGCCACACAGATAAGTATTTGGAACCTGTTGCTTTTTTCTTACATCGTTTGAGCCACTCTCACGAGTGTTCTTTTCCACTCTGAAATTATAACTTGGCACCGGATGACAGATGACTGGTGACAGAGCTTCCAGCTATCACCCAGTTCTTCTACTACAAGTGTAGGAATCTCCTAGGATCTCTTTCTACCATGGTGCTTTTTGTCTTAGGGAAGTTCAGTTGCAGTATCATTATGATTCTTAGGAGCTAGAATGCTCTCTGACTCACTGCCACAGTGGGCAATACAATGCCTTCCTGGCCAATCCCCATCTCATTGTCCAGTGACTCTCAAGCTACTGAAATTGCCTTGAGCTGGGGGAAAAAAGCAACAACAAAAATGACTCCCTGTGACTTTTACTAGGCTTTACTTGCCTGTTATATTTTCTAGATTTGTTGTGGAGGGGTATGCTGGGGGAAAAAAACCTGTCATTCTACCTTCATAATTCCTAGCCCTTATTAAAAATTCTCTATTGTCAGAAATCTAGTTTTGTTATTCAAAATGAGATGATTAGACTTTGGGAAATGAATTCAAACTAACAACTCATAACAAAATCTAACCCCCAGCATATTTGTTTAATTTATAAGGGATGTATTGGGAACATATCCATTATATGTAATGCTATTGTAACAGAAGAATGGGATTCCATGGCATGTTAATTATCCTTCTAGTAAGGAATAACACTCAAAAGATCAATTGGCATTCATTTTGTTGTTTGTCCTTCGTTTTCAAATCATCCCATGACATTACAGAGTGATATCTTGACTCGTGTGAATTGCACTTAAATGAGGCAGAGTTGCACAAAATTGTCAGCTTTACTCTCTTCCAAAGTCATCAAAATCCAGTGGCAAGACAAAAATCAATATGACTGGCTGGCATGTAATTCAATGGATGACTTTGGTATCTCTGATGCCTGATCAAACTCTGAGGGCCCCACAACACCTGCTTCAGTCACTTTCATGGGTGTTACAATAAATTGTTCTCATTAAGCCTTTCCCCCAGGGAAAATCTTCTCAGGATTAGGGTAGACACCTCCCTAACTCATTTGACAGATGATTTACCCTCAACCTGTGTGTTAGCCCATCTGTTGAAATGGTTTATTAGGGTGTTACCACTGCTCATGCTATAGCTTTTTGACTCCACAAGTGAGTATTGAATGACAGCAACGGTAAATGAGCAGCTCTGAAAAACACCCAGAGGTATTAGTCATTCTTGACACCCTATACATTTATGTAGAAGAATCATAATATCATAGATTTAGAGATGAAAGGCACCTTGGAGGTCTAGTCAAACATCCATATTTTATAGACGAGAAAACTGAGGCACATTGAATTCAAGTGACTAGCTCTGCACTACACAAATATAAAGCACTAACCCTTCAAGCTCCTCAGCTATTAAGTGGAAGCAGGATTTGATTCCAGATTCTCTGACTCCAAGTCCAAAATTTTGTAAATGTATTCTTGGAGATTACAAATTCAATATAAGGAGAATTAGCGTTTTCTTTGACAATATTTTCATAGTAGAGTTGTTTGGCAAGTTGCCTTTTTCTGTTTTATATTCTGTTTTATTTCTCTAAGGGTCAGTGGTATTGATTGCTTAAAATCAAAATGCCCATTCTTCTAGACAATGCTAGAGAAATACTAAAAATAATTATCCTTTTGGGTTTTTTTGGTGGAGGCAATCAGGGTTAAATGGCTTGCCCAAGATCACATGACTAATAAGTGTCTACAGGCAGATTTTTTTCTCTCCCATGAACATATCTATTGGAGACTTAATATAGGACAGGCTAAGCACTGGGAATTCAAGAAGAACAAAAACACTCTCCTTGTCCTCAAAAAGTTCCAAGTCTAAAGAGGGAAGATTACATGTCAATAAAAAGGTACATACAGAGTAAATGGGAAGTGATTCAGAAGGAAAACCCTTCTGCAAAAAAGTTTGTAAATTACTTTGTAGATAGTATTATTTCACTTGAGCCTTAGAATAACTTCAGAATAAATATGAAAAGAATTTTGATGTTCCCATTTTACAGATAACAAAACTGTAGTTTCACAGAGTTTAATTGACCCACACAGGGTCACATAGCTATTAGCACAGTATTTGAACATTGATTGTCCTATCTCTTAAATCCTATACTATCCAAAACAATGCTACTTCCCCATTCCTGGCCCATCCTGATTTTTCTTTCCTACATCCCTCAGGAGTTTAGGAGATGGATTCATGCCAGCAAGTTATAATGATAATAGCATTTATATAAGACTTTAAAGTTTGCAAAGTACAATTCATGTCATCCCATTGGATTATAGCCTAGAGATATTAAAGGCAGGGCTTAAGGTGCTAACATCGTCTACATTATAGGAGCTAGCTAGGGTTGGTGGGAGATTGGAGAGAGATGTATTTAGAATCAATCATATGTTAGAGCAGGGAAAATTCTTAGAACTCATTTGATCCAAACTCCTTGTCTTACAGTTGGAGAATATAAGGCCCAGAGAGGGCAAATAACTTGCTTAAAATTGCACAGCTTGTTAGTGTCTATTATTGTCAGGGCTGGAATCCCCCTGACTCTGTTTTTCTTTCTATTACCCTTCAGTTACGTATAGTTCAATGATAGACAGATTATAATTAATCAGATTTGGGGAGGGGATTGGTGGTAGACAGAGCCGTGATTTCATTATTTCCAGTAAGTGGAAAACAATGTGGTACAGTGGAAAATCAAACAAACAAAAAATGGCTTTGGAGTCAAAAGATCTGTGTTCAAATTCTACCCATGTAATCCCAGGCACCTCATTTTCTTTGACTAGAAAATGAGGGAATTGCATAAGATGGCTGCTGATGTCCCTTCTAGTTTTGAGTCTTTAATCCAATGATTTCGGTGTGGAAAATCCCTACATTGATACATACCAACAACTCCTTTGGAATCTAAAGTTGCAGAGAGGTACCTAAAAGGTCCTGAGGGATTAGATAACATGCCCATCCATAGTCATGATATTAGCTGATGTCAGAGCTTTTGAACCTGCTAGGTCATTCTGACATTGAGATTGGCTCCTCTCCGACTCTTGTAATGTTGTAATCAACTTGTAGATAGGCAGTCACAGCTTCTTTTTTATGTTAGATGTCAAATCTGGCTTGATTTATTTAATGAAGTGTTACCATAGGAATTGGTTTAGAGTAGTTCTTAACCTAAGGTCAATTAATTTGTTTTCACAAAATCTTAATAGCTATATTTCAGTACCATTGGGTTTTCTTTGTAATTCTGTGTATTTTATTGTGTATATTTTAACCATTATTCTGAGAAAGTGTTCAGAAGCTTTACTATAATGCCAAAGGTCTTGATGACACAAAAAGTTAAGAACCCTTAGCTTGGGATATTTCATGTAAGAGTCAAAATTGGAGTGGGGGGGGGGAATGGGAAGGATTGAGGGAAGAGGAAATGATTAGTCTTTCTTTTCTTCACATGTTGGAAAAGTCATATGATACAGTTGAGTGATACTATGTAACAGCCCAACAGAATCTTTCTTAAGCCAAATTCCTTCTCCAGTTCTCTGTTCTAACCTACTTCCTCCTGTTCAAAAAATAAATAAACAGTATACTTCCCTTGCAATTTGATCCAGCTGATTGCAATGGTAACTTTCCAGTACTTTCACTTGATTGCATCAGCCCCTGTAATGGGATGATAGCCAAACCACAAGTAAAAGTGCTCCAACTGCTAAAAATCTGTACAAAAAGTCTCAGTTTCCTTATCTGCAAAATGAAGGACCAGTTCTAGAGGTCCCTCCCAACACTTCATGTACAATTTTTCTGAACTTAGGAATTTGTTCCAGTGCTCCAGGGCTCATGTTAGAGGCTCTACTATTGTGGAGAAACTTATTGATTTCTAGAAGTATAACTCCTAAATTTTTTCTCCCATTTAACAGACCTCCCTTTCTGCATAGGGACTTTAGTAATGTTGCCTAGAAAGCAGGTATGGTTTTGTAATGCAAACCACTTTTGGGAGATGTAACAGCATCTAAGGCAGAGAAAAAGGGGTTGGGGGAGGAGGGAGGAAGAAGGGATGACATTTCACTTGGCATTTGTATGAACATCTTAGCATTGACAATTTTTGTGGCATGATTTTAAACAGAGAACATTGTGCACAGTGATTTTCATTGTAAACCAAATCCCATGACATCAAACTTCCAAAATCATTTTCTAGGAAGTGAACTTGCAAATCCCTGGGAAAAGCCTGTTCCTGTAGTAGCTATTCTAGCTCTCTTTTGTATGGCTTATGTAGAACAGCTTAAATATGTGAGGGTGGTAGAGTCCTGTTATAATGCATTATGGTCTAGATTTACATGTCTCATGGAATCATGAGAAAAGAATTGGGAGACACAAGATTCAGGATCAAATCCTACTTTTACCGTATACTATCTGTATGATGTTGAACAAATTATCTGAGTCTCAGCTTCCTTGTAAAATTAAAAAAAAAAAAAAATGGATTACAGTAGATAGCTTCTACAATCCCTCTCATCTCCATAATTCTGGATCCATGAAAGCTTGATATACCAAAGATTGCCTATAAGAAGGTTATTTTCTTTTAACACTATGGTAATTAATGATATCCCCAACATTTTAAAACTTCTTTGTAGCTGACTTGCCTTCTTTTTGGATTGTGATGGCACTGCTTTCTTGGTTCTCCTCTGCCTGATTCCTCTCAGTCTCTTTAGCTTATTAATCTTTCTTTGCATATCCTCTAATCTCATTTTTTCTTTTTCTACTCTCATTTAATGATTTCATTTAATCTCATAGGTTTCATTATAATTTCTTTGCAAATATCTCTTTAGTCTATAGATTATATAGTCCTATTTTATTTGCTTAGCTCCAGTAATGAGTACTTCCAAAGACCTATTGAGCATTATTATTATTGAACTCCCCCAAACACAACCTGCTTCTAAACTTTCCTGTTTGTCAAGGGCATCACCATCTTTTTAGTTACGTAGGTTCACAACCAAATCATTGTCCTTGATTCATCATTCCCTCTCACCAGGAGTAACCAATTGATTGCTAAATCTTGGCTCTTTTACTCCCACAACATCAGTCCAACAGTTAGGGACGTGTGTGTGTGTGTGTGTGTGTGTGTGTGTGTGTGTAGGGATGTATGTGTGTTATGCTAAGGATTGAGAAATAGGAAGAAATGATAGTTCCTGCCCTCAAGAGACTTATGTTGTATAAGTTACTTCAGTAGTGTGGGAGGATTGAAAACAATGTGTCCCTCAAAATTCTGGAGACCACATAGTTCTACACTAGCTATAGCTCTGATGGTGCATAATAGATGATGATATTGCTATTATTCAGAAATTTCAAACTCTTTGTAATCCCTTTTGAAGTTTTCTTGGGAAAAGTACTGAAGTGATGTGCCATTTGCTTTTCAATGAAAAAAACAAAATGAAAGGGTTAAGTGATTTGTCCAGGTTAACATGGTTAGTAAGTTTCTGAGGCCGAACTGAACTCCAAAAGATGATTCTTCCAGACTCCAGATATGGCGTTAAATGCATTGTACCATCTAGCACATGCTAGGTCCTTGTTAAAGTACTAAATAAACCTAAAGCACATATCGGGGAAAGCATGCTTGATTTCACCTCATGAATCTAACAATTTGCTGAATTTGAAGCCTTGAGAACCTCTGGGTTTCTTAGTACTTTGGTGACCTGAATAGTAAGCTACTTTTGATTAACTAGCATTGTAGGATAAACCCACTGAAATCTTATCTCTCTCATTAGGAAGGCAGTTCACAGAGTGCCAAGAACACAGTGTCTGCCATGGGGGAGGAAGACGTGATGGACAATGGCACATAGTCTCTTCATTCCAACTCAATCTTTCTTAGGACTTTACTAAAAGCAATTAAGTATTTCAGTTTGTGTTTACTAAAAATTGAGAAATAGGTAGGGCAGGAGCTTAACTTCTGAAAAAATCTCATTTCAAAATCTATGCTCAGCTAGTATTTGGGGAACAGACTATAAAGAACTATAAAGAACTGCTTTTGACATTTTTGAGAATTCTTCCCACCTTTCTTCACCACTCAAGACAGCTTTCTTCCTCACTTTTCCTTAATTCTACTGGGGTTCTTAGTTATGGAAGATCTCAGGGTAACACTGAACCAACCAAGGGACACTAGGTAAAGTGGTAGGAAAAAGGGTTTGAATGACATTTTGGAGAAGTATGACAGAGAATGGTGATAAAGAAAGGGGTAAGAGGAGAATTCCTCGGAACTGTGATAGCTGATAAAAAGGGTGTTTCAATAATTCTTAATGATCATAAAAAGGTTTTATACTGCCTTCCTGAAAAGCTTCCTCTTTAGTCAAGCAAGTCACATCAGGCTAGGCTATGGTTTAAAAAAAAAAAAATCACAAAAGAAAAGTTTTGGGAGATTCTTAAAAATTGTTTAACATTCCCCCTTCTTCTCCCCCCCCCCCCACAATTACCAGGAAAGGGATGTAATACACCAATTTATACTGGCAATCTCAGAGGAGCAGATGGACTTCAAAGCTAGGCAGTGAATAGAAAAACCTCACTTCTTTCTTTTTGGGTAGAATTACAAAAAGCAGGTTTCTACTGGCCCTAGCTGTGGATGATTTAATTAGTATTCAATGAATGAACGACTTAGTCAAAAGACATTAAGGAGGAAGTATTTTTATTTCTACACCTCTATCTTCAGAATTAGCAATAAAGGGAGAGACTTATGACAAGGTTTTTGAAAAATAGATTTTTATTTAATCATCAGGGTGATTAAAAGGGTTAGAGACTAAAAGCTCTTATCTACAGATCAGCAGCCTATACGTTTCCCAAGTGGGACTATCTAAAGGTCCCAATGTGTGACAACATGGTTTTCTTAGACTGGACTTTGTTTCCAAAAAGCATTGTAGGATTTAGATATCCTAGGATATATTTTCAAGGGGCTATATTTTATTTTTCAACATTTTAATAACTATTTTAACAATTGGTTGCCTTTTTAATCCTATTTATTTTACACACTTAAAAACGTCTTCTGATAAGAAGCCCAAATGTTTAATGAGACTGACAAGGGGATTCATAACAGAAAAAAATGTTAAGAATCTCTGGACTAAAAGATTAATGTTATACGCTATGAATTAGATGATTTTTCTTCTGCAGATGTAGACTGCACATATTCGTAGATGTCATGGCTAAGTTTCAATACAAAAATATGCAGATGAGGGTCCATTCTGAATCATCACATCTGTTATACTAGAACACAATGGTTCATTTGCTATTACTGCTTTCCTACAAAAATCTCCCCAACCCCCAAACTCCCAGACTTGTATGCCATATGGCTAGTTTTTTTTTTTTTTTTTTTTTTTTTTTTTTTTATGATCAATTCCTGTGGTAAATTCATGAGTAAATATACAAGATAGAATTTTATAGCTGGATGAAACTTCAGAGATCATCTAATCATTTCTCAAAATCTACCTTTGGGGAAATTTTATTTTTAAAATTTTCATCTAATAACTTGCTTATTCTATATGGAATCCCCCAAACAGCCAGTTAAAATAACATCTTCCAGGTGTGAAACCTTATTAGCTCAACAAAAATCTAAAAAGTGAACATGTCATTATTGATGTTACAGTCTTTGAGTGTTGCCATATTTGGAAGTAAATTTGGAGACAATCAAGGTTTGCTAAACATGAAACATTCTAACATAACATTACAAATTCACAACTTATATACCCCAAAGCAAAAAGGCATAAAGCAGAGTTTGACTATAAGTACCAAAATATCTGTTAATCACCCTGAGTCATTATTCACAACTTAAGTTTTTATGTTCATCAGTAACAAAGTTAAGCAACATGGGCTATCAAATGTTTTACACCTTGGCTATTCAGATACCAATAAGTAGATACTGTCTATGATTGGAGAAAATAGATAGTTCAGGCAAAGATTTAGAGAAAATGAAGGTTTGATTTTTCTTCTGCAAAATTCTATCTAAAACTCCATTTCAAAAACACTTAGCAAGTGGTCCCCACCAGATCCCCAAACTACCTTTTGTCTTCAACTTGATCCTTTCCAAACATAGCAGAACTGCTACTCAATACTTTTAAGAGTTTTCAAAAAAAGAAGCAAACTAGAGTCAAAGCAATTTATTCTAGCCAGTTGTGATGTCTACGTACATCTATTTCCCCTCTAATAAACCCCTTCCTTCAAATTCCAGTGTTTGGCTTCTGACACTTCCTATGATAAAAAATTAAAAAGAGAATGGGACTCCTTTTGAGATTGATATCACATTCTCATTTAAACAAAGACCCAGAGAGAAAAGATAACTTGCCTTATGTCACCTTGTAAGTCGGTGACAGTGCCAACATTAGAACTGAGGTCTTTAGACTCCAGTTTAAGGTTCTTTCAAATAATTTTGAAAGATCATTTGTGATATGTACTTAGAAACTGAACATTATCTCAAAGAATTTTGTACCAAGGAAAAGTAATGTGTTTGATTTACATTCTATTTTGTGTCTGTAACAGGCATCATGGACAGACAGGAAGGAAATGCAAGGCAACAAAACATAAAATGGGAACTCCACGTTAGATTTGTCCACATCTTTTATTATTGATTCCTTATTGTGAATGGATTCCAGAATAGCATGAGCCAAGATCCTTCTCTCTCTCACACACACACACACACACACACACACACACACACACACACGCCCCTTACTCACTACTTGAGGGAAGAAATTACCTAGTTCCTCAACATGACTTTATTGGTCCCTTTGACTCACTATGGGTCAGGTTGATCCAAGATATAATAATCTTCCTCCTAACTCAGTTATGAGTGTTGAACAGTTGGCTACCACTTGCTTTATCTGCAGCAACTGTGGGGTGATCAAACAGAGGAGTACTTTGCTGCACAGCATTCTAAACTCTCTTCTACCTCTATGCCCTAAAGTAATCTATTTTCTTTATATCAATATATACTTCCATTTAAAAAAGAAACTTGAGACCTTATATACTAGGGATACCTAAAATTTGAAGAAAATAAATAATGAATTTGCAAGTCATGATGCTGAATAGTAATCAAGAAATTCATTACCTTAGAATAATGGTTCTTAAATTTTTGTTCTTGGTATCCTTTATACTACTAAAAACTGAGGAACTGTCCAAAGAGTTTTTGTTTATATGGATTGTATTTATATATTTACCACATTGGAAATAAAAACTAATTTTGAATTTGTAGGCCCCTCTGAAAGGGTTTCAGAGATCCCAGGATTCTTTGGACCACACTTTGAGAACCACTGTCTCAGAACAGTAAGTTGACTCTTTTCAAACTTGGAGATTGCAATTGCAATCAATCTCTCTGGGTGTATACATACATACATATGTGAGATATATTAGTGCTACATATAGCAAGACAGTTAGCTAAAAGTCTGAAGACTTTAGCTTCAGAATAAAGTGAAATTATTAGCTAAGAGTTTCCACTGTTAGCTTTTCAAGTTATATTTTTCTGCCTTTCAAAACTCTGGAAGGCATCACTGGCTACATATGTTTCCCTTCAGGTTGCTTAGTAGAATGAAGGGAACTAAACTGACCTCCTGACTTTCTATTCCTTTCCTAAAGCCTTTTTAGTGTTTATTTTAAATGTTTAAACATTTAATTGCATTCTTTTGCTTGCTGGTTCTTAGTGGGAACTTGCTATTTCTGATAATTACTGAAAAGACATTTAAAAAAAAATTGTATAGAGATTTTCCTTAAGACCAGAGAATGTTAACTTGACAACTAGAGTTAGTAAAGAATGGCCATATAAATGTTTTAAATTTTCTAAGCACATAAATTCAGGTGAACTAGTAGAAGATAAGAGATTGAAAGTAATTTTTTAGAATAAACTTTAAAACAAGTTCCTGTTAATTTGATCCCTTAAGGGAGAAGACAATCAAATTCAGCCCACTCATTTTTGTATGGCCTCATAGTTAAAAATATTTTAATTTTTTTGAAATAAACCTTTATTGTATTTAAAAATATAAAAGTCATTTTTAGCTACAACCTGTATTTGGCCACAGAGCCATGGTAGGATAATCCCTGTTAGTTCAAAGGCAAGCCAATAAGGAACTTAGATCCTTGATCAGGTAATTCTTAATCATTTGCTCAATATATTATGAGCAGCTCTTACCATTTCTTTTGGGTCTGAACTTGAAAGAACAAGGAACATTAAAAATCATAAATAATTCAACACGTATAATTATAACTCAAGAAACTTAGGTTTTCAGTTAGGAAAAAAAAAACCCTTAAGCAGGGCTTAACAGTTTTGTAGGACTTAAAGTTATTTATAAACTGTGCTCAGTTTTATCTTCTTCATTATATCTATACATGTGTGTATATGCAGACAGTATTAACTTGATATAAATTTACAATGCAATCTAAATTAAAACAAATTGTTTTGGGTTAGTACCAATGTTCACTTCCATTAAATGTGGGTAATGCCATCTGACTATTATTTATGGTATATGCCAACAAGAGAGCAACATGGAACATTTGAAAGGTTTTGTAGAACAATGCTCTCCCCAAAATCTTAATTTCAAAATATGTATGCTATGGCAAAAAGCTCAGTTTACCTATCTTTTCAGCTATGAGGCACAACAACAATAAAATCTAGTAAGACTAGAAATATAACCTAAAATAACCCAAAGTGTATGTAGGACCTTGACATGAATATAACATTTTTCAGACATTAGTTGTTCAGTGTCAATCCTTTTCATTAGGTGGCAGTAAGGGTAATTTACCCCACTTTCTCATTCTTTTTATAATCTGGTAACAAATGAGGTATATTAGTAGATTGTAATAGATAAAATGGTAGCCTTTAACCATAACAAATTAGCTACATTGTTCAGTAAAATTTTGTATTCATTCATGCTCATAGTTGAAAAAATACATTTTTTAAGCCTTTTGGGAAATTATCCAAAGTTTTTATTAAGTTTTATAAGAATTTTAATTTTATTAAGAATTACCCAAATTTACAATATTGATTACCTTATATGAAGGTTAGAGTCTGAGAAGAGACTAAACCTAATTGTTCATTTTCTTCTCAATGTTTAAGCATTATATCATGACCCTTAAACAATTCAAGACTATTTCATTACTGCATCTTTTATCTTTACACATTTGACAAGTTTTCTGACAATTTCATCTCCATTTCCCTAAGATTAGTGTCACACTGTCAAATAAATAAAGGTATTTAGTATCAACAAGCTTTTTCTCTAGTCTCAAGAAAAAGCTAATAATTCCTTCTTAGGTCCTTCATTGCCAGGTTTTTAGTCTATTCTGAATTTCTCCAATACTATATACGATGACAATCCATTTTAAAAAAGATACCCAATGTAGTTCTATTCCTTATCTACCTCTCTGGTTCATGATTTTTATTATGACTCTAGGAAAGAGTCTTCTCCTCCAATAGACACATGGATTCCATGCAAAATTAATTGTGTATTTGAAATTAAGCCTCTTAGGATAAGGTAGATTATGTATAAATAAAGACAGGAGGAGACTTCATATAGCAATACAAGAAACTTCTCATCACTTGTCTTTCATGACTGAGAGAATAGACTGACTTCCACTCTTCTGGCCTTGTTTCTCCCAATCATATACTTGAGGAAACCCTCCAATACATCCTGATCACTAGTGACTCCCTAATTAGTCACTGCTAAAATGAAATCCTACTTCTGTAAAGCTTCAGAAAACCAAACTGCTCACCTTGTCCAAGTTGATCAAATAATTTCTGTAATTCTTATCTCATGGATAAAGTAGTTCCTTCACCCCCATGCAAAATAACTCATTTTGACTCCAAAGTTTAAGCATGTGGAAAAATATAACCATTTCCAGGAAATGAGAACAAGTTTTATCACATATTACTAATGAAAAATGGATTAAAAAAAGTACTCCAGAGAGAGTACTAATGAAAACTATTGGCCGATAGTATAAAGAATTCACTTTTTGGTACCGCAGATAAAACTTTAAAGCCAAATTCTCTAGTCTTAAAATGTAAAGAGGCCAAAATCACTTCCAAGAAGAATTTGATCATTTTTTGATAGTTTAACTTCTACTCCTCTCTCTCTCTCTCTCTCTCTCTATTCTACCAGTCATGATTTTTTTTTTTTTTTTAATAAAAGCTTTATACTAACTATATTCAATCCAGGACCATAAGACCTTAAAGTCTATAGACTATTGCGTCTCACAGTAACTAAGCCTTAAAGCTTTGTTTATGCTTTGCCAAATAGACTAAACCCAAGTAATGTCACTTGAAGTGCTAAAATGCACTCCCACCCTACAGGAATAGGCACAAGCCATTGTTAAGCTTCTTGGTTTAATTTTTAGCACTTGAAAAAACAATTGTACAGTGGTTTACTGAACACTGATCCTCTGAAAGCCTCCATGGAGGCCACAAAGATTTCATTCACACATACAAAATTAGTTTACAAATTTTTTTTTGGCAATTTCATTTTAGTAACCCGTTTTCTCCTATTGCCATTGCCCCAACCATTGAAAAAAAGTTTACAATAATTTACATAGAAATATTTTCAAAGTGCTTAAGAATAATGATTGTTCTTCGGGATATTTACAGATGGCCTATACAAGTTATGTACAGGTTGTATACTATAGTACAAGTTTCATTGCTGGAATATGGCTTTCTATGGAAAGTGCATATTTGGCCATTGATGGCAATACTGTCTAAAAAAATTCAAGGGTTACAAATATTTGGTAACCACATCCAGAGCTGAACTAAACTGTGGACAAGAATATTTACAAAAAAGTGGAATATAAAAAGTAGAGTACACAAACTTGTTCCACACAGATATGATCAAAATCTTCCAGATGGTAGGAAGGGAATTGTTTTTCAGCCATTGGTTTGGTTACCATCAAAAAGAAAAAGTCTAAAACTTAGTGTAGATTGAAAGGGCTGTCTCTTGTCCAAGTATTCAAGCTAGGTCATCATCTGTACTTACAACTGATATCTGAAAGGAAAGAGAAAAACGATTACTTATTGAGTATCATAATAAGTCTACATATTATAGACAGCATTTTGTTTGTGAAAAACTTGCTTTCTCCTTTCTCCAGGAAAAATAAATCAGAGAAGGAACAGATGAAACAAGCAAATGTTTAAAAGTACCCTGAGGATACCTGAGGCAAACTAAGCATTATGAAAAAATAGCAAATTAACCATAGTTTCTAATAGAAATGGGACCTAATGCTAACTCTTTGCTACCTATATGGTAATCAACTAGTTATAAAACAGCATATGGTAATTACTTAAGTCATGCTAGAATTCTCCACTAAGCCATTCTGAAGGATGGATCAGATTATCAACCACATTTAATCATGAAAATAGACACACACACACGCTATAGCATACCAATTATATGTATATTATTATGTGATAATATTATTATGTGATGATACATAATGTGTATCATATATATGTATACACATAAATATTTTCATCTAGGTTGAAATACTTAAAAATGACTTGTTCTTACTTTAAAAGAGTATTGAGTGGGGCAGTTAGGTGGTGCAGACATTAGAACACCAGCTCTGAAGTCAGAAGGACCAGAGTTTAAATCTGGTCTCAGACACTTAACATTTCTTAGCTGTGTGACCCTAGGCAATTCACTTAACCCCAATTGCTTCAGAAAGAAAAAAAAAAAAAAAAGAGCATTGAGAGAATATTGCCATACTTATATGCGTATGATATACATGTATAGAGGGAGGCAGAGAAGATGGGAAGCTCACTTTGTGAGCTATAGCTTTTAGGCACATTTAGGAAACAGCTTCAGGTTTACTCACCGCTGGATAAGTGTGACCAACGGAAGTACTATGTCTCCCAATATCTATCGTGAGATCTTCTTCTGTGGTTTTCAAGTAGACCGGATTGTCAAAATTCATGCTTTTCATGTTCTTGTGTTGCCAGTTCCTCCACATAAAGTAACCACCAGTGGCAGCCATAGCCAAAAGCACTAGAAACACAATAATAGTAGCTTAATAAGTGCGAGAAGGAAATATGCATTTATACAGCACCTATTTTGTGTCAGGCACAGTACTACATATTACATGTATGAATATATGCATACATACACATTAACAGGTCAGTGACATTTTTAGTACAAAAACCACTCATTTAAAAAAATTACTTTTAAAATACTCAAATCATACTGTATTTGTTGTATATGTTGGTCATGTTACTTACAGACAGGAAGGATGGCCCAGGCAGCTGAAGTTCCTCCTGGAGAAGCATTTACTTCTGATATTGCAGTAGTCACATTGATTCCTAGAAAAGAAAATACTATGTATGATGTCAATTCAGATGATTTGAGACTTTTGTGCACTAAACAGAAGGTAATTCAGAGACTGATTTGAGAAATAAAAACAATTGAGATAAGTCTATCATTTCTTATATAAAGAAAACTATTAAAACTTTAATATTACAAATGTCAGTCAATACTTATATTAAAGCACCTCTTTTATGCCAAGTACTGTGCTAAGTGCCGGAGAAATAAAGACAAGCAAAAATATCCTTGATTTCACATGTACTTTCCTTTAGACCAGTAATTTTCTTCAGCACTCTCAAGAGGCTCAAGGTCTTATATGTACTAGGGTCTATTTAAGTAGGAAAAAAAAACAAAAAACAAAACTTCATCCTTTATGTCTTACCAATTGGCTTTTAGTTAATATTTGTCAAATTTTTAAAATGAAGCTTCTGTGTACATTATATATAGTTAGGCTTTCTGCAAAGGTTTATAGCCATTAGCCATTAAAATAGGAGAAAGATTGATTTTTATCAATAGAGAATAGTAATTTCTAGGAAGGGTGGTAAAAAAAAAAAAAAGTCATACTTTGTAGTTATTTCTATATGTCTTAGAATTAGGATCATTTTGAGTTACTCAACCCAAAACTTTCAGTATCAGTCTGCAAGTTCATGACTTCTGTTGTAGTGGGGAGCTTTGGTCTCATTCTATTTCAATGCTTCAGTCATAAACTTGATTTACCCAGATCTTAAGATGATGTAATATTGGACAAGCAAGTTGTTTTTCCACTTTTTGGCATGAATTTCATTTTACTTCTTGAGGAGAAGATCAAAACAATCAAATCATACAATAGCATCTAGTCATCAACTATTTAAAAATATACATTATTCATTGAGGCTAAAGTCTAAGAGATCCAGGATACTTCATTGAGAGGAAAACCTAACACCAAACAAATTCAAGAAATTAAGACTTTGCTTACTAGGTAGTTAAATGAAGTATAAACATACTTCATATTCCACTGCAAGCATATCTAAGAAAAGATCCTTAGCATAATCAGTTTATGTCTACAAAAAATTAGCATTATACTCCTTGATTCTACTTATTGGCCATGAGGTATAACTGTGACTAGGTTATAAGTAACTCTCTGACAAATGAAGATTTTTATTAGTGTGTTCAAGTGAACTTAATCTGTGGAATTGTCCAGGCATAAACAAAGATGCATTATTAGATTTTGCTCCAGCAGTAAAACAGTTATGTTAATACTGTATTATTTCTCTAACAATAGTCCACTTGAAATCTGAGCTGACTTGAAAGCTTTAAATCAGTCTGAGATAAAGTTATTCACTGAGATACCAATATGGTTGTGCTAAGAATTTAGGTGAATCAGGATAAGATCAATCCTTTATTATGTTATGCTTAACTCTTGTTTAGAAACCTAGAGCTTAGAAAATATTTATATAAATTATGATGCACCAAAATGATAAATTTAAAGAAGCTGTATACTTGATGCTGGATTTCAGAGCCAAATTCCCCATAAAAGATGCTAATGGATATTTATATAGGGCTTTTACTGTTTATAAAGTACTTATTATATGGGTCTCACCTGAATCTCATACAACAGGTAATATTTATGAAATGGTATGGGTCCTAAGACAAAGGCTCTTAAATATTGTGTACTTTTTATTTTTAATGATTTCAGGTTTCACTTTATATCTATGTCCCAGTAAATTCCCTGAAAACTTGAACATTATGTGAAACTTTTTGTTGTTATTTTTCAGTGAGGGAGCAGAGTAGGGTAGGACAGTTATAGCATGTATTCATCTGAGAAGAAACACTAATTTTGAAATAAAAGGAAAACTCACTTTTACATGCCCTGCCATCACCTTCCAGATAATACCCATTGGGACAGGAACAGGCATATTTTGGAGAATGATCATTAATCTGTGGTGCTGGTAGACAGAGGTACTCACAGCCTCCATTTTCAGTATCTTCTTCACACCAGTTTTTACCTATCAGAAAACAAGATAATCCTTTTAAGTTGTTACCTCTAAGAAATTTAACAGTTTAATTTTTACATCTTAAATCTACCAACAAATTTACAGTAATTACCTTAACACTATTATATTAATTAATATATGCTGTTAATTTAACTTTCTGGAAAAAAATACTTCAAACTTATCAGAACATTAATTTTTGCATGACATAAAAGAATGGCATAATGCATGGAAAGTCTATTTGGGTGTCAAAATTAGAAGACAAACTTCTGATCTGCTTACAAGATCAAATTATCCTGAGTGGTTTTATGGTGGTCATTAAAAGACATAACTTATCTAGAGTTACCTGCTGGTTGTATGAGTTCATGGTATACAATTATATCTTGAGCATCATTTAGGTTGTTAACCAGAGTAGCCAATTCGGACCCTGTAAACTTGTTGGCACCATACACTGCTTCATTTTCACCATCTATCCAATAGACACGGTCCTAGAATAGAATTTTTTTTTAAATTGGTATTATCTGTAAAATTGCATAGAATAATTAAAAATTTAAAAGATGCTAAGTGCTAGAGATATAAAAAAACTTTATTCACAATCAGAATTAACTGAATTTTGATAAAAATAGAGCTATAGAAGAAAAAATTTTTTAATACATCACACTGTGGCAAGTCTGTACTACTGAAATAGATATTAATTCAAGGAAAGACTAGCACTTGAATGAAAATTTTGAGGCATATCAATTTAGGCATATATTAATGTTAGTTCAACTTTTATAAAGACTAGATGAGATTAATATTCTTTTGAATTAAAGTTGATTTATTCCAAGATTTCAAAGAAGTAAAAAAAAAAAAAAAAAGTCTTAAAGAAACTGTGCTTCCCCCTCCAACCCCAATATCATTAAGAATAGGAATAAAAAACAGAAATAACTTGTGAGTCTAGAGTTGAAATACTTTGAGTCCTACCTCAAATATTGTGACAGCAAGAGGATGTGCTAGGAACTCAAGAGACTTGAGTACTATTCTACGATCTTGACCATTCAAATCCACACTGGACAGCATGTGTAGTTTAGAATCGAGCCAATAGAGACGACTTTTTACAAGGTCTAAGTAGGAAAAATGAGTTATATTGTTTGCTGATGCATTCAACATAAGATGAGCCTGGATTACATACATTCATCTGAAGTGTACATATATCTAAATGGTTTCTTCTAGAATGCTTTTTTATAATTTTGAACAACAACAACAACAACAACAAAAAAAAACCCATTAAATGAAACCATTTATTTTACCATTTATATTTGGAAAAGTAGAGTGCCAATATATTATGGAAGCTATGCTACTATTTCCAGTATTTCTAACTTTCAGTATAAAATCTAAAATGATTGTGACAGATTTTGAGTTTATACAACTGTCAACATTCTATCTCTAAAGAGATTATATGAATAAATATCTTTAACATCTTTATAAGGACAAATCTGTTTTGGTGTGATGTGCCTTTGTTTTAGTATCTTGAATCAAAAAGTTAAACAAAAACCCAAGAGACATACCAAGTGTAATTCCATTAGGCCATTGAATATCTACAGTCACCAGTGGCCGCCTGTCAAGTCCATTCATTCCTGCTTTTTCTATTTTAGCTGGTTCTCCCCAGTCTGACCAGTAAACAAAGCTGTAAAGAAAACATTAATCATAAACATCACTGGTTTAGTAAACAGAATTTATGATACTAAGCCTGTAAAGTATCAGCTAACAGTTTTGTATATTATAGGTTATTAGATTGATTTTTGAAAAGTTGATAATTTAATTTCAGTGAATAAGTCCTTTATTTCTATAATATGGAGATGTTTATATTATATATTTGGGCACCCAAGACAATGAAATATAAAATAATGTTCAAAAATATAAAAATTAGTAAATGTACATAAATCATCTAAATATATTAAAATCCATCAGGATTAGACACAAAGGAAATATAATCAATGGAATTTTTCAGATCAAGTATTATTTTAAAAAAAAACACACTTAAAAATATTATGTAGATACTCCTTTCCCAGTTGATTATTCATCTTAAGAGGTTAAAAAATCTGGGTTAAGATATCATCAACTATATGACTTTTGAGGAAGACATCTCTGGCCCTGTCTCTGCAGGCAGATGTTGATCCATGGTAAGGGGCAAAAATTACACACCTTAAAGGTGACTTGTCAAAATTCTAACAGCAAGAACTCTAAAAGTTGTCCAGGTTGATAATTATACGTTATTAATGCTACAAAATGCCAATTCTAAAACTATGGGAAATTATCTTAAGAGTTTACATTCTGGTATTATTACGAGACTTTAGCTGGTATTTTCAGTTTACATATGAAGCAAGAAGAGGTCATTGATGACTCACAATAAATCAGTCAACTTCTACCTATGATATACTCAAGGTATTAATTTTATGCTTTCAAAAGACTAAATGATAAAGTAAAAGAGGTGTTTAAATTGGGAAGTTGTAGGTGACCTTAAGTTGCTGGGGGGAAGATACTTTTTAACATCTTTTAATAAAAGGAACCAAAGTAATATGTGGCTCAAGTCAGTTTTAAAATGAAATTGTTGCTGTACATCTGAAATAAATCACTTGCTAAGAATACCACAATTCAGCTTTGTTATACCAAAAATGAGCATATTTCCAGCCAATGTTAACTTATTAACTTCCAGCTTAGTCCAATGCCTTTCCTGGTTTACCTTTGAAGACTTAGATACTTGCTATTAAACTCATTAGGAAAAAAATTGGTTGTGAGTTACATAGGCCCATGGAGGAACTATGAAATTACTGGTTGTCACCATAATTTACTTTTATAGTGTAGTGTCTAAATAATTTAACAAAAATGCCTAGAAACTAACCCAGACAATGGGTCCACAGCTATGGAGGCAGGCTCTCGCAAATCAGAATTAAATAGAATCTTCCTCTTGGTTCCATCTAAAGTAGCCACTGAAATAGTCTTGGAAGCCACATCAGTCCAGTAGATATTCTTGTAGACCCAGTCAACAGCAATGGCTGCAGGATTATAGACATTGTCGATCATTTTAACATGTCTACCAACTTTGTCACGAGCATCAATTGTGGCACTGAAACAGAACAGGGTCACATGAGATTTGAGAATTGACAAATGAGGACATTTATGCCTCCAGATGGTTAAAAAGTTCATAAAATAGAAGGTAGTATTATATTTTTGCCTGAATTTAACTAGATTAACCATGTTGTAGGGTAGATTTTGGCATGACAACATCTGTTGCTAGAAGCTAACACACTAATTCATTTGACAAGCTATGATTTTCATTAGTAATAATTTGAATCAAATTTTATGATGCAATTTTCAGATAATGACTGAAAAAGCATTATTGAAAAGCTTGATATTACAAATCAAAACATTGTTACTGTAAAATTAGAATGGTTAGTGAGAGTAAGGAATATAAGTTAGTCTTATTGGCAGGGGTGTGCTGATAAATGTTAAAACTGGCTCTTCAGGGGAAAAAAGGATATGCTTACACTTTAAAGTATAATCTTCATTACTAACACAATTGCTTTCTTAAGTTTGGACAATCAATAAAAAAATGTATCAAGTCTTGACTGTAGTATTTGCAAATTTCTGAAGTATAAATGCTCACAGTGAAAACTTTGCCTTTACCTCTCACAAGCCAGTTCAATCTGGTCTAGCACATGCCAACATATCAGTCATTTTAAACTATATCTTTCCTGATTCTATTCTCTGCAACCAAAATTGGGTCCCGTTTTATAGCCAAATATCGAACATATCATATGAATGCCAAAAAGTTTTAAAATCAACAATTTTATTTGGCAGTATCTTACCAACAATCCCAACAGTGATAGAATAACCCATTCATTCAAATACAGTCAAATGAGCACAGGGCAAATTACCTGAAGATTGCTTTTTGGCTTAGATCAGCCCAAAATAACTTCTGAGCAGCTATGTCAGCATCTAGTGCTATGGTATTTCTTAGTTGCTCTACAAGTTGAATGTATTCTTTCCTTTCCAGGCCAATTTTTCTGATGTCCCTACGATTAGTGAAGATTAAACTCGGTTCCTTTCCTGAAAGCAAAAAGTTATGCTTTAGTCTCACTGTGAGAACCTCTTTTCTACAGGGCAATACTAAGCCAAAATACAATCAAAAACATTAAGTACTACCTTCTACTTCAGTCCAAGCTTCAGTTCTAAGTACTTCCTATTTATTTATTTTTAAGAATAAAAGCACTATGGTTTTCCCATTTGAGTGAAATAGAAACAATGCCAACTAGTCAAGATCGAACCTTTAATTCTTCCTTCAATTTGAATTGAATCAAGACTCACATCAAGAAAACACACACACACACAAGATACCTGAAAGAGAAATGACTTTTTTGTAGACCTACCGTATCTGTATATGACAACATTTTCATGTGTTGCTAGGAATAAAACACCAAAACATTTTCCAGCTTACTGATAAAGAAATACTCCATATTCTTGTACCCCAGAACCATTCTATAAACCTTTCCAAGTTCATGAAATATGATAAAGTTTAGACTTTGGTGGCATAAACTGGAAGAATCCAGGCTCTCCTCCATGACACGATTGAAATATCATGCTATTTTTATAGCAAAACCTTAGTTTATGATTCTCCCACCCCATTTGAAGCTAGTTACTGCTTTCAAATAAAATTGCAAAGCAAAATGTCAAGCTAAGACTTTTATATGCTAATTGTACCTATTGAAAGCACTTGCTTACAGAGGCAATCTATGTTAAAACACTACATTGAATTTCATTTACCTACTGCCTTGCACACTCCAGTGGCAAGATCCATTTGATAGCCACGACTACATTCACATTTGTAACCGCCTTTTAAGTTGATACAAATTTGACTGCAGATTCCAGGATTTTGGCATTCATCAATATCTAGGAGGGAAATTTAGAGTTAGTCTTGCTATTTCTATTCCTTACCAGTTATATCTTGATTTTTTTCCCCTTTCAAGTTCCCCACAAAAATAGATTTTTTTTTGGAAGCTTACCACCACATGTCTTCCTATCTATCAGTTCAAATCCAGCAGCACAGTCACATTCATAACCTATAATTAGGTCTTTGCAGATATGGGAGCATCCACCATTGTTAATCAAGCATTCATTTATATCTAGAGAGAAAAACAAACAAACAAGAATTTGGGCTTTACTGCTTGTGGCTACTGATTAATTAATCACTGATCTAAGCATTTATTTGAAAAACCAAATTTGTTCTAATGATCAGTCTAAATTTCTTCATGAAAATAATTAAGTGGCCTCTTCCAGAGGGCCATTTAAGATTTTAAACATCTTAAAGGCAGGATTTTTTTTTTTTTTTTTTTTTTAAGTTTACTGGAGGTATGGCTAAAGATAATGTACAAACTAGAACATGGGGAAAAAAAAAAAAAGTAAAAATGTATGGGCACTGAGAAGTCTTCATTTCTCCTTGTGATTTGCCCTTACAATGATATAAATAGGAATATGTATTTCTTTAATGAAAGATTGTGTCTTTAGGTACACCATGGCAATTAGTGGCAGCCAAGAGACATTTCTAGCAAAGGGAGAATGGAAGGGGAAAGAAAAAGAAACCAGGAATTTGATCTCTATTTTACATAAAATCTATGAAAACCAACCATTGGCTAATGGAACCAAGAATTTACTAACCTAGTATATAAGTGGACTTTCTATCAGACTCTTGGAAAAGTAGGATTCAGCACCAAACAGAAGCAATAAAAGTTGTTATAGGTCTCTCCTGAGAAATTTTAGGAAGACTTGCTCCAAAGCTAATCAACTTTAAAATTTCTCTGCACTTCCATATAGATTCTTAAATTATTTTCACTTACTGCACTCTTTTAGAGGTTCATCACTCCAGTCCTTGCAGTCTTGTTGCTGGTTGCACACTTTGCTGATGTCTATACATTCCCCACTTCTGCACTTGAATTTTCCAGGTCCAGAGCACTGATTGGCTATACATGATCCAGAGAACAGAGAGAGGAAAATACCCATTAGGAGGGTACTGCTGCCACTGTAGCATCCCTCCCACCCCCAATTTTACCCAGCTGTAAAAGAATGATGATGCTTACCATTTTTGCAATTGAGTTCATCTGTACCATCTATACAATCTCTGACCCCATTGCACTGTCTGCTGCCATGAATACAGTTGCCATCTTCACATTCAAACTGGTCAGGACGACATGTTCGTGAAGCTAAGGAAAAGGAAAGAAATGCCTCTAGATGACATACTATCCCACCAGATTAGATTAGTGAAATCATTCCATTAACTTCGATTTTAAGGTAGACATGTTGAAAGCCAAAATAAAGAAACTACTTACGACAGTTTATCTCATCACTTCCATCTTTGCAGTCAGGGTCACCATCACAGCGCCACTTCATATGGATACACTCCCCTGAACCACATTGGATCTCACTGGCTGGGCACTTTTCATGAGGCACAGGTTGGCGTCCACACTGCTCAAGGGACTCATCAGACTGGTCAGAGCAATCAGCATCATCATCACAGACCCAACTAATGGGGATACAGGAAGAAGTGCTACACTGGAACTCATGGGCACCACATGTAGGAGGAGCACAATCCAACTCATCACTCCCATCACTACAATCATCCTGACCATTGCAGACAAAGTTTTTAGAGATGCATCGGCCACTGGAACAAGTGAATTCTTCTGGACTACAAGTTACATTGCCTAAGAGAAAAATGGAATGATCTCTTATCAACATTCGAACTTTATCATCACCCTAACAGCATTATAAACACTAAGGTCTACAGTCATATCAGAATTCAAAAGCTAGAATAATTTATGTTTATTACTAAAAAAAAATTCACAAATTTCTATAGCACTAATCAACAGAAATAAGTGTCAGGAAAACTTCTAAAAATGTAGTTGAAATGAGAAATGAACTGAGGCAAGGTGAAAAGACATAATAAATCCATGTATTATCACAAGCTACCATTTTCTTTCCAAGATAAGAAGGCATTAAATTGTTAAATTATAGAGGCTTATCAACAAGCACAAGGTTTATCTCTGTGGCTAGATCTTCTCTTCACAGTCAACTCCTTATATAGTCATGAATGCCATGTGCCTATAATACCATTTTATTAGAAGAAAAAAAAGTTTCTCTAAAATAACATATCCATCAAGTTGTCAAATACAAAAAGAGGGAAATGACAATTGTTGGGGAGTTACAAGAAAACAGGCACACTAATTCATCATTGGTGGTACTATGAATTATTCTAGTCATTCTGGAAAGCAATTTGTAACTATGCCCCCAGATCAATAACTATGCACATAAAGTGTATCTCAAATGGCGACTCCTCAATAACATTACTAAGTCTATATTCCCAAAAAGATCAAAGAAAGAAGAATCTGCATTTAAAGAAATATTTATAACAGTTCTTTGTCACAGAAAACAACTAGAACCTAATTGGTACCCATCATTTAGTGAATGGAAGAACTATAGTATATAAATATAATGGAATAGTATTGTGCCATAAGAAATACTAAAAATGGATGGTTTCAGAGAAACCTGGGAAAGTCTGATTGAATTGATGCAGAATGAAGTGAGGAGAAAAAAAAAAAAAAAAAAAAAAAACAGCCTTGAAAGTCTTAAACCCAATCCACCACAATTTTAGGGGACTGACCAACTTGACAAAATGAGACAATATTTTTGGATGTGGTCAATGCAGGCATTTTATCTTTTTGACTATTATCTGGTTTTCTTTATTTGAAGGAAGGAAAGAAAATGAATATTTAATTTAAAAAGATAATATTGAAAATAAGTTTATCTGCATTGTGATGTAGCTTTTAGAGTTGGACAGAACTAATAAAATATCAGACATGACATTTAAATTTATGTGATTAGTATAAGTCACTTCACTGGCCCTCAGTGTCTTATAAAATAAATGGATTAGGCTAGATGGCCTCTGAGGTCCCTTACAGCTTCAAATCTATGAACCTAAATTTATAGGGCAGCATATTATTGAAAAGCACTGAAATTAAGAGTGAGAAATGCGTTAAAGTTTCAGATATGATGTTTATTATTTATTCAGAGAAGCAAGTCAACTTGACCTCTTAGTCTCTCATCTTTTATCAAGTAAGACTACTTATACTATTGCAACATGAGAATATTGAGGTAAAGAGTTTGAAAAGTGAAATGTTAAACAAATATGAGCTATTTGGTCAATCTCTTATTTAAATGAGGGCAAAGTAGAGAGTAGGATGATCACTTATATTCCCTTCCTACTCTTTAGATTTTATTATTAGGCCAGGAAGCAAGTACTAACATATAACTCTTTCAAATTTTAGAAACCCAACGTTAGCAGACTCGAGGATTAGAATATAATCTTAGACTCCCCACCCCTCCCCACCCCCCAAAAAGGCATATTAATCCTGGTTACAAGTCTAGTTCATTTTGCAGGAACTTAAGCCAGATAAAAATGAAAGTGTTTAAGTTTTTGTTTTATATAATCATAAGAAATAGGGTGAAAACCACTGCTCTCTTGGGAAGCAATGTCTATTTTTTCAAAAGGGAAACATCTGGCAACTTTGTGGCTTTCAATATGAATTCAGAATGAACCATTAAACTTGACCCCAGGAATGAATTGGAGAAGAAACTCATTAGACTAGGTGCAGTTGCTTTAACCCCAGAAATCTCATTATGTACTTTAAAAAAAAAAAAAAAAAAAAAAAAAAAAGATTAGTATTCCTATTACGAATACTTAGGATTTGTATGCCTATAGCCATAATTAAAAGTTCTCTTAGATTTGTATTGTAACTGAAGAGCTTGGGATCCTACTTACAAGGGGAATCAAAGTTGACTAAGAACTGTTTATTCAACCTAAAGTTTCCTTCATAGCCTCATTTTTAACATATAGTATGTCACTATACATTTTTCAGAGGCAGAAGGTAAAAGAGCAAGAGAAGCTAGGCAAATGAATGAGAACTCAATGAAAAGCCTCTAAGAAAGGAACCTGAAAAAGTGGGGGCCAGGGGCCTGGAAGATGATGGTACTCAAAGTTAGTTTGTTCTGGTTGCCTGCATTAAGGAAACAGGTTTACCATCATACTCTGTGCCAGGCAAGCAAGAGAATGAAGTCAGAGATAGAGATTCTCTTAGAAAAGCAAAAACTAAGACTAACTTGGCAAATTTTAATAGTCAGGTCCAGAAGTGGAAACTTTCATATTTGGAATAGGAAAGAAATTTTGCTTTCTCAACCCCCAATTCTGCCTTGACTGGATTTGGGTCAGGAGTGCACAGTTATTTTGTCAATAGGATAGGCAAGACAGTTTGCTTTCCCAACTTGCTAATGGTCTACCTCAGATATATTTCTTTATTGCTTTTTTTCCTGACTCTAGAAGTATTGGAAATGTATTAGTTGATAGATCTTGGAAATTTCTTAATAAGAGGTTTTAGAAAGGGGCTGTTAAAATCGCTACTCAAAAAAATTTGAATTCTTACTCTTATACCAATAGCCAAGAGCAAGTCACTGAAGAGTTAAGCTGTTTCAGTCACAGATTTTTGTCCCTTTAGCAAAGAATCCTTAGGATAAGCCATTCAACGGATTCAATACTTGTATCTTCTTACCACAGTTTTCTTCATCTTCTCCACTGTCACAGTCGTTTTCACCATCACATTTCCAGGACACTGGGATACACTGAGTTGATCGAACACCACAGCTGATCTCATTTATTCGGCAGGTTCTCATATCTGTTGAGGATACATAGTCTCAAAGGAACCTCAGAACTGTGATAAGCGATACAAGGTGCTGAGGAAGATTACTGTTTCTTAGTACTGATGATGTTCAGTATTCAGTTATCATAAGAGCATATTTATGAAACTGACTGTTCCATCTGAGAAATCTTAGTATTTATTTCCAGTGCTACTCCTTGGGACCCTGATACATTTGACGACCAAGCCCAAAACGTTTCCTTCAAACCACTGTAGGTAATTGTTAGCTTCAACATCTATTAATTCAAACTAAGGGCTTCCTGTTATTTTCTTGCCTCATGTGGCAGTAGTGTGATAGTTTGCTAAATTGAGTCAGGATCCCAGCTGTGCTTCCTACTATATGATCTTGATCATTTTCTCTAACTCTTCACCTAAGCAGATTAGAAAAATACTTTATAGTTCTAAAATAAACAACAATAGCTAGCACTTATATGCATTTTGAGGTTTATAAAATTGCTTTACAAATTTTACTCCATTTAATCTTGACAACCTGAAGGGATAAGTGATGCGATTATTCCCATTTTATAGAGGAAGAAATTAACACAGGTAGAAGTTATTATCTAAACAAACATACTCTATGCCCCTATATCAGTTCTTTGTAATATCCATTTCTTATATTTCTCCAAGATCCCTTTTGCATTCTGACCTCCTTTTACCCTCTTATTCCAAAATTTTTCTAGGCAAAATTCTTTACTCTAATGCCAATTTTCCCTTTTTCTTTCAGAAACATTCCATTTCTATTAAGTTGGGGAGTAAAGAAAGAAAAGATTAATTTGTAAAATTCCTAACAGCACTTAGTCAAAGTTCAGCTGTTAACATGTTAGATGAAAATATCCTCTGAACCAATGGAAGAGAATAACATTGTAGATTCTAAAATTATTTACTTTACAGATTATGCATTGCAGTTGGAATGAATAGGTTTTGCTCAATTGAGTTTGTTTCTTGAACATAGCAAATGGAAAGAGAAGGTAAACTAGGATTTAAAAATAATTAATAATTCACAAGTCAATTGTTGTACGTTTGAAAGTGATAACTCATATCATTAAGACTTGCTTTAAAAAGTTCATTTTGTTTCTGTGTTTTTTTCCCTGAACCTGATAAATAATTTAAATGTCCTTTTTAATATGGCTCTTTCATTAAAGTGAAATATCAGACCTAGAGCTGTGTGTATGGTATAAAATTTGTAAGTTTGCTTTTAGCTATAATATTTTAGTTTTCATTTGCAAATTGTCTTGCAAGTCATGTTTCCTCATTTAGATATTTATAAAGACAATAAACAAAGGTCCTCAGTTATTTTTGTATATACTTTTAAGGAATGCCTATTACTTCACTTTGTCCACTGTGGGATTTGAAATGTTGAAAGCTTTCAGTATTAAATACCATTTCTATAGAGTAATCATAATCAAGAACATGTGGGACATTTGTGCACCTAGTCAATGAGTTCTCAATGGACTTGAGGCAGCAATAGGAATGCTCAACACTACATATATAACTACCCAAGAGAACTTTAGTTTAGCCATAGGCTCACAAACTGAAATGGGGGGAAAACTGGTAAATTATTTGTACTGAGATTAATCAGTGACCTATGTCAATAACTGCTTCCTGGATAATGAAGATCCTTAAAGATGTTGTAAGCAGGAAGGGGGTTGGGTTTGTGAGAAGGGTAAAAAGATAAAATTTTAAACATTGATTTTCAGAAGCAACACTTAACTCTACCATAGCAATGTAGAAAGAAGTTTTCTAGTTCCCAAGTTGAAAATACACCACATAATGGAAGCCATTCTTCCAGTGTTGGAAGAAACTTCAGAGGCCATCTAATTTAACCCATACCTGACCAAAGTTTCCTTTAACATCCTTAATAAGATCATCCAGCCTCTGCTTAGAAATCTTTAACATGGTGGAGTCCTTTACTTCTTGAGGCAATTTGTTTGTTTGTTTGTTTATTTATTTATTGTTATAACTAGGACTTTCAAGGAAGCTTTTCCTTACATCCAATCAAAAAATATTTCTGCATTATTTCTAGTTCTGCCTTCTTTGGGTAAATGAAACAAGCCTATTCCCTCCTATGTGACAGCCCTTCAAGTACTTGAAGCTAGCCCCTTAATCTTCATTTATAAACTCCAAAAAGTGCCCATAAGAACACTGTCACCTTGGCAAGTTAGTCAATCAAGTAGTAGCACTTACTACATTGTTCTGGCCTTTCATCAGATCCATCTTCACAGTCTGGGTCCCCATCACACTGCCATCTGTTTGGTACACACTGGCCATTATTGCATACAAAGTCAGACTCGGCACATGTCTTCTTCACTACAAATAAAATTTTATATTCAGATACAGAGTTACAGAGTCAAAATAATTCAGTAGTCCATTTGTTTGATAGAGTGCAAGGGGCTTCTCTGGAAAACTATATTTTAATCTCTTTAATGCTAGATTTTCAAGTCAGCCAAATAAACCCTTAATTATGGCTGCACGTTACTCTAAACTGGTAAGTGCCAATATCCAAGGGTCACTCTTATCTTTGGGTATATCAGGTATTATTCCTAACAAGGATTGGTCCTATGAAAAATTGCTACATGAAAATATTGGAAACTGAACCTTGCCAGAAGAAGAGAGAGAAAATGTCCCTAATATAATTGCTCTAATATAAGAGATTCTTTTATGAGTTTGGGAATTAGAACATCCACTTCTAAAGAAAATTCGTAATTGGTCATATTTCATGCCAAGGTATTATATTATAGCAAATTTTATAAGTTGTTTTCATAAAAAAGGGAAAAGTACAGAGCAAGAAAAATCCTCAAGATGAATGAGTGACCACAGCAGATAAGGCAAATAAAAGTTAATTATGTAAAATAATAAATTGGGTATTTTAAAATATTAAATACAAGCATCCTACCCAGCTTGTTACAAATTATAACAACGCAAAAGTGGGAGGAAAAATCCCAGTGTTTTGATAGACACTTCCCAAATACTCAAAGCACATTTCTCTAAAACATCCAAGCCTAAGAAAATGAGTGCTACTTCTGCAGCTGAATAATTCTTAAGGATGGAAATGTGCCTTAATTTTATTAGCCTCTTGTATTAGACTTGAATTTATATTTTCTTATACTTTTACTATGATTTCAGTGTATAGTAGTAGATACCACTTCTAAAATAGATCAGCATACTCAGTTCAACTTCTAGTTTTTTGAAAACTACTTAGAAGGAACTTCAAGATTAGGTATAACTTGCCCTTGTCACCAAGAAATATGAGGCAGAACTTCAATCTGGAGCTTCATAACTACAAAGTCACCTCTTTATTATGTCATGCTGAATTTTGCTTCTGGTGAGAATTATTTTTTTTTATATTCACATTGTCACAGTTTTATTTGTATTTCATAACCATAACTTTATCCAAATAGATTCTAAAAACTTCTGGTTTCAGAAGCTAGATAAGGTACTTAATAAATACTATGGAGTTTTTCCAGCTATTAACACCCCTTAGTGGAGCTAAGGAATATAGATAATGGAACTTGTAGCTATTCCCGAATCAGAGTCTTCTCTAATATTCTCTTTTCCACACATAAGTCTAAATCTCCTCAGATTTACTTAGGGAGAAATGGAATTCTTATAAAACTTATCCTCTTTCTGTTAAGTGGTCTTTTTCCTCTCAATATTATTGATATCCTTTGTAACTGTCTGAGGTCACATATCGGCACCTACCACTACAGCATAAAGCAGACTCTTAACAGCCCTCCACCAGTTTAATTCCTTCCTAAAAAGCTTAGACTTGGTAAGAGAAGGAAGTTCAAGTTTGAGGAAAGTGAGTTCAGCTGAAGGAAAGGACAATTATATATCACTTGGTTCTTGATGTCAAGAATACTATAACCTAGACACATAAGAGTTAAGTTGATCCTTAATAATAGGATTTAGATGGCAAGAGAGGGAAATCCTTTTTAGTACCATTTAACAGAATTTAGAAACAGTGGTAGACCAAGTGCTGTATTTAGCATACGAATATCCAAGTCTTTGATCTCATCAATAGCTCTTAGTTACTAAGAAGCATCTATAGTGGCATTTGGAGCAATTATCTTGGAGTTTGTAGGTAACAGTACTGAGACAGTTTATTTTTTAAAATCAAACTGTATTCTGGAAATTCTGTCCTAATTCAACATTTAAGCTTTGAAGTAAGGACACAAATATTGAAGTTCTATCATTCAACTGCAAATGAATTCCTCTTCAAACCTACCTAAAGTCTATTCCTTAAAGCTAAAGGTAAGTTCTACCACCATAAGCTTTCCCATATAAGTGATCTGAGGAAACCCTTTCTGACCTCCAATAGGTGGTCTTGGCAAGAAGACTTATTTTGGATCTTGACCAAATCCAGGTTTATGCTATTCATTTAGAGAAAGAAGATATAGATAACCTCTTTGAATAGTAGTAAGAGCTACCATACTCTAACTACAGTAGTCTGAGTAAATACAGAAAGAGCTCACATTATGTAAATTGAGCTGCTTAATGGATAAACTGTTGTGTATTCATTATCCGAGGGTGAACAAAGGGACTCCAGTTTTTTAGTTTAGGGTTGAATTGAGACCATTTATGACTTCATCTCCATAAGAATGAAAAAAGCCAGTGACTTTCACTCACAGGGACAGAACATACAAATCTAATTCCTTTAAGTCACAATACAGTCAAACTGATAAATGAGAAGAAAAGTTGCTCCAAAGTGAATTTCTTTGGATGGCAAGGAATTTTTTTTTTAATCCTATCATCTTAATTACATGTGGGCAACTGGAAGTCATGTAGCAGATGTATAGGTAGTCACCTCTCTGAAATGAAATATTAGCACTAGATCCATGTACTTCCCCCCTACTCCTTACATTTTATAAGTAGATTAAAGGATATGTGTCAAGGTCATGCAAACCTATTCCTGATAGGGATAAGTCAATGTCAGATGAATAGAGTGGTTGTAGAACATTACCTTGGAGAACATTGGTTTATGGGAGATGTTAGTAATAGGATTAATAGAAGGAAGATTAAAAACTTGCTTATTCTTCCCTACTCTCCTCCCCATCCAGTAATGATCTCTCCTTCCTTAGAACTCATAATATTTTTTTTTTCTAGTGAATTAAGAGCCCTTGATAAAAGCAGTTTTATTTTATTTTATTAAAAAAAATTTTCAATAGCCTTTTATTTACAGATTATATGTATGGGTAACTTTACAGCATTGATAATTGCCAAACCTCTTGTTCCAATTTTCCCCCTCCTTCCCCCCACCCCCCTTCCCCCAGATGGCAGGATGACCAGTAGATGTTAAATATATTAAAATATAAATTAGATACACAATAAGTATACATGACCAAACTGTCATTTTACTGTACAAAAAGAATCGGACTCTGAAATATTGTACAATTAGCCTGTGAAGGAAATCAAAAATGCAGGTGGGCAAAAATATAGGGATTGGGAATTCAATGTAATTGTTTTTAGTCATCTCTCAGAGTTCTTTTGCTGGGCGTAGCCGGTTCAGTAGAACTCATAATATTTTTTAATGAGAATTGTAATAGAAGAATAAGACTAGAATTATGAGTATTATAAGAGCCGAGACCACCATACCTAATCTTTTTCCCAGCAAAGTGTATTGGACATAAATGAATATTTGTTAAAATGTGAAGAACTGCTATTATTTAGAGCCAAGTTTTTATAACTATATTTAAAGCAGTAAAAAAATAAAGTCCAGCATTCTCCAAGCTTTCTCATTTTACAAAGGAAGTGGCTACAAAATCTGGCTTCCTCAAGGAATGAAAGTTGTTACCAAGGAAGATGATGATGACAGAAGATGCTCCTTCTGACTTTAGTCAGAACTTAACAACTTTCTAGGGAGATAGGGGTTAATAGCCTAAGGATTTATCTAGGGTTTGGGAGTTTGAGGATTAGTCTAATAGGACTGTAGCTTCTTCAGAGACAGAATAATACAATAGAAAGAGCTCTGGCATTAGGGCAGAGAATCTGGACTAATTCTGTCTCTGGCACTGCTTGTGTGAACTTGAGTAAATCAGTCAGTTTCCTCATTTGTAAAATGAGTTCAATTAGTTGGTTGTGGTTATGATTTTCTTTTTTCTTCAGAGCCTATGGGTTAGACATATTATGATATCGATTTTCTTTGTTAGAATCTGAGGTAAATAGGGGCCATTTTTTTTCTTTTTTTTTGGTCTTGAGAGAAGTCACTCTCTTCATTTTTTTTTTTTTTTTTTTTTTTTTTTTTTTACCCCCAAAGATCTACTTTATTTTTTCCCTTCTTGCTCAAGGTATTCTGGTTCCAACTGATTAAGAGGACTTCTAGGAAACTAACTTATCTACCATCAATAATTCTAGGAGTTGTTTAGGTACAAGTTTCAAGCTCAACCTGAGTCCCAAAAGATCTTTGATCATTAAGAAATGATTTTATAGAAATCTAAGTCAAGAAATCATTTTTTCAGGAAAATACCGAGTTTCAGTATGATTTGACAAGAGGAAAAGCATTCAATAGATTCTGAGGCTACTTACCACATGAACTCTCATCACTGCCATCACTACAGTCTTCATCACCATCACACTTCCACAACAAAGTAATACAGCGGCCGTTGCTGCACTGGAATTGAGATGACTCACATTTTGTTCTTGTCCCTAAGGTTAGAAAGACTCTTAGCTAAATCAGAATTTTTTTTAAAACTAAGATAAGAAAAGACAGTTTATTACCTTGAAATTAAAGCTGCAGACTGCCCTATGTTCTTAGAAAAGGAGGTTAATATCATTAGAATTATGTAGCAGCCATCCATCTTCAAGTATCCTGAATAGGTCTATCAAGTGCCATTTCTTAGATATTAGTTGGGCAAATGAGTACCCTTTGAGATCTCTGCTCTGAAATCTCCTGTTGAAAGTGGCACTTTCTTTCTAGTTGCTTAGGTTCATATCACAGTCATGTCATTAGTCATTTCCCTCACTCCTGGTATCTTATCCCATCAGTAGACATGTCACTCCTTCTATAATATCTCTTGTACCTGATCCTTTCTCCAACTTCCCATGGCTACCATATCAATTCACATAATGGATTCTTAATCTCCCTTTTCGAATTTGCCTTCCACAAAACCACTAGTCTGATCCTAGTTCTACTCTGCTCAAGAAACTTCAATGAACTTATAACTAAAGCTAAAATGCAAGTTCCTAAAGATGCCACTTAAAAGCCCATCTAATTTGGGCTCCAACGTCTCCTCCTAGGAGAACTGCATGTTAACTTCCTCTTAAGGACTCTATAGTCCAGATAATGCATTTCATGTCTTTATATTTTTGAACAAACATTTCCTTGTTCTTATAAAACTTTCTCTTAACCTTTATTCTACCTAGAATTCTTAGCTTCCTTCAAAGCTTAACCCAGATATCATCTCCACCTTTTCTATTTTCCTTAGTTGTTACTGTTCTCTCCAATAGTATGCTTGGTAAATGTCTAACGAACACCATTTTGGATGGTTGGGGGTGGGAACCAACCCGCATGCATGACATTTAAGTTCAATATGCATTTTTAACATTTTCTCTATCATTTAAGTCTATGAAGTAAAACAAAACAATAACCAGTTTCCAAGGTATAACTGTTTACACTGAAAATTCTTTAGGCCAGGGAAATTGGCACACAATGTCCATTTCAGAACAGTCAAAGAAAATGCCCAGAGCTAAAAGATGGCATGTTTTTCTAGTGGAACAGCCAGGATGCCAATGTCACTGAATCACAGAGTCCATGTTGGGGAATACAGTATAAGAAGATTGAAAAGGTAGAAGGTGGTTATAAAGACTCAATGCCAAACAGAGCATTTATATCTTATTTTCAAGGCTACACACTGGAATTTATTGAATTGGGGAGTGACACAATCAGATCTGCTCTTTAGGGAAAATCCCTTTAATGGCTGAAAGGAGGGAGATGAAATGGAGTAGAAAGACTTGAAACCAACCAGCAGATACAATAATGATCCAGGTGAGGTAATGAAGGCATGCACTAGGAGTGATGGCAATGTCAGAGGAGAGATGGAGGCATAAGATAATCATGATGATGATTATAAGAGATGTTACAAAAGTGAAATTGACAGGTCTCAATAACAGATTAGATATGAAAGGTGAGATAGTGAAAAGTCAAGAATAACTTGTAGATTTTAAGACAGATTGGGAAGATGGTGTTGTCCTCTATAATAGGAGCAGTTCTCCTAGGAGGAGAGGTTGGAGCCCAAATTGGATGGGCTTTTAAATGGCATGTTTAGGAACTTGCATTTTAGCTTTAGTTAGAAGTTCATTGAAATTTCTTGAGCAGAGTAGAACTAAGATCAGACTAGTGGTTTTGTGGAAGGCAAATTTGAAGAGGGAGATTAAGAATTTATTATGTGAATAGAAAAGCCTCTATAATAAGAAAGGTAGAATGGGGAAGGTGTAAGACAATGAATTCAGTTTAAGATTGCTCAATGGTAGCTGGAGATGAAAGATTGAAAATCAGCAAAGAGATTATTTGGCTACATGTTGTAAATTCCTGGAGGTCAGGAACTATTATTTTGGCTTCTCTATTCCAAATAACTTCTTATGCCTTTAATTGAGAGAACTAATTTAAGCAAATAATAATTTATTTGTACAATCCTTAAATGCCATGATTATTAACCTTTCTTCATGTTGTGGCATACATTTGACAGTCTAGAGAAGCCTATGTAAATAATTCTCAGTATAATGTATTTAAATAAAAAAATACATGGGATTATGAAGGCAATGAAAATCTAGTTATTTAAATATTTTCAAAGAAATTTACAAATCCCAGATGGAGAATCCCTACTTTATGCCTTATCAGTATTCTTCAGTGTACCCAAAGATGGATAGGACATATATTGCAATTTTATAGTCAATCACTTGCATTTTCTACCAGAAATCAAATTAAGCAATGGAGATACAAAGAGAGAAAAGACAATCCCTGTCCTCAAAGAGCTTAAAGCCTAAAGATAAGGTTTTATAAATGAGAGTACTGAGATAGTCTTGCCCAAGACTTCAGAGATGACAAGAAGTACTAAATCAGTTATTCTAATTAAATCCACACACTACCCTATCAGATTCTTTTATTTTCCATGGTCTCATACTGAAGTCATAAACACAGTGACTTATTCACTTTTTGGCCTTAATATACAATCTGGCAAGGACTTGTTTACTTTTTATAATGTTTTAGAAGTACTGAGGCTAGATGGTGTTTATTTACCTGCAAGTCTAATTGTGAAATATTTTGAACTTGGAAAAGCCCATCTCACATGGTTTATATCAGAGGTGTCAGACTTAAATAGAAAGAGGCATACTTGTACTATGTAGTGACTGAGAATACCACAAATTGACATTACCTATGTTATATACTTTTTTTGGTTTAACAATTCTGGACTGCAGATTAATCTGGCTCAGGCTCCATCAGGAGTTTTGCAGCTGCAATTTGACAGCTCTGGTCTATATTCAAGGAGGATGTTTCCTAGAGAACAGAGCCCTCAGTGCATGTCATATGCAAATCTTGATGTTTTCACCCTCAAGCCTTCAGTTTACTTTTGCTAACAAGTTACAGGAAGATTATAACCATTCCCAGCATTAGTGTATTAATGTCCCAGTTTTCCCATGATGTAGAGGGCAGTAGATAGTAACCATTATATATATATATTTAACCATATATATATATGGTTAAATATAGATATAAAAAAAGTATACAAATCAAACATTTACTGATAATAAATCATTTTGAGACCCCATATGAGTTCATAAACCAATTTCAGAAGCTGGGAAAAAAGTACTATAGGAGTTGCTTCAAATTGCTACATACCGCTCATGATGACCATGTCTTTTCTCCTATCTTAAAATGTGGCAGAAATGTAGAAATTGTTTTGAATGTGAAAATCCAGCCCCTCTTCCACCATTCCTCATTTTTCTCCCCCTACCCCTATTCTCTGTGTCTGTGCTTTGTCTGATAAAACAAATGCTCTTTAGAATCTCTGGGACCAGTCAGTTAAAGCAAAGTATAATGTGCATTGTTGTTTTTCAAATGCGAACTTGTGCACTGATGTGTAAATTCAATGTTCTTGTTACAGATTGAATAAATGTTTATTTTAAAGATAAAAAACTTATTACTGTAGCAACAATGAAGCTCCATTTTTATAGTAATTTGCTTGGGCAGGCTGTTAAATTCTCTCGAATATACAGTACTTTTTACTCACACATAAAATGGGGGGCGGGGGGGGGGGGAAGAGCTGGCTGGCAAATCTGGAAATCCAAGTTGTAATACTAATTTGTCCTCAGGTCCTTTATCTCAGAAATTATAGACTACACAAGTTGTATGTCATGAACCCCTTGGCAGTCTGATGAAGATTATAACTCGGAATGTTTTTAAAGACATAAAATAAAATACTTAGGAGTACAAAGGCAACCAATTATTTTGAAATGTAGTTAACAATGTTTTAAGTTAATGGACCTCTGGTTAAGAAATCCTAGACATTATTTATTCCCAATTCTGGCATAGGAGATCAATCTCAAATTAAGGATATAATAAGAATAAACAGTTTTAAATTGAGACTACTTTGCACATCTTGGGGATCCCATGAAGTGCTAACACATTAATTTTGGAATGAATTAGATTGCTTTCATTATTTCAATAGCTATAAAATCATGTTCCAAGCTGAAGATTGCGATGAATTTAGCTGAAGGACATTATCTTCCTTCAGGCTCGACACTTAATAAAATTATTAGTGGAACATTAGTTTTTCAAGCTTTTTCAGGTTGCAAATAGTTTGCTGTAAGCTACTGTAAATGATGCTCAAAAATAAATTTTAAAAGGCAATTCAGTTTCTGAAGCAGTTGTGTGAAGCAGGGTTGTCCTCACCTGTTGAAATATTCTTTTAAAAGAACAACTAATTTCAGGTGAAGGGTCACATATTAAAGTAATGGTCACTAAATAGATACTCTCTTGAAAAACTGATTGTGCTTCCTAACTATTGAAGCTTTTACATGTACCTTTCAGATTCTCTCTCACAAATAACTGATCTATCATTATAGTTAGGACAGATAGGAAAGTCTGCAGCAGAAATTCTTAACCAGGAAGTCCATGAATAGATTTTAAAAAATCTATAAACTTAGATAAAAAAAAAAAACAAAAAAACAACTTTATTATTATTATTATTTTTTTTTTACTAATCTCTAACTGAAAGTTAGCATTTCTTTATTTAAAAAAAAAAAAATCTAAGGATTCTATGAAATTCAGACTCCAAAGAAGTTCAGACACAAAAGGGGATAAGAGTCCTAGGAGACTGTATCTTCCCAGCCACAGTTTAGGCTTGTTTCATTAAAAGGACAGAATATGCCATTTAATACTTTATATTTCAGCAAAATCTAATATTCCTATACCAGATGAATTGTCAGGGAACACCAGATTAAATTGAGAGAAGAGAAGCCAACCAATTTAAAGAGTTAGAATGTATCCAGAAAATCTTAGTTTTAGAATTTGTTCTATTTGTCTGGGAATACACGCCTCCTGTTTCCGTGTATTCCATTAGACCTAGCTAGAATGGGAGTACATTGAGTAAAGTTGGAATCCAAATGTTAAAATGTCTTGCCTGCATCAGATTTTTACAACTTCAACTACTAACACTGACCTCCAATGGATCACTATAGGCATTTTATCAAGCAGGTATTTTATAGATAAAAGTTGCTCATCCAGGAATACTTTTACAGAAAGAATTACACAGAAAACTGCCAAGGTATTTAACTAAGTGAGAAGAAACTTGGTGGCATAGTACATAGAACACAAGACCCAGAGTCAGGAAGATCAGAGTTCATCTCCAACTTCAGACACTCAATAACGATACTGGACATGTCAATTAGCTTCTCAGCCTCAGTTGCCTTACATGTAAAATGAACATAATAATAATACCTACTTCCGAACATTGTTGCGAGGATAAAATAGGAATTTGTGAAGTGCTTTACAAGTCTTAAAATGCTATAAGGATTCATGTGATGATGACAATGATCAACCAATGCTTTTCCATCAGGCTCACTTTAACTCACAAGTTAAAGCACCAAGTGCTTAAGGGAAAAAAAAAACAAAAAACAAACAAAACAAAACAAAACAAAAAAACCCAACAAGCAAGGGAGCCACAAATATAAACCAAGCTTACTTTCAACATAGTTACTTTGCCTACTTTTTAAAAATAAATTAGATCAGAAAAAAAAAAGAAATAAAGAAAAGAAGGCATGATAAGAAAAATTATACCAAAGGCCTCTAAAATCTCTTGGTGATAGCTAAAAAATCCGTAGGCATGAGAAAACTTAAGTCAATGGGTGCTTGATTAGGAGTTTTGCACTCCATATTCTTACCTAACAAAGGAAGGGTAGATTTTTATCTATATACACACACATCCACATACATATATGCATATGTCGATATACATACGGATACATACATACATGTGTGTATGTACATACCTATCCACACACCCCCCCCCTAAAGCAGATTTTTCTCTTAAAGGCGTTTCAATGCTGACTTAGTGAATTTCAAACAAACTGAAAACCATCACTGTGGTAGTTGTTACCACATTGTTACCACCACAACATGCATTTCTGTAGCACTTTAAGAGTTGTAAATCACTTCACAAATTCACATTTTTATCCTCACAACAATCCTGGTAGTTGGTGCTTTTATTATCCTCCTTTTACATATAAGGCAATCGAGGCTGAGAAGTGCTAATTGACCTGTCAGTACAGCTAAGTGCAGTAAAAGTAAATGAAGCAAGGAATATTTCACACTAACCCCCAGACACTGACATTGCCTTTTTTTTTTTTTTTTTTTTTTTTTTTTTGTGATTGTAAAAAAATCAAATACATATGTAAAATAGCCTAGGGATATATCACATAGCACACGAAGATTTCCTAAGTGTTTGAATTACACAGCTGTCCTGTCCTCTGTTCCCCCCCCCCCCATCGTATGGCTTTCCAGTAGCTGAAGCACTATTAGACAATGGGACTGCTTCTGGTGAACACATCCCATGTTAACAGTTCACTGGCTTCAAGGAGAACCATGTTGACACAGGCAAACATTGCATGTCTCTTTTTCTCCAACCCCACCCCCCAGCTAAATCTTGCAAGTGCTGCTTGGAAAATTAAGCCCATGGTCTGAATGTAGAGGGGAAAAAAATAAAGTAGCAGATCACTGAAGTCTAAATCAGTGAAAGGTAAACCATATGCTTTATTTAAAATAAAAATGTCCCAGGTCTCTGATATAAAAACCTTAGTTTAGTAGGGGGCATCCTTGGTGATATGTAGAACAATTAGCAAAAAGTCTCTCCTATCTTGGTACTATTTTAAAATCAAATATGTATTCTTATCCTAAAGTTCTATTCTGGCCAGCTCCTTATTTAACCACTTGAATTGGCATAAGAAAAGTCATAAAAGACTTATCTTTTTAAAAATATTTAAGTTTACTTTTATCAGATGATGAAATTTATTATCTTAAAGTCGAGATTTGTTGGATTCTAAAAAGAAAGCTTATGTTTTTATACATTTATACATATTGTTCACAACACATAACTCTTGCATATATTTAGTATCACAGATGATATAATTGTCTATAGTAATAATCCATTGTTACATATAATAAAAATGTGGTTCTAGAATCCTAGAAGCAGTGGGTGTAAGTATAATTTTTTTTTTTTTTTTTTAAAAGAGGCAAACCTAATGGAACATCATAGCTAAGTATCAACTTTTCATATCTCCTCATTGCTGGAACCTACTAAATTCTCTACTGGAAACAGTTTATTTTGGCACTTCCAAGACAACCAAGGGCATTTATTTTAAGCCTTGTTCAGTCCCACTGCTTACTTTCACGCCAATCTTTCTACACAGGATGAAATGTAAATTAGGATTTCTAGTGTCCGAGTTAGCATGTCAAAGCAGCAAAATAATTTTTAATAAGGGGTAGGGAGAAAAAGATTTGAAGGAAAGGGTGAGGTTAAGGGACAGATGCCAAGACTGTTTAAAAACTACTTTATATTCCAGTTCTAAGTCAGGTGTTATAGAGAGAAAGATTGCCCAAAGGTCATTTTCATATTAGTTAACAGAGGTAAGGCATAGCAAATCTTGTCAAGAAAGTTGACTTTTCATTCAGGTATCCTAGATTAAAGTATACTCTTTCTTCCTCCTTAGAAAGCTCCTAGTTTGCTCCCATGTGTCACTATTTATCAAAATAAATGCTGGATGTCTTTTTGAAGGGCAGGCAGAAGTTGGTGACCTCTCAATACTGCCAATTAGAGCAGGTTTTTCCTCTCAGAGATTTATCTGCTGACCTGTTGAATTTATGGGTTATAGTAAGGCTCAGCGGAGGAGGGATAACTTCACCTCAATTCCCAGGCATATTTCCTTCTTTTGTTTGTGAAGAGATCATTTGGATATAGTAAAGCCTTATTAAATTCAGAAGTCACTAGTTAAAGTCAACATTTAAAAAAAGTGATATTTGCTAAGCAAAAAAGGCAAGTTTAGCTTTCCTCACAATTGAAAATAAAAGACGAGAGATGTGAGGAGAAAGATATTAAACTTACTTAAAAGAAATTGCCCACTGTAATGTACTTTCTAGAGCTCCCATGCTGGGGTGCCAAAATATACAGTCCAGACTAGCTCTCTGGAGGATCTTGGGACCATCTCAACTCCTTGGTCTTAGTGGAGGAGTGAAGAAGGCAGGAAACCCACTAAGCTGGTCAAAGATGGAATCTGTTTATTTCAAGTCCTCTCAGTCCCTAAATACCTTAGTATAATTACATCACCACAGCACACTGTGCAAGTGCTAACTATAGTAGCATTACATAACCATAGTACACTGCACAAGTGTTAACTGAAAGCACCCTGCTATTGAAATGTAAATGCCTCTTTACGGTAGGTATCCCTTGCTTCAAGTAGAACACAGGTGGTTATGCCCTCCTTGACTTTTCAAGAAGGGTGAGGGACACCAAAGGGAAGTGGGGAGCCAAATCAGACATTGTCAGCAGGTTCCTTCTGGGCTGAAGGGTCTTATACCTTTACCCAGAGTTCCCCCACTATCTTCGGCCCTCTACAACCCACAAATAGAACTTTTCTTATCTATATTTTCCACAGGCAGAAAGATACTGAAGCCAGTTCTCACAGATTAAGTTTTCAGTGTAAGCATTTACACCTGGGAAATCAGCAAATGTTACAAATTGAAGCTTGATTTTTTTTTTTTCTAGACTTTAGTGATGGAATTAATGCAAATTAAACTTAAAATTATGTCCTGCTTGTTTCGTCTCCTTTCCCAAGTGATTGTTAAATATTTACCAGCAAACTCCTACAACATCTTAAGTCTAGTAGATTCTCTTTTTAGCACTACTTTGAGTCACATTATCACGCTAATGATGTCTTGATGGGTGAATTTTGAATAAGGCAAGTTATTATTGCTCTAGGGACACCAACAGGATTAGTGAGCCTTTTTGGTCCTGGATCATGAGAGATCAAAGCTCTATAATTATGGCTAGAAGATAAAGGGTATGCCCTTATATTGGTCAGTCACATCTTTGTGTTAAAAGCAAAGTATTTGTTTCCAAATATTAATAAGTTTAGACGTTTCTCTCTTAGATACTTTTTCTATTAAACTATGGATGGGGACAAAATTGCCCAAGTGATGTAAACTCTGGGTTTTCTATGTATATCATATTCTATATATACATATTCCTATGTATATTATATATTATAGGTGTCTGGATACCCATCTAATGATAAACTAGTATGGATAATTTAAAAATAAATTCTAGTTCAGATGAGTTGCAAGGGAAGGTTACTCTCTAAGCTGTTTCAGGATCATTAGGACAGAGAATATTTGTAAGGACCATGACATAGGGGTAATGTGTCACTTAAGTAAGGAACACCTGAGTTTGAGTCATGTCTGATATGCTGTGACCCCAGGAAACTTATTTATTTTCTCACTGACCCCAGAAAACACTAATACTGTTGCAGGACAGTTACTGATCTTCATTGCTAGAAGGAATTAGCCCTCCAAAGAAAATACAGAAAAACAAAACACATATTATACTATACTGTTAGGTCTTAAGCTGACATAAATCCACAAATAGAGAATTCCATATCAGCTTTATATCTATCTACTCCAACCCACCATACCTAGCACATGCTTTGCATGTTAGATGCTTAATATCATTCTGGTAGGAAAACCATCTTGATGCTCTTCATTTTAGAATACCTTTGCTAATATTAAGTGAAAAGATTTAGTAGTTTAAAGCAATTGTATGGATCCAGTGCTTCAGTACAAAAAGACAAGTTTCAAGTCCTTATGACAATTCATTAGGGGGAAAAAAGCAGAGGGAGTAATCATTAATCTCCAAGTTAAAACTAAAAAAGATTTAGTCAAAAGAGAAAAATATTGAAACCATATTGGCAGCCATATTAATCAATATTGTTTTAGACTACTTAAAATATCTAGATAGTATAAGACTGAAATATTGTTGTGGGGTAGGAAATGATAACTTGGTGGATTTAGAAAAATATGGAAAAAATCTTATGAAAGATTGTCTTCAGAGAAACATAACATACAAGCATAGTATGGCCTTCCATAAATATATATGGATGTATGTGTAAACATCTGTGTGATTATAGATATCTATATGTGTATATTTGTATACATACAATATGTAAATATAAACTATTTTCTTATTTAATTGTAATCTTAGGGAAGGGAGGGAAGGAGGGAGGAAAAGGAATAAAATAATTGCACAGCAAAACAAAATAAAGGAAGGTAGCAAAGAAAAGATGGACAGCTTAGTTGTTAATGTTGTAGTATGTTATATAGGCTCTTTAAATGAAAATTTATTTCATATTTTGATTCCTCTCATGTGTTATACACATGAAAATTTTTTTCTTTTAAAAAATTGTACTTGTTTTAAATAAAATTTAAAAATAAACTTACAACAATAACTAGCTAGTATTCATCATTTTGTAGAATAGGCAAAATGTATAGAAGTGCATGAATCTAGGAGTCAGAAGAGTTGAGTATGAGTCCTAGTTACACTGCTAATTGTGAAAACCTGGGAAAGTTATGTAACATCTGTGAGATGCTATGCCCACATTTTAGAAATAAAGATAATTGTACTATTTATTGACTTTAGGCACAAAGATCAAATTAAATCACGTGTGGAATGCTTTAAAAGTCAAAATACTAGAAACTAATTATACAAGATTTCCTCATGACAATGACTTAACTTTTATTCTCCTGAGATTCTAAAATCTAACCCCTAAATCTACCTTTCCAACCAAGTCTACTGCTACATTACATTCTCAAATGAAGTAGATTATCCACTCCAGTCTTGGCCATTTCCAACTCTGTGTCCTTATATACTGCTTGCTTCAAGTCTTTTCTTTACTCCAATTCATTTTCCACATAGCTGCCAGGGATTTTCTTAAAGCACAGACCACATCATTTCCCTATTCCATCTCCAGTGATTTTCTTTTACATCTACCACTTGTGTTTAGCATGTAAAACCATCTACATACAACTTGGCCTCACTCTACATTTCCAGCCGTGTAATAAATTATTTCCCCTTCAAGTGTCTGTGACACAGCAACACTTCCTTCTTACTGTTCCCTGAACAAGATTCTCTACCATGCATTTCTGATATCAGCATTTGTTGTCCCCCATGAAACCCCTATATCTTTTAGATTCCCTAATTTCTTTAAGGGCTCATCTTGACTACCACCTTCTATGAGAAGTCTTTCTAATCTCCTTGGTAGTAGTGTCTAGTTCCCTACAACCCTCAAATTACATAGTATATCATATGTCCCTTTCTCACTGACTGTAAGATCTTGGAGGGCATGGATTGTAGTTTCTTTTTTCATATCCTTTAAGCCTAAAAGTGTGATTTACAAGTAGGAGATAAGTGTGTGCCATTATCCTATTCCATTCAAAAAGATTAATATATATGTTAAATATTTAACATATACGAATTCTTATAAAGTGAACTGGGGATAAAAAGTAATACTTATTGTGAAAGAGTTTATAATTGGGAGAAGAGAGGGGATGATTAGATTGATAGATATAGATATTTATATCTATCTACATATCTCACTAGTATAACAGTAAAGGAAGAGAAATTAGGAAAAATTAGACCTCTTCAAGGGATGATTCAAAAAGCCAAAAGCACGAAGACTATATATATCAAAGTAGAAGTTAAATGTTGATAAAAGAAAGTTTTAGATTTTTTAAAGTACTATAAATAATTAGTGAGAATAAAGAAAGTGGGGATGGGAAATTCATCTAATGTAGGGCTTGAGGTTTTTAGCAGTCAGAAATATGGAAGGAAATATCTTATGTGGAGAAAAGTCTATGTGAATGCCCAGAGGTTAAGAAAAAAACAAGAATAGGGAACAGCTAATGGCTTAAATTATTGTGTCACAGTTCCCTTTTAATGTCCTGACCCAGTTTCCCTAATTGTCCTATTCAGTTACTCTGTCTCAGGTTATAACCATTCCGTCTTAATGTTTGATGAGATAAAGGTGTTATATCTTTAGGCTATAATCATTCCTTCTTAATGTTTGACGGGATAAAGGTCTATCCATTTTAGACATCATTAGAATATCAGGAGCCTCTCCAGTACCTCCCTCCATTATGTTATCCTCAGGTTCCTCTCCCCATTAAGTCATCCCCATCCAGGTACCTCCCCCATTATGTCACTGTTCTTGTTACCCTATAAAAGATTCTTATTATCCGACATTCAGTGCTGGATTCTTTGAGACTATAGTCTCGTTCAACCCTGGGATCAAACATGGATCATTTGGTCCCAGTAAATCTCTAATCTCTATCTTGCTCAGTTTCTCCAGCATTACAAAATCTTTGCTAGAAACCAGAATGGTGGAGAGCAGCATGGGGTAGTATAATGAATTAGCAGAATACTGAATTTAAACCTTTGCTATGATCTTGTGAACTGTTGGGATTCATGTCACAACCAGAATTTTAGTTTTCCTCATTCATAAAATGAGGACTTAAAAATGCCTTTATTACAGTCATTTCAGGAAAGTTTTTTGCAAGTCTTTACTTGCATTATGGGTCATTATTAATAAAATTTAAAAAAAGTTATGGGCCATTATTAATAAAAACTATTTTTAAAATTAAAAATGCCAGGTTAAGGTATTTGCATTTTCTCCTATAGATAATGGGGTATCATTGGAAATTTGAACAGGGAAGTGACATGGTCAGATCAATCATTTAAAATCTTTGATAGCTGTGTGAAGTTGTTTGTTCTTCATTCTTAAAGGGAACCATGACATTAAGGACGTGATAGCATGATGTGCAAGAAGTTGGTGTAAGTGAGGGAGGGCTATGCAAAGTCACCAGCCTCATTTTTTCTTCCAAAAGTCATTTGGGCCCAGAGAGAATATCTAAATTAAGATTACTGGAGATGACTCTAGCAATATGAAGACGGAAGAGATCAAAACAAACTTGCTTGGTGGTTCCTGCAAGATGCAGGCCATTGTGGGAAGGAGGGCAAGAACTAGTCTGGTAATGTAAGTAGAGAATTTGCAATCTGGGGGAAATTTTCTCCCTTTCCCCCCAGAATCAATTTAAATTTTACTGACCTATTTAGGCCCAGCCCCAACACTCCTTCTTAAAAGCTTGCTAACAATTGCATTTATTAGTGACTTTCCTCACTTTTCCACTCCCCAGGCACCAAACTTGCTAATCATATAGCCCTTTGCACGTATCCATCCAGTGTATGACTTATTGCTAAGGTATTAGTCAAGAGTCAAAATCCAAATATCCTTAGCTAGTGACCTATTTTATATCCTATGACATAGATACTTAATTTTTTTATTTTTATTTTTTTTCATCATGGACGTCTTTTCAGAGAAGGGTTTTTAAATGAGTAAGACTTAGAATCACAAAGGAAACTGCTAAAATTATAGTTATTAAAATGGTTAAAAAAATATTTGGGGCAGTTAGGTGGCACAGTGGATAGAGCACCAGCCCTGAAGTCAGGAGGACCCGAGTTCAAATCTGTTTCAGATACTTAACGCTTCCTAGCTGTGTGACTCTGGTAAATCACTTAACCCCAATTGCCTCAGCAAAAAGAAAACAAAAGTTCAGATTGAAATCTATCCACAGATTTAACCCTTCCTTATTCAGGGATTATGAACCCTTACGCTAGAGGGACATGCTTACTGTTCTTGCTTCTAAAGCACAGTGTGCCATTACTTGCTACTTTATTTTTAATGCATGATGAACAAAACAAGAACCAGAGGGGACCTGTAGAGGCCACCATGTCCAACTCCCTTATCTTACCTGGCGGACCAAGAAATTAAAACTTGCCCAAGGATTTGCTAGGTTCTCCAATTCCAAAATCAGGGTTCTTCTAACTGCAACATTAATGTTTGATGCTTATATCACTAGTGTCATAGTAAAGGGAGAGAAATTAGGAGAAAATAAACCTCTTCAAGGGATGCTTCAAGAAGTCCAAAGCATGAAGACAATATTTGTAACAAAAAACAAAAAAACCCCCTCGATTCTCCCCTGTGACTAATGTATAGCCAGATCATAAATTAGATACCCTAACTTTCAGCCTCTAGAGAGCACATCTTTAAAGTTGTTGGTGGGCTCTTCTTTGGCTTCAAAGGAAACATTAGGAAACACACAAGCCTTTTCCTTTAGAAGTCCCCAGGCCTTGGAACTTTTGCATGGATAAATAATTAAGACATTTTTATTTCTGATGTGAATTTAAGACAACTAGAAGTATGTACTTTGACATTTAAATTCATCTACCAAATGTCTGGAATACTGATGCCCAAGTGCCAGTCTGCAAAACTTTTATATATCAAATAAGGCCTTCTTCAAAGAAGAACAAAACAAAAAATACCACCTTACCCTTCTCTATCTTGATTCTGTCATCTGACTTTTGTCCCAGATTATGTTTTCAAATCTATAGATTGCCCAGCTGTGGCTATAGGGAGAGTTAACTCTATGATTATTAAATTAGCCTTCTCAAATTTGTAGAATGATTTATCCTGGCAAAGTGACCTAGCAACTTTTTGCATTCAGGCTAGATCTATCAAATATGTATTAAAAAAAACCCTACAATCTTTGATAATTTTTTTTTTTTAAACATTAGTAATTTCTGGATACTCTCCTACTCCTCCATAGTTTCTGATCTTAACTTTTGCTTTGTCATTGGACTTAGATAACTGGAAGAAAGTGTGAGGTTGATGACTTTGTGGAACTATGTCTCACTTCAATTCATAAGCAAGTCAAGACATTCTGCGATCTCACTGGTCCTCTTAGAAACAAAGGAGTAACACCAAGACTTGGTTTTATAACCAGAAATCAAGTCTTTAGAGTATGTAATATTTTGTGTCCAAGATTCCCGCCTAAGGAAAGAAGGGAGGTGTTTCCTTATCCATGTCTCTTCTTTGAAGCCAAAATAGTTTATTATTGATCAAAATTCAGTTTCTGTAAGTCATATGTTGAGAATAATTTTACAGGCTTTCTTTCATTATAGCAGCAATTAAATAAATATTTAGATACTGGCGAGAGATATGGAACAGCCTTTATAATTCATGACAACTGATTTCCTATAAAACATAATCCCTAAAATTTGATGATTTTGCTTGCTGGGAAGAGGTATTAAAACTGGTCTACAATTGTTACTGTAAAATGTTTGGACTTTTAAAAATCTGTTTTTGATAAGTCTTCTCTGCCTGTTTTCTTCTCCTCCCTCAAGATGACTATTTTAGTGCTTATAAAACTGGTATCCAGATTAAGATTACAGGAAGAACACATATCCCATATCATTGAGGCCCCTATATTCCCATTCAAAGGTATTCACATTGCTTTTGACCAAATGAATTCCATAATTTGATAAACTTTTGTCAACCCTTGGAATCTTAAAACTCTGTTCAGGTAGGAATGGGGCACAATAATTAGATATCACTATTTCTTTGTCATCACTAAATGAAAACTATAGCATCCTTATATAGCAAATAAAGTTTTGTTGTGTTTAAACCACTATGACACAGAAAACTATTAAAAATACACAAAATTCATTCTGAGGATGCAGTCTAAGTTTTAATATACTTATTATCATGTCTAGAAATCCAATATTTACTAAATAGCATCACAAGTTTGTTAATATTTGACAGTAGCGACTATGATGTTGAGGTTATTACCCTTTCCCTGATATTTTTGAGGCAAAGTTAAAGATATGTGCCCTTCCCAGACAAGTTGGCTTAAATTTTATAGGTCCCTACTTTGGTAGTTTCAATTATTTAAGAATTCACACTTTAGTATTTTTTATACAAAATACACAATAGTTCCGTTTTAAGAAAGATTTAAGCTAACACGAAATTGATCATCTTCAAATACAGAGTTTTTTAACCTGAGGTCATGGAATTTAGGCCTATAGACTTCACCAGACTGTCAAAGGGGTCCAAGACACAAAATTTAAGAACTTTGCTCTAGCTGTATATGATGGTTTACTAATAATAACGATTTGTGTAGCATCTTAAAATTTGCCAAATGCCTTAATACATCTCCTTATTTTATCTTTGTAACAATACTATTAGGTAGCAGTAACAAACTAATCATTTGCCCCTCTCCCCCATTTAGAGTGTATGTTGGTGACTAATTAAGAGAAAGCCAAATTCTGCAGAGGTTCAAGATGAGATTCAGGATGGGCAAGGTAGGGATAATAGTTTAAAAACAAAGCAAAACAAAACTAGGCAGACAACTTCGCTTTCACATCTTCCCATCCCCAAAGAAAATCCATCTCAAATTCCAAAGTTCTGAAGATGGTATAATATTCACACGATTCTTTTACAAAATCTCACGCAAAATAGTTCAAATTATTACTGTACAAAGTTACAGGATGCATCACACGGAAAAAAAAATTGATAACCAATCGCAGAAGATAGAGGAAAGGGACCTGTCTAGAATACAAGAACGATATCACTTAGAACACTTTAGAGACCAAGTTAAGAGAGAGCAGTTTTGAAGATGAAAGCGATACGATTCAGTTTTTTTTGGTCTTTAGATTTGGAGATCTTTCCCCTTAAAACCCAACCCCTAATTCACAAGTGGCTGATGGCCGAGTTTTGTCTTACTGTCTCTAGGGAGATGCAACCTAGGACCTCACAGCCTCGAGCCGGGGATTCGGACAACCAGCTCCATAGCCAGTAAATGGATAACTTGACATCCCAACAATCTTTTAAAACCCCTTTGCCAGAAGCTCCTGACATGCTTCAAAGGAAGGAGATTTCCAGAGTTGAGGCAAGAGATAGCATCGGTCGACTAAGGTGTGAAGAACAGTCCATAAAATCTCAGTGCCTAGAGTAGGACAACAAACGTATATCACCTTCCTCCTCCCCTCATCCCAAAAGAAACCCTGCCTCATAATTTCGTATTATTTTCTTTTGCTCTTTTGTTTGGAGAGAGCGCTAATCACAGTCAGTAGATTTGGGACTCCCATCTCTGAAAACCTCCTGAGAAAGCTGAAGGGAGACCAGAATTGAATTAAGTCCTACATCTTCCACTTCCCCCTCCCCGGCAATACCAATAAAAGGCCTGAGAGCATTTTTGATCAGAGCGAGAGGGAAGAGAAGAGAAAGGAGGCGAGGATGGAGCTAATGGAAGAATCTTATCCAAAGCCTCTGCTTCCACTCACGTTCTAGGGAGCGACTTGCTCCAGAACCAGACTATTCTAGGGTAGCCGAAAGCAAAATCCACTGTTGCCTCCTTTACAAGAGCAGAAAGAAATACTCCGAACGTGCGCCGGCTCACGGCAGCAGTAGTACTATGCACTAGGCTTGGTAAGACTTCACCAACACCCACTCCCTAACCCCCTCGCCGGCCGGTCCTCCTCCACCCTCAGACAGCTCTGGAGGATCACCAAGAGGCTTTGGCACTCGGCTCAGGCTGGCCTTGCCCTTTACCTCCCTTCTTCCTCTTACTCCTTGGGGAGGAGAGAAAACCATTGTTGCAATCGTGCACAAGCTCACGTTCAAGGAGTCCCCGGAGGGGGGTAAATCAAGGAAAATACGGTTTCTTTAAACCTTCTTTGAGAATGGTAGGGATTTTTATTTTTATTTTGCGGGGGGAGCAAAGTGAGATTTTTAAGTCATCCCTTCTGTCGACCACCTCCTTTTCTCTCTTCCCACCCCCAAGGTACTGACTGACAGAGGGGGCTCTGGGGCGCCGCCAGGGTGGGCAGGGAAAAGACAGAAGGAGAAGGGGTGGCGAGTAGAGATAAGGAAAGGGAAATCACACCTAGGCTTATTTCTCCAGGACCAGCAAACTCAGGGTGCCCCATTCTCACTTACCCTCCACAATGCTGCGCTCTCCAGACAAACACCACATTGCGACTAGGAGCCAGAGTCCCCAGAGCGAGGACGTGCCCATGGTGCCTGGCTCCAACTGCTGTTCTTGGGCTGCCGGTGGTGGAGGTGGTACCGACACCGCTGCCTGGCACAAGTTAGCAGCCCTTGGGAAAGAGGGAAGGGGACAGGGCCTAAGGGAGTGGGGAAGGAAGGGTAAAGGGGGAGGGGAAGAAGAAGGTAAGGGAGTTAAGGGGGAAAGTGGGGGGAGGGAAGAAAAGAGGACGTCCCCCTCCCCTACAACTTGCACAATATTTCCCCCCCCTCCACTAACCAACCCACCTCCCCCTTGCTACTGCAGCTGTGCAAACCCAAGCCTGCTAAACGAAAATAACGCAGGCGATGCAGAGGAGGGGAAGGAAAGGGTGAGGGGGTGGGGAAGGGACCGGGATGAGAGCAGGAGCCAGGAGCGGAGCACAGCGGCGACTGGGGGGGAGGGGGTAAAGGGAGGGAGAAGGAGTGAGAGTGGGGGAGCGGGAGGAGTGGTCAAGGAGGAGGAACAGACGCCGGCAGACTTCACCCCTCCCCCCACGCCTGGCTCTTCTCTTACACGCCAACCCGGTGCCTAAACCCTGTGTATGTATGCGCAAATATGTATGTGTGTGCATGCGTGTCGTGGTAGCTGCTGCTCCAGCTGCCGGGCCCGAGCTGCTCCCCTTGTCCGCTCGTGACTCACTGGGGCCCTGAGTGGCTGCTGGTTGGCTCGCGCGCTGCTCGAGCCTCCAATCCCCCGTGCCTGCCCTAATTTCCTGATCCAGGGAACCTGCTGCTGCTGCTGCCGCCGCCGCCGTCGCCGCAGCTGCTGTGAGCTCCATACAGTAATTACTGTACCCTCCTGGCTGTTCAGACTTGCCGTGGCCAAAACCAGCTACCGATAGTAACTACAGCGGGCAGCGTCAACCATTCTCCTGACTACCACCACCATAACTTTTGCCGGGCTTCCATACAGCTTCCACACAGGTGATTGCTGGGTTTTACCTGCTGTTTTATGGATCAGCAAGCATCCTTCTACCTTCTTTTCCTTTTTCTTGTAGGCGCTCTCTCCGACCCACAAGAATGCTTAGTACAAGTGGTATGGTAGGTAGCCTCCTAGTCCCCCCACATTTTGGGTGATGGAGAAAAAGGGAACCGTCCATTTGGGCTAATCTTGCATGGGGAAGGAGATGCCTGTTCAAAGTACATTTTGGAATAGCAATTTACTAAAAATAAATGTGTCTGAGTTTCTGTGAGCATGTGGTTTGTAATTTTTCTGCAATAGAAAAAAGACTAAAATAACCCAGGCTGGTATGGAGGAAGGTAATTGCTAGTTATGCATTCTCTCATCAAGGATTTTAGTTAATTGCTAATTACATAAAATGATGGTTGGAGGTGCTGTAATTAAAAACTTAACCTTTTATTGAGAGGGGGAACAGATAGATTTGTGCCCGATATACTTTGATACATTCAATTACAAGGCTTTACAAATAAAATGAGTTCTGGGAAGAGCCTTATTAAAATTTTTGGTTTATTCTCTCCTGATTTCCCTTAACTTCTTTCTTGCATGTGACTTGTCCTGCTCAGCTGTGGCTCACAAGCAAAATATTAGCGTTTTAAAGGACAACACACCCTGCAAGCCTTTCATAGAAAAGAGTTCTATTATCAAGACGATCTTTGAGAGTTTAGTTAAAAATAGTGGTGCAATTCTTACTAAGCTAAGCTAACCATTGAGTTCTTTTTGAAACAAGTAATAGTTGAAACTTTTAAAAACATAGTCACTTATGTGGCGTTTGTAGAGTGCCTTTTTTTTTTTTTTTAAATCATGTCAGGAAGTGGGTATTGTGAATAATATACCTAACTGTTTAGTAGATACTGAGAGGACATTTACTTACCTTAATGAAGTTAGAATATTCATTTTGGGGCTGATAAAGATTATGAAGTTTTAATTTCATAGATCTATATAAATTTTTGCTTAAATTGAATGTGGCTATTCTTTCTTACTGTATGTTCAGTTGTCTGTTCAGTTCCTTTTGCCATTTATTTTCTAACTTTTCTCTCCCCACCAATTTTTTTAATGCCTTATATAAGGTATGATTTAAATATTTGCATAACGGTAAATTTTATAGTATACAGTAAAAATTCAGTTTTGAGATGAAAATAGAACATGTCAGGGAGAGACGGGGTTAGAATAATTAAATCAATTGCTTTTAAAGCTTACACATCTTTCTATGACTGATAGAGGTCAAATAGTTTTATATAACTTAAATTCAAATACAACTCTCAATTTCCTAGGGGAAAAGATGCCTAGGAAAGAGACAATTTTGTGAGTTACTCTAGGAATAGTTTGTACTGCAGACTTTTAGTACTTTATCTAAAATTAAATATGCACTAAGGACTGAAATCTGATAAACTACCAAAAAAGAGTTTCTAACTAAACAGTTTCATTTGTTAAAAAATCCTAAAGATGTTAAAGTTCACAAGTCAATTTCAATCTCTTTACTTTGTAACCAAATCCGAAGGAAACAAAGTTTTCAATTTTACTATTGATTTGCTCTGTAATGTTGGAAATTCAATTTGTCTTTTGCTACTTCAGTTTTCTTATATGTAAATTGAAAATCTAGTCCCTGCCCCAAAGCTAACCCTGGAGGATGTACTAAGGTTTATCTAGATTATGGCAAGAAAGAGCTTTGACTTCCAAGGATGATGGCAATACATAAATAACCTGTTATTACCAGATGAGAGACAGATAAAGGTCTCAATTTTAAATGCATGGAAAAAGGTGAAGACTTTAAACTATTGGTTTTGAATTTGACTTTGATTCCTAGCCAAATTCAAGTACATTTTATTTAAACAGTTGATGAATTAATATTGCAAAAAGGAAGCAGTAATTGGGTCATTCCAACCTAACATCACTGTCCTTTTTTAATGAGATTTCTATGTGAGTAGATAAAGGAACTGCTATGGGCATGGTATCTTTGAGTTTCAGGAAGAAAACATGACAACTAAGGTGAATTAAGAACTGGATTAGACTATTTTGGAGATGTAACAGTCTTTGGCTTTGTGGAATTCAATGTTTTTATGAAATTCTATTCCATTAGATGAAATGTTTATCAGATTTGTAGATGGCATGAAGCATTGTAGGAACATTAAAGACACTACAAGGCAGGATCCAAAAAGATTTTGACAAACTACGTTGATGAGCAGAATCCAATAAAATGAATTTGAATTAGGTTGAATATTGAAAATCTTATTTGTGAATTCAAAAAATGTGCTACGAAAATATAGAACATAGAAGACCTGGCCAGCAAATAGTTCCTATCTATACAAGAGATTTTTAGGAGTTAAAAGGGGTGCAACTGATGAGGGTATGGCAACATTTTGAAATGCCAATTTCAATAGAGTGGGATATCTAAAAATAGATTACAAGGGTTTTTTAATGACTGGGTGGTAAATAAATGGAGACAGGGAATGGAAGTAGTTAGGGAAGTTGAAGGTATTCAGAAGAAAGAAGAAATAATGAAATAGCTTTTGAGAGGGGAGCATTATAGGGAATCAATCATCAGTAGGCCAAATGGAGAATAAGCTTCCTGGAATAGTATTCTCTTCACAGGATATTTTCCAAGTATAGACTGGATGATCATTTGCCTATACTATATATCCATAACCCTATAATATAGAGAAGATTCAGATTCAAGTTTGCATTGGACTGGATAACTTCTGAGATCTTGTCCAGTGCTTTGATTCTAAGAACATTAATTAGAATGAGTGCATTCAGTTAATGCACTAACCACATAAATGGTATAAAATATGAAATTGTCGCTGTGATGATCAGTATTAATGACCTGGCCTAGGAATAATGAACTTTCTGTGCTGCCTGATTATTTAAATATGAGTTATTTAGCAGAATTTACTTGAGCCAATTCCTAAATGCATAATATATATTTATCCTTTTCAACCTGTGCCCAAAGACTCCTAAAATGATGGACAAATAAGTGATCTGTAGTTTCAGGAAGGGAAATATTGGTAAAGAATATGCCATTACAGAGTGTTGATAATGAATAATCACATCCCTGTAATCCAAAAAGACCTCATCTCTACAGTACTTCTCCTTTTCCCATCCTCAACCTTTCCCATCCCCTCAATTAAAATAAACAGAATATGGTTAAAGGGTAGCTCTAGCCTGTGTTTGGGTTAGGGCTAATGAAAAGTACTCTGGGTAAATCTTGTCCCAGACTGTTGGACATGATTTGTATATATTATTTGATCAGCAAAAGAAAATTGTCTTAAAAGTTTTCCAGTACACTGTATGTAGGAGGAGAGAAAGTAAGGCAACCAATATTAAAATGTGCTCTCTTGAAGTATCTGGAATGTAAGCATGATTTTAGTGGGATACAGACTTTGTTACACTATGGACAGTTAAAATTCTTTAGGAAAATTTGGGGTTTCTTCAAAGTAATTGTAAGAACTATTCTGATGACTTTTTCCCTCCATGTTTGTTTTTTCCTTCCCACTATATCCATCTTTTATAGTACAGATTTGAGTGGTTTTTTTTAAAAATTTGGCGGTGATGAGGGAATATTCTAGAACTTCGATTTTACTGGTGTAAGGAGATCTTGGTGAAGAAGTCCATAGAGCTCAACAGTTGTTATTAAATTCATTAGTTTTAGAGACTTTCAGGAGAGGGGGGACTAATGGGTAAACTGATTTACCCCGTATTACACAGGACTAATGGGCAAACTGATTTACCCCGTATTACACAGGCAGTATGTATCAAAAATCTAGGTTTTCTTGACTAAAGAAATTCAGTTCTTTATTGGGTCGGGTCACTTCCCTTAAAACGTTGTGTTAATATCATTTGTTTTACTTACTTTCATTTCTAAATATATGATGCTCACAAAGTATCATTTTCAAAACTAAGAATTAAAAGGGAGGTGCACAATTCAGCAAAACCACATCAATCAAATCTGACAGTATATGTAGTAATCCATACTCACAGTGCTTGGCTATGAGAGAGAAGGAAGGAAATTCATCTCTTTATCTCTTCTCCTTAGCCAAGCTTAGTCATTATAATTACAAAGTGTTCAGTTGTTTTTTTGTTGTCATTGTTTCTTCTTTTTACATTTCCATCATCATAGATAATTATTTTCCTTGTCTTGCTTACTTCACTTTGTATCAGTTGATATAGTTCCTCAGTTTATCTGTAGTGAATATCATATTCACTGTTTTTTTCTTTTCTTTTTATTTTCAAAACATATGCAAGGATAATTTTTCAACATTGACCCTTACAAAACCTGGTGTTCCAATTTCCCCCCTTCCTCCCACGGCCTCCCCTAGATGGCAAGTAATCCAATATATGTTAAACATGGCAAAATACATATAAATCCAATATAGGCATACATATTTGTCTTGCTGCACAAGAAAATCTGACCAAAAAGGAAGAAAAATGAGAGAGAAAATAAAATTCAAGCAAACAGCAACAAAAGAAGTGAAAATGCTATGCTGTGATCCACATTCAGTTCCCACAGTCTTCTCTCTGGGTGTAGATAGCTCTCTTCATCACAAGATCGTTGGAATTGGCCTGAATCTGTCTCATTGTTGAGAAGAGCCATGTCCATCAGAATTGATCATCATATAATCTTGCTGTTGCCATGTACAATGATCTGGTTCTGCTCATTTCACTTAGCATCATTTCCTATAAGTCTCCAGGCCTCTCTGAACTCATCCTGCTGATTGTTTCTTATAGAACAATAATAATCCATAACATTCATATACCATAACTTATTCTACCATTCTCCAATTGATGGGCATCCACTCAATTTCTTGTTATATTCATTATTTCTTATGGTTCAACATAGCATTACATTTATGTACTACAGTTCCATTTATGTTCTACATTCCTCAATTAATGAACATCTACTTTGTTTTAAATTTGCTAGTACTATAAGGTGTTGCTTTAAGAATTTTACTATTCTATAGGGCTCTATTTGAGGCCTTTCTATCATTAGTCTTCTTGAGGTATATGCCAAGGAGTGAAATCTCTGAGTCAAAGAGTATGGACATATTAGTTTCTTTAAAAAAAAATTCAAAATTATTTTTCAGAATGGTTGGAGGCATGTATCTTTTAAAAAATGAAATCAGCAGTTAAATTCACTCTTTTTACGTAATGTCCATTTAGTTGTTTTTCTGCCCTTAGCTTTCTAACATAGATAATTCTAGGGTCTGAATGAAATTAAATCTAGGGAGTAAACTAGCATTGAAGTCTGAGACATTTTGGAAAACATGCACAAAAAAGTTTATTGAACAGATGGTGATGGTGGAAGGCTAGTAAGCAAATTTTCCCCTGGGCTCTGAAATGGGTGAAATGTCATAGAAGATTTATGAGGAAGGACTGGGAATATTTCTTTGGAATGCATGAGTGATAGTGTTTTTTTTGAGGGGGAAGGGAAAAGTTGAAAGTGGATTTAGGACTTGGTTTAAGTTGTCATGGACAGATTTTATTTCTCTTTGATGAGGGGGAAAAAATGTGAATTGAATTTTATTTGAAATAATGGCTGATTTTTGTAAGTAGATTTGTAACAGTAAAGAGATTTACAGATCTGGGAAATGCAATGTAACTATGTTTCATCTAAACCTTAAATGAAAATATATCAAGGTTGTGTTATCAGACTAGATTTAATTAGCCTCTTTCCTATATATTATAGATGTTTTTGCTGCCTTTTGTTGTTGTTGGTGAAGGGATTGTCTCTTTGGAAATCAAATAATTGTGTCAAATGCAGTCTTTTTAGGGATACAAATTCTAATGACTACATTCTGTGATTTGGGTTCAAATTACATTGTCCCCCTTTTTTGATAAAAATTATGTAAAATTTGGGATTTTTAGAATATAATAATTTTAATATTTTATGCAAATGAGCTGGTGCTATGGAGCTAATTTTGATAGCATAACTTAATTGCTTCTATGGTATCTTTATGTAGATAAGAATCATCTGTAAATTATGGATCATAGAGCAAGTTTTCAAGCATTTTAAGCATTCAAGGTTTATGGAAGCAGACAGTTAACATTCCTAATATGTTTTCATTCTTTTTGTCTCCCCCCTTCTCCTCCCCTGTCTCCCCTCCCTCTCCACCCCCATGTTTCTCCCCTGCCTCCCCCCTGTCCCTCCCTTCCCATCTCCCCCCATGTCTCCCCCTCATGTTCTCTCCCCCTTGAATCCTATGTTCTCTTCCCCCCTCTCTTCCCCCCTCTCTTTCCCCTCTCTTTCCCCTCTCTTTCCCCCCTCTTTCCCCCCTCTTTCCTCCCTCCCCCCTTTCCCCCCCTGTCCCCCCTTTCCCATCTTCCCCCCCTCCATCTCTCTCCTCTGACCTCTCTCCCCCCCTCCACCCCACTTTCTGTGCCTCCTTCCCTATGTCTCTTCCTTTGTTACTGTTTTTCTTTGGAGTGGGAAGCTAACACTTGATTCAGTATACATATGGAATTAGTTATCTTTTTTTTTCCTAAGGAAATTTGTAACAAACTTAACTTCAGTCATGTTTCTTAATGTGTGTTTGGTTTCATTTCAAATTTACTTCAAAGGATCTGTGATTCCATGACCACTCCTTCCTCTGAGGCAAATCATAAATCTTCTCTGCTTTAGTAAGTAATTCCATGATTTAATAAGTTGGGAAAAAAAAAAGTAAATTTATGTCTGTCTCTCTCTAGTGGTAAACCTTCTAGTGATTTAGTCTTTCCCGATTTAGTAGGTATAACAGAGCTCTGGGCTTGGAGTCACGAAAACTGATTTCAAATCCCTATTTTGACCTTTCTTTTTTGGGGCATAGACAAATGACTTTACTTCTCTGTTTTAGGTACCTTATCTATAAAATGGGCATAATAACATATGACCTATCTCATAAAGGTGGGTTAGTGGCTGCTATAGTACACCAGCAAAATGAAGCTTTTTTATTTCCCCTTTTAATATTTTATTTTAAACAAGTATAAAATAAGGAAAGGGGAAAAAACACTGTCATGTACAGAGAAGATTCAATGAAAAGCAATAAATTTCTATTTCAAGAAAACCTATAAAATAAATACTATATTTTCAAAGCTATCAAGGTTTTTTTTTTGCTTCTCTGTAGGTAATTTTTGTTCCTTCTTGTGTACTTTTTACTTTTTTTCTCCTTCCCCTCAAAGAAGGCTACATTTAACTGCAGAAATACACAAATATGTGTATAAATATACTTTCACTTGTCATCTGTTTCTCTCAAAGTGGATAGCATCTTCCTTCATATAAGTCAAAGTCTTTCCATATTTTTTCTAAATCAGCCAGCTCATTATTTTCCTTCACCACAACAATATTCCAACCCAATCATATTTTATCTGAGATTGTCTATGAAAGTCTTCCCCTCCCCCACTCCATTTTCTCCATTTTTTTCTGTTCTTTTCTGAATAGATTTTATTTATACAAGAAAATTTCAATGTAAAATAATTAGATTATCCATTTCACACTTCAACAATGCTCTCACCTTATAATATGGTTTTGGGTTAGATACTACTAAATCTGTTTCTCTTATATTTTTCCTCCTGCTTTCTTTGAAGTGCCTTTTTTCAAATAAATTTTATTACTTTTTTTTTTAGAATGTTAATTGAGATGGCATTATATAAATAGATAAGTTAGGTAAAATTATCATTTTAAAATTACATTGGTTTTGCCTATTCATGTACAATAAATATTATTTCAATTATTTAGATCTAACTTTATTTGTATGAAAAGTGCTTTATATTTATATTTGTATTGTTCTTGTGTTTTTTTGGGTCAGATATACTCTCAGGTATTTTATACTGTGTAGTTATTTTAAATGATGTAAAATGATATTGGATAATATAAGTCAAACATACTGTAGTTTCTGAATTATTTTTGCCTTCATTGGATGAGATAGTTGCTTTTTTTTCTCTTTCCCTACAATTTTTTTTTTTAGCATCACCTGATCATAGTTCAGTCCAAATTTTTCTTTCAATCCATCGAAATAAAAATGTATCAGAAATACTTGAAAAGTTTTTCAGTTCATTTAGTATCCATTTTTTTCTATATAGGATTATACTTAACTTTGCAAAGTAAGTTATCTTAAGGGTCATAACCCTATCTCCTATGCTCTATGAAATATAGTATTCCAAGACTATGGTCCTTTGAAGTAATAACTGCTAGGTCTTGTGTAATCCTTATTGTAGCTCTGTAATATTTAAATTATTTTCTTGTCACTTCCAGTATTTTCTCCTTAACCAAGGAGATTTAAAACTTGACAATCATATCCCTATAAGTTTTCCTTCTGTGATCTCTTTCAAGTAATGATTAATGATTTTTTTTCCTTCCTATTTCTGCTTTGTCTTCTAGAACTTCAGGGCTTATACTAGTGCATCAAGATTCTTATTTTTTTTTAAATCATAATTTTCAGATAGTTTGATTATTTTGCATCATTTCTCCTCAATTTATTCTCCAAATAAACCTTTTTTTTTTGTGTGTGTGTGTAAGATGCTTTGCATTTTGTTCTATTTTTTCATTCTTTTTATTTTGTTTTGTTACTGTTTTGTCTCTCAGAATGCATTAGTTTGGATTGCTCATTCCCCCACTTCCAATTTTTTCTTAATCTCTCATTTTTTTAAATTCTTTTTTTTAATAGCTTTTTATTTACAAGTTATATGCATGGGTAATTTCACAGCATTGACAATTGCCAAACCTTTTGTTCCAATTTTTCCCCTCATTCCTCCCCATCCTCTACCCCCAATGGTAGGTTGACCAATACATGTTAAGTATGTTAAAGTATAAATTAAATACAATATAAGCATACATGTCCTAACAGTTATTTTGCTGTACAAAAAGAATCGGACTTTGAAATAGTGTACTCTTAGTCTGTGAAGGAAATCAAAAATGCAGGCAGACAAAAATATAAGGATTGGGAATTCTATGTAATTGTTCATAGTCATCTCCCAGAGTTCTTTCACTGGGTGTAGCTGGTTCAATTCATTACTGCTTTATTGGAACTGATTTGGTTCATCTCATTGCTGAGGATGGCCAGGTCCATCAGAATTGATCATCATATAGTATTGTTGAAGTATATAATGATCTTCTGGTCCTGCTCATTTCACTCAGCATCAATTCATGTGAGTCTCCCAGGCCTTTCTGAAATCCTCCTCCTGGTCATTTCTTACCTACCAATAATATTCCATAATATTCATATACCACAATTTATTCAGCCATTCTCTACTTGATGGGCATCCACTCAGTTTCCAGTTTCTGGTCACTACAAAGAGACCTACCACAAACAATCATGCACATACAGGTCTCTTTCCCTTTTTTAAGATCTCTTTGGGATATAAGCCCAGTAGAAACACTGCTGGATCAAAGGGTATGCACAGTTTGATAACTTTTTGAGCATAGTTCCAAATTGTTCTCCAGAATGCTGGATGTATTCACAATTCCACCAACAATGTTTACTCTTTCATTTAATTTTAAAATCCCTTTTAAGGTCTTCCAAGAAATCTTTTTGTGCTTGAGAAAGATAGACATTTGTTACTGAGCTCAGAGCGCTTTTTTAGCTTGTCTTCCTCTGAATATGGACCCCAATCTTCTCTATTCCCATGGTAGCTCTCTGTGGTTGGGTTCTTTCTCTTTTGCGTGCTCATTTTTATTTTGTTTTTAACAGCTATTGGTGTGATTAAATTGTAGTCTTTAGGTATGGAGAATAATGCCCAAAGTCTCAGGTCCTTCTTCTTGTTGTTTTCTGAGATCTACCCTGGGGTTTAACTTTGGACTCTCCTCTCTGCTCCTAAGCCATGGCTAGAGAACTGGTTCACAATGTCTTCCAAATGTGCTTACTTCCTGTGGTTCCTCTGGAGGCTGCAAACTCCTATTGTCCTCTCTTCCCTAGAACTGAAATCTAAAGAGACTCTGCTCTGTTACATGTGCACACAGCCAGTAAGTTCCCTGTCCCTCTGTCACTGAATTCAGTAGCTGTATACTAGCTCCTTCTGCTCCATTCCCTCCTGAGGATCATCCAGTCAGCACAATTGTGCTAGACATACCTCAATTGTGGACTATCCTTCAGTCTTCTCCTATTCATCCATCAGACCCCCAAATTTATCATGAGATGAAATTTTCTAAGGCTGAGGTTACCTGTCTTTTTTTTGTGGAGGAAATTTGGAAAGTTAAAACTTTTCTGACCTGCTCCATTTCCCCAGAATCCTCTTATACAATACATTTTTGAGCCCATATTTGGAGTCTTTCTAATTTAGTGAGACCTGTCAGAGCTTGTTCTGCTAGCATACTTTTGAAAATTGACTATTGTCTTCATAATACAGTAAGGTATTAGAGCAGGTCTTAGAGCAGAAGCTCATTATGAAATTGTTTTCAATATATAGTTTCATATTCCTAGTCTTCTTGCTAATTAAAACTACAGTTATAATGCCAAACATAATTCATTATAGATTCAGATTTGGAATTCCTTATATGTGGAGATGCATTAAGACATTAGGAAGTGGGATATGTGTGTGTTTGTGGGGGGGGTGGTGGTGGTAGTAAGGAGATTTGAAGCCATATATCTATTTGATGGATTTTGTCAGTTTCAGGAGTGCTTTTTAGAATAATAACATAGACAAATGGGTGAAATCCATGAATTTAAACCTGAAAAATTTTTGGAGAAAAATCTGATCTGAAATTGTAGAAAAAAAAGTTTAAGTAGACTTTTTGAAATGAACCATTGATTCTTGGTGTTGGAAGGGACTTTAGTAGTCTTTTAATCCAACATGCATCTAAGCAAGAATACTCTCTACAACTTTTCCAGTAAGTGGTTATGTAGCCTCTATTTAAACACCCTTAGTGATAAGGAAACACCTATTAAGACAGGTCACTGACTTTTGAATGGCTCTGATTATTAGAAAGGTTTTTTTTTTTTTTTTTTTTTTTTTTTTTTTTTTTTAAATCCTCTCTTCTCTCTCTCCCCTATCCTTTTCTACTTCCTCTCCCTTTTTCCTTTTCCCTTGCTTGTTGCGCTATTTTTTAAGAGCGCATGGCATATGAGCCCTTTGGTCTCAGAGGCAAGATAAATGAGGTGGGAGACTCAAAGGGTGTGAAAAGAGCTCCAGTTTATTTTGCCATACAACCTTGTTGATATATATTTTGCAGGCATGATCAGTGCATGGACAGTAGGCAATTCTTAATCACCATTCAGAAAAGCAGCTCATGGGCTTTGCCTATGTATGGTGTCTACCAATGGGAGGAGAGCTAATCCAGCAATTCAGCAGCTCTCTCACAGGAGAAAGGCCCTGTTGAGGCATTCCTGTTTAAGTAGCCACTGGCTGTGACCCTTGGCTTATACTCGTTCCCACGATCACAAATCAATGCTCCTTGCTCAACAAGAACATTTCTGCAATGTGGCAGAAAATTTAATGTGCATTAAGGGTCGAGGGTGCCTTGGTACTCCCTCTCAGCAGAATTCTTTATTCTTGCACCTGCCATTTCCATTTTTCCTCCTCATACTCACTTTGATTCTCTTAACCCTCTTTTCTTGTTTCTCCATCTTCTATCCTTTGCTTTTATTTATAGACTTTAGGACTAAATAAAACAAGTCTGAAAACATAGTTTAAAACATAAACACTTATAATATGCTAGACATTGTTTTAAATGCTGGGGATACTAATATTAGCAAACAAGATATTTCCTGTATTCAAGCAGCTTATGTTTTAATAGCAAGATGCTTCAAGGGGAATATAAAAGGTGAGGTAGAGAAAAGGAAAGACTTGTGAGTCAGTCAATTGGAGCATGACTTAGAAGACCTTGAAATATGAAAACTTAAAATATTTCAAGATAACTATTAGTTCTTCCTTCTCTCTACCCTAATATCCCATCAAATCTTATCTTTTTCCCATATAAAATCCCTACTTTGAGGACTCAGGGCTAGAATTAACCTTAGAAGCCATCAAGTCCAGACCCCTCATTTTATAGATGAAGAAATAGGTACTCTTTTCCATGGTTATGCCACTTGAAGATTGTTATGTCTGAAAAAGGACTTTAAACTAAGGTTTTTTTGGACTCTTAAGTGCAGAGCCCTGTCCACTATAATACATGGCATTGTTGATGAATATCCTTTAATCAATTTTGGTAAGATGTTGATAGAGTTTTGAATCTTTCTGAATAGGCAAGTCTCTCTTTCCCTGGATAGTCTTAGTTTCCTAAGACATAAGGATGTAATTGAAGTTTACTCCAGAGGAAATCTGATCAGGTTTAAAATAGGACTATCCCATCTCTTATCAACAACATTATGTTTCTATTAATGAAGTCCAAGATCACATTATTTTTTTTTTTTTTAGGACCAATAGGATTTTGAGATTTAGAACTGGAAAGGACCATGAAGATCATTTTTGTCTAACTTCCTCATTTTACAGAAAAAGAAAAGAATGCTCAAAAATACAAAATGATTTGCACAAGTCATATAACTAATAAATGGAAAATATTAAATTTGAACGCATGTTCTCAAACTCTAAATCTGGTGTTATTTTCTCTCCTTTTATATATGCTGGTGCATGTTTGCTTGTTTACTAAAAACACATTTTTTTCAAGTAGACTGTTTTGTAATAATGCCCCTCTCATGTAGTACTTCTGAAGTTTAATTTTTATTAGTCTTAAATTTTTTCATCTTATTTGACTAAACCTACTGCTCCTTTCTGGATATTGATTCTGTCATCCAACACATTATCTGTCTTTTTTCCACTCAACCTCCAGTCCATGTCATTCTGAGATTTGGTAAGCACATCATGTATGATTTAATATAAACATTGATAAAGATATTGAATGCTAAGGAGTCAAAGGCGGGCCCTTTTATTTTATGAGATGTTCTACTCTAATATTAGTTCATTGATCAAGATTCATTAACTTCTATGGTGCAATTAGTTTTGGATAAAATGTAAAAATTATCCAATCCATGTTCTCCCATCTCTTTCATAAAAATATTAGAAAAGATTTTGTCAAATGCCTAGACAAGTAACAAGTCAGTCTTAGTGCTCTAGATAACTGTCTAACACTATGAGTATCAGAAAACCTGCACTGAGGGATAGAGAGGGATTTTTCTCACCTGGGAGTTCCCTGTTGTTCAGTTCAATCAGTATGACTTTTTTGTGATTTCTTGGATTTCTTCCACCATCTCTTGAAGTCTATCCAAGTTCATGTTGATTAATACTATCTACTCATCTAATCCTCTGCTATCCTCTTTTCCTTTTGCCTTCAACCTTTCACAATTACTCCCCCCCAGTTTTCCCAACTATCTTAGTGTCTTTTCGATGAGTCCCATCTTCAAAATATTTAAATTTCAGGATTTGACATTCCAATAAATAGCCTGAATTAATTTCTTTAAATATTGGCCAATTTGACCTCCTTGCTGTCCAAAGGACTCTCAAAAGTCTTATCCAGTAACGGTTTGAAAGTGTTGATTCTGTGATGCTCAGTTTTCCTTATAAGTCCAACTCTCCCAGCCATAATGTTGCTACTGGAGAGTTCCCTCTACCATTATAATTGTAGATTCATTCCTTGTGTTCATCCTTTTGAAAACTGAGACACTTAACTCTTTCATTTTGTATCACTTTCCCCATTTTCCATGATTTTTCAAACATCCAAACAAAACACATCAGCAATCATAGTGACAGGTTCTTTCACTACTTTATTGTATGTGGTATAAGTTCGTTCCTAACTAATTGATATCCCCCCCCAAATCCAGCTGAGATAATTGAGGATATTGTGATGCTAAATGAATAACAAACATGTTTCTTCTGCTATCTCTTTACAAAATGTTAAAAGAAGTATCTCTTTTTAGAAAGGGGGGGAGGGAGAAATGGAAGAGCAATTTGCTGATATAGTTAAAGATTAGCTATACTCAAGTAATTTTGGAGAAGCTAAGCTTGCTAGTCTGAAAGATAGAGAACTGAGGCCATTGAAGAAAAAAAAAGGAAGCAATTTCATGGCATATGGTCCCTTTACCTCTAGCAGAGAGTTGTAAGGGAAGAAGGGAAAGAAGGTTACTTTGTCCCAAGAAACCTCGCAGGAAAGCTGCTCATCCAATGTAGGACACTGCATCCAGCATAGTGAGTGAAAGAGAGGTAGGAATATATCCTGACAGCAGAGGATGCCATTTAGGAGTTAAGCTATGGAGATAAAAAGGCTCAGATAATCTATGTGACTTATTCACCCAGCAGAGACACTCAACCCCATAGGGTGAGAATACTGCAAGAAACGAGAATATTTGGATGGTGGTTTTGTTATTTTTGCTTAGTTAATTAGTCATTTTCAATTTTTTTGTGATCCCATTTGGGGTTTTCTTGGCAAAGGTACTGGAGTGGTTTGTCATTTCCTTCTCCAGCTCATTTTACAGATGAGGAAGATGAGGCAAACAGGACTAAGTGACTTGTCAAGATCACACAGCTGGTAAGTGTCTGAGGCCAGATTTGAATTCAGGAAGATGTCTTCCTAATTTCAGGATCAGCACTCTATACTGTGCCATCTAGTTGCCTTGTAGTTTTGTAGGCTTGACTTTTTTTGACCACACATGTTCCCTGTGTATGTAAGTATTATTTATACTTTATGTATTTGTGTGAGAGAATGCTAAGTTTTATGGGGGAAGTGTGTTTTTTAGTTGTTATTATTTTATCTTAATAAATGCCTTTTCTGTAAACTAATTGTGTCTTATGAATGACTATTGAAGGTAAATACAATAGTGAGGAATCCTGAGACTGTTTTAAGATTGTTCATTCACAGGTTAACTTTGAACCTGAAGTAGTAGTTGTTTTCCTAGGGACCCAACATGAAACTTCTGAGTTTTAAGATGTGGAAGGTATCTCAACAAGGGTGCCATGTTAATATATAGGTCAATTGGACTTGATCACTTGTTTGAATATAGCTAAGTGCTTTCTTATCTGCTTAAGTTTCAGCTTCCCCATTAATCATTTTTGTTTTATCTTTCTCTTCAGAATATCATCAATGTTGTTAAGAAAAAACCCCAATAAAATAAAAATGGAAACTGAGGAATTCTGTTTCATTTTATCATTCATTATCCTTATTCCTATCCCTTCATATGGCTTTCTTTGACCTTCTCTTGTGGTCAACATTGGTAACAAATATTAAAGACAATATATTTTTTTAACTATCTCTATTTATTATGATTGGAGTGTCCCTGACATTCTTACCAAGAAATCCTATTCCTTTATGTCCATGCTCAGTTATTGTCTCTTTACTTTCATTACATGTCTTTTAAAAAATACAGTTGACAAAGCAGATTTCTTTATACCATATAGGTCTCCTTAAAGTACTCTACCTTTTCTTCCTTAATGGAAAAAATTGTGCTTATATCTTCAGAAGTTTATTTTAAAGAGTGTTATATCTTTCTTGAACCAACTTTCCTTATACTGTTTGGCTGTGAGCTCTAAGTATGCTTATCTAGAATTCCAGAAATATTTCATATAGAAGTCCAATATTATCATATCTATTAAACTCCAAAATGTAGTGATTATATTTTTTGCCTTGACAACCAATTCCTTTTTATTTTTCAGAATTAGTCTTAGAATGTTACATGTTTTCTTCATTTACTCTATACTTTGAAAGATGGATAAGATATTGGAGGAAGGAATGACAGGGATAGCCAACTACATTTTTCTCTTCTAAACTCAAATGACACTTACTTTAAAAACTTATTTGGCACTTATAGTATATTATTGTGCATTGCCAGTTAAATTTTCACTTGCATGGGCTTATCTTATATTATCTTTATAACCTCCCAATTATACCATAAACTCCTTTTTATTTTATTATTATTATTAAATTTATACATTTCTATGTCTTCCATTCATCATGCTCATTCGACTTATTATTCATTTCTGTGTCTTCTATTCAACTTGTTATGATGTGGAATAGGTAAGAATACTGCAAATAGATTCATTATTCTTATTATGCATGTACTCTTCATAGATTACTTTTATATAGTTTTTAACTGTTTTTTAACTGTAAATGTTCCTCAGAAAGTGGAAACTAGCCACAACTAGACTATTAGGTGCCTTCCTCGTGACTACCTGAGAGGTGGAAAACCATATTGCTAACCTTATTTCTTTAGAATTACCCAAGTATTTTTTTTTTTTTTGACTACTTCATGTGTACACCATTCTTAGTAACTGGGATCCATGTTGGCAAAAGGACTTGTATTGATGGAATATATATTAATTTTTAAACTATTTTTATGTAGAAATCAAAGCTCTGCTTGCTGAGTAGTCATTGACATTTTTTTCTGTTATGGAAATTTCTTTTGAATATTCTTCCAGTGATTTGTCAATTGAATTTCACAAACAAATTAATTTGTGAAGTGTTTAATTTACTGCTAGCCTCTTGTATTTACAGTATGGTGAAAAGAGCATTAGTAATAATATATGTAAAAAGACAATAGATGCAGAATGAAAGTTAAGTGGACAAGAATTTAATTAGGAAGTGCTTTTTAGAGAAATTAAGATTTAAGTGTAATTTTTTAAAGGAACCTAACAGGGGAAAGAGGGAGTATTATGAACCTAAGGCAAACCATGAATTTATCTGCTTGTTAGTCTGATTAGATAGTAAGGAAAAAGGAAGGGAACAAGCATTTATTAAGTGTTCATTGTGTTCCAGAAACTATGTTAAACATTAAAAAAAAAAAAAAAAGCAACTCATTTTTTCCTCTCACTAACACTTAGATAAGTGCTATCATTATTCCCATTTTCCACATAAAGAAACTGAGACAGAGGTTAAATAATTTGTTCAGGCTCATACAAATAGAGAGAATTGAGGCTTGATTTGAACTTAAATATTCCTAGCCCCAGACCCATTGCTCAATCTATTGTGGTAACTCAAGAGGAAATAGGCTAAGGTACCTAATGACAGTGTACTTAACAGTGAAGTCAGAGAACTTGGGTTCAAATCTTGGCTTTGATAATTATTACCAATGAAATCTTCAGTTAAGTTATTTAACCTTTCTAAACATTCAGTTATTCATTTATAAAATGATGAGATTGGATTAAATGGCCTCTAAGATTTCTTCTACATCTAAATGTATGATACTATGAATTTTGAGTACCTAACAGTTGTCGAATCCAATCAGAGGGTGTATACTTCCAAAGCATTGTTGGGTTCTAATTGCTGTCCTAAATTTTTTCTTTAATGTTTTGTTTACTGATTAAAAACAAACACTTGTCACTTCCCAGTTACTCTCTGTTCTATAGAAACATTCCCTATTAAAAAAAAATCAGGTCAGATAAGTAGAATGATTAAGTGATTCTATTTTATTCTATACTTGTATTCACAACCTCTGTACTGAAAGGTGAGAGACATCCTTCTTCATTTTCTTAAGCACTATCATATTCCTTTACCTTCATATAATTTGTTCAGCTTTTGGAGTATCCATATTTTATCTAGGTTTTTGCTATTATAAAAAGTGCTGGCCTAAACACAATCACATATATATACATGCACATTTATACACATGTATATATGTGTGTGTGTATGTGTGTATATATATATATATATATATATATACACACACACATACATATATATAATTTCCTCATTTGACTCCCTGGGTGTATTTGTCCAGTCATGGTATCAGTTAATTAAAAGTTTGTATGGTTTAGTGATTTTTATTTTAGTATAATTCCAAATTTTTTAAATCTAGTATAAATCCAGATGATTTTTTCAGAATAAATGGATGAATTTCAGCTCTTCTAGTCTTATTATTAGTATTATTATTTTGTATCTGCTAATCTAATGAATTTGTAGTGAAATTTGAGTTTTAATTTTCTTTTGTCATCAGTGAGTTGCTGAATTCTTTCAGATAGTTGTTGATTGTTTGTCTTTCCTCTTGAAAACTTGTGTATATCCTTGTACTAATCCCTTAGAGTGGTTTTTGTTTTTATGTTTAAATCAGTTCCCTGTATAACTAAGACTTTAGACTTTTATTGGAGATTACCAAAAAAAATTTCCTTTCATTTAAAAGTTTGTCTTGGATCTAGCTGCTTGTTCATGCAAAACCTTTTAAATTTTATGCAAGCAAAATTGTGCATTTATATTCTTACATCTTTCTTTGGTTAGTTAAAAAGTCTTCCCCTAGCTATAGTAGTGATTTCTCTGCTTTTCCCAGGGGAGCTGAATGGAGAATTAAGAGTTTTGTTTGGGTAGTTGAAGGAAACAATATCCTCACTAATGAAAATTTGCTTGTGTTTGAATTTGGAAGAGATGATTCATCAGTGTCATAGAAAGGAGAATAGAATCTAAAGGCAAAGGAGAAGTAGGGTCAGGCTGGAGGGAAGGGATCTGATGTTATACTTGAGATGTTTTTTTGTCCTATATTTTCCCCTCTTTTTCTTCTGTTTTTCTCTATCACTCTCTCTTCTTGCTCCTCAAAATGTCTTAGTAATAGAGGCTTATTGTCTGTTTTAGTATGATGAAAGTGATAGATTTATATGATAAGAGGAATCTCAAAACAAGAATTTGATAATCCTAATCTCCAATTTGGTGAATATTCAGGAACTTTTTTTTTTAAGTAAGCCTTGTGATGTTCATTACCTATTTAGAAGACTTTTTCAGTTCTTTCTCAAACCATTCTTGAGATAAATAGTTTGGAGAGTAATAGCTATATACTATTAAAAATTCACCCATCTCTTCTTTTTCATTTTAGAAGATAACTGATATCAAACTGTGCATACACTTTGATCCAGCAGTGTTACTGGGCTTATACCCCAAAGAGATATTTAAGAAGGGAAAGAGACCTGTATGTGCCAAAATGTTTGTCAGCCCTGTTTGTAGTGGCTAGAAACTGGAAACTGAATGGATACCCATCAATTGGAGAATGTTGGGTAAATTGTGGTATATGAATGTTATGGAATATTATTGTTCTGTAAGAAACGACCAGCAGGATAAATACAGAGAGGCTTGGAGAGATTTACATGAACTGATGCTAAGTGAAATGAGCAGAACCAGGAGATCATTATATATCTCAACAACGATACTGTATGAGGATGTTTTCTGATGGAAGTGGATTTCTTCGACAAAGAGAAGATCTAACTCAGTTTCAATTGATCAATGATGGACAGAAGCAGCTACACCCAAAGAAAGAACACTGGGAAATGAATGTAAACTGCATTTTTGTTTTTCTTCCTGGGTTATTTTTACCTTCTGAATCTAATTCTACCTGTGCAACAAGAGAACTGTTCGGTTCTGCACACATATATTGTATCTAGGATATACTATGACATATTTAACATGTATAGGACTGCTTGCCATTTGGGGGAGGAGGTGGAGGGAGGGAGGGGAAAAGTCGGAATAGAAGTGAGTGCAAGGGATAATGTTGTAAAAAATTACTCAGGCATGGATTCTGTCAATAAAATGTTATAATTATTTTTTAAAAAAAGAAGATAACTGACATTCCAGGGATTTGATAAAATAAAAGACTTGTTTCTGAGGAAGAAAAAAGTGGGGTAACACACCAACCAAATAATCACAATTTTCAATAGATAATTCTCCAATATGGAGGGTGCTAAATTGTTGAGAGTCCTTAGTGGTAATGCTTCCATGGAGCCTTTATATCTGAAGAAAGAGTCTAAACAAAAACATGTTGGACATTTAGTACACAATGAGAAAAAATCCTGAATTTGTTTGATGCCTTTTTTCTTAGAAAGCTTGATCAAAGTACTCTATTAACATGACCTCATTAGTTCTGAGGAGGAAACTCTAGAATGACTATGAAAGTAATTATCCAGAGAAAAACTGAAGCAGACTAGCTTTGTCAACAGATTGATGGGAAAAGCCACAAATGAGTGGGATTATATGTCATTGGCATTCAAGATTGGTGGTTGTAAAGGACTGTTAACATGAAACCTCTTTGCTTATGTATACTGCGTGGCTGAGCTAGCTTTATAAAGTTTAATTATTTGAATTAGAAAAGATAATTTACAAAATAATCTTTTCTTCCTCCTAATGGCAATGTATATAATGCAGCCTTTACAAGTTAAAAAAAAGTTGTGCTTAGGATTTGTGTTTTTAATTTTGGCTTTTTCTAATAAAGGCAGCATGATACAAAAGCCTCAGTTTCTCCGGCATTACAAAGGGAAAAAGTGTAGTTTTCTCATCTGTAAAATGAGGGGATTAGACCAGATGATGTCTAAGATCCTTTCTGATTCCAAATTTATTGTCCATTGTGCCATAGTGAAGGCCACCAAAGAATATTGGGAAAATATCATTCATAGTATCATCTTCAGAATTTAGATCTGCAGGGACATCAAAGAAATAGCTAGTCTAAAATTTTCTTCTTAGAGATTGAGGATTGAGAACACATAGAGTTGAAGTGATTAATCTGAAGTCTAGACTGCTAACTTGCACTTGAACTGATATGTTAGATTCCCATGGAGATAATTATAGTTTACTACTACAAGTTATAGGCCCCTACCAATGTGCTGGCTTTCATGATTATTAGTTATCCATTAGATGACAACTAACTTTTAAAAAGAATTATTTGTGAAAGTGATATTATAAGAATAATTGATATTACTCACCCTTTACCTGCTTCCCAAAGTCTGTAGCACACCTTATGCTCAGTATATATGAAATCTAGGGTAAAGTGGGCTCAGGCTTAGAGAAACATGTGGCAAAAGGATCACTCACAGCTTCTTATTTCTGGAAGTCTTTTTTCCCATCTTTATGGAGTTTGATTGTGGAAGTTTTCCTTAAAAAAAATATAGCATAGCTTTTATTCTGGACTCCTTGGAAAATCTTGAATCTGCTTTTCTTTAGAATTCCTCCATCAAGTTGCCAGATGCCTAAATAATGCCTGATTTTTTGATCTGGTTTTATTTAGAAACCATAGGATGTAACTGAATTCTCTTAGCCAATCACAATATATATCTTCTGCCCCCCCTTCCTCTTCCTCTCCTCTTCCTCTATCATCTCCCTCATTTTTAATTTTTTTCTCCAGCTAATTTTACAGATGAGAAAATTGAGGCAAACAAGGTTAAGTGACTTGCCCAGGTTCACATTGCTTATAAGTATCAGAAATCATATTTGAATTCAAGAAGGAATCTTCGTGACTTTAGACCTAGTATTCTATCCATTGCTCATCTATTTGTCCCAAGGCTTAGCATCTTATTATTTCAGCTGTGGTCAGGATGATTGATTGATTTATGCCTTACCCTTACAGATAGAGAGCTTGGATTCAGACCTAGGGTATCTAATTTCAAATCCAGGATTCTTTCCATAAAACCATACTGTCTTTTCTTCCTACACCGTTACTATTAGGGATAATAAGGGAAAGAATTTGTGATTTTATATATATATGCATATATATATATACATATACATATATATAGATATAAATCTATATATCAATATATCAGCCAGCCAGCGTATCTTATTATTTGGTTTCTATCTTTAGTAGTATCTGAGTTATATGTAGTCAAGCTGTTTGTTGTTTTTTTTTTTGGTCTCTAAATACTACTTTCTTGTTTGAATTTCCTTAAATTCCCACAGACACTGAGCATTGAAATAAATTCACAGAAAAGGAAACTGGCTTGTAGACTTCTTCATTATAATTTTCTCAATTCAGTCAATTTCAGGGGAAATTTTGCTGGAAAAAATATTGGAAATTATTATGACCAAGTGGAAGCAGAAGGTAATTGCCAGGTTCAGGTCTATTCCCACATTTCTGTATATCATTTCAACTGACCTTGGTGACAGCTGGGTTTCACTGTAATTACATCTGCCAGAATACCCTATCTACCAGATTAGCTAGATGATCAGAATCATTATTTTCCAAACTGCTGAAGAATATTTGGAAAGAAGCATCATTAATCATTTAAATAAATCTGGCACAGCTACAAAATCCTTATCCTGCATTTAGATTTAATGTTAAATATAATTTTTAAACTATCAAAGTGTTCAATTGTACCTTATTTTGTTCAACAATCTCTATTTGGATTCTTTTTCTTTCTCCAAACCCCCCCTCCCCCCATTCAAAACTGTAACATTTGTTTCCCTTTTAAAGTACCCCTTTGTTTCTAATGTTTTATATGCATGGTGGTACTGTGGGAGACTTTGCTTCAAGAGGAGGCTGCAATATTTATTATCATTGCTTCACCCTTTCCATTGATCCATAGGATACACTGTTGCCAGATCAATCTTCTTAAAAAAAAATCAAGGCAATCCAAAACCTAGCTCTTGTCTATTGCTCCAACAATTTTGTAAACTATTCACCTAAATTAACCCTCTGGTACAGCCATAAGCTGGTCCACCAAATATGTTATATTTTCCAAACATGTGAGTCTTTGTGCCTTTACTCATCAGTTGTTTTTCTTCACTTGTATCTGTGCCTTTTCCTTCTTCATGTCCAGGCTACATCCCCCTTTTCTATTTGGCCTTTCCCTATCAATCTTGGTCTGAAGCAATCATTTTCATCTAATTCTGGTGTTCTTGTTCTTCTGATTCATTTGACACAGTACATATTGCCTTTTATTATACTTATTTTTTACGTATATTTTTATTATCGTCACAGGTGATGTCAGAAGAAAACAAGTTTATGACAGGATTAGTCAGGATGAAAGGGCTTCAACTATAAGACCAATGACCTTGTGAAGACCCATATTGTGGCCTATTGAGAGGCACTGGAGGACAGAGGAAGACTTGGGAGAATTAGGTTTGAATGTTGGGTGTAGTCTGATATTCTAACTACTTGATGGTGGACAAATCTGGACTTTGTTTTTCTCATCTATTAAAAAAAAAGGGGGATAATACTTGTATTACCTTCTTTTCTGAGTTATTCTAAAGAAGTTAGTTTTTAAAGCTTAAAATGAAAGATAAATATGTGCTGCTTTTATATTTTAGAAGGAACAAGTATTGTATAGGAATAGACTTAAAGTCTAGCCTCTTAGTATTTGCTCTGGAATAAAAGCTTTAAAGTTTTCTAAATTTCATTTTTCTTACCTGCATTATCCAGTTTACTGAGCTGTTAGGGATAGTAACTGGCACCTGTGATTTCATTTTTGGAAGTAACTCTTGCTTTCTACCAGTGAGAGTAGGCATCTTCTCTGCAACCTAGTCTTAGAGAAGTGTATAGAGGATTGGAGGGTAGGTGTCTTGCTCAGGGTCACCCAGCTTGTATGTGTTAGAAATAAGACTTGAATTCAAGACTTCCTGGCATTTTGCAAGCTACTACATTTGAAGAGAGAAAGTAACCAATAATAGGTAACAAGAATTAGTGTTTGACCTGTGTGATGGCTGAGGTGATTGTATGAGCTTCTCCAAGGGCAAAAATGGTTCCAAATATTCTTTAGGATAGACTCCAGGGAAGAAGAAAATGTGTCCAGGAACATATTATATAATATGTCCCTGATTTGCTATCTTGCCTTCTTAGGGTCTTAGGAGATTTTGTCTTGGGTGAGATCAGACCCTCTTATTTTGGTTGAGCTGAGAGCTTATCTTGCTCTCATTTTCTACATTGTCTGGTATATTTTAATTTGTAATGTCTCTAATTTGTTATTTGCAGATAAATAGATTTACTGGCTATTTTATATTTATGATATTCTTTTATGTAACCAGCATTTGATAGGGAGAGCCAACCCCAAGGATGTAAGCTAAGGACTAGCAATTAGGGAAGCAGAATTTGTTCTGAACCAAAATGGTACCCCTATATACCCTTAGGGAACCAGGAAGAACCAGGCAGAGAGAATTCTCTTCTGAGACTCCTCTTGAAACTTTAAGGAAGGAGGAAGTACCTAGCCATAACCTTTCTCTTACTCCCCTGAAAATAATGGTCTCTTTTGGAAAGGGGAGGATGAAATTCTGGACCTCTCTATCAGTGTTAGACACCAATCTCATGTCTACATATTTAAACAACTCATTTAGATACAAATCTGACCTGTGCTTGTGTTCTTTCTTTTCAGTTAGCAAGCCTTTTGCAGAGTACTTGACACACAAAAAAACTTAATAATTGTTGATGATAGTAAGTTTTCAAATTATATTAGTGTTTGTGCCTGTGAAAAACATGTTTTCTTGTATGACAATAGTATCCTTTATTCTTGATAGTGTTATGCCACAGTTCTTCAGGTTCTCTGGCATTACAGTAGCTGTTCAGCAAACTTTATATGTGGGCAGTTCATTAAAGAACAATGATTATCTATCTGAGGGAGGAAAGTGTTCCATTCTTCCATTCAGTCTTTTTATATTTTCTTTAAATGATAAAATTTAAAAACAAACATAAAACAAAACCTACATCATTTGGAATACATGCCCAGGTCCCCTCAGAAATAGAAACTCAAAGCAAACTAGATCAGAACATTTATTGCTATAAAGACTGTCTTTATATATGTTTCTGAGGGGTAAATGTAAAACAAATCTGATGCAAATTTCTGATTTATGATGTGTTTTTGCCACTGACTATATATAAATTGATTTAGCTGTGCCAGTGGCTCTGTGATCTCTTTGATGGAGGATGTTACCTTAAACAATAAAGATCATAACTACTCATACTTTTGCTCATTCTGTACCTAGATATTTAAACTTTAGAAATGATTGTATATTTGCAAACAAATATTCAGTGTGTTCTGCTATCTTGGGAATGTAAGCTCCCATAGGGAAGGGATTATGTAATGTATTAGTGCTGGGGACACTTTGTGAGAGCAAAGTGTCTTTTCTCAACCCATGAAAAGCAATTGTTATATCCCCTGGGGCTCGATGAAAGCTAGCTAGCTGTTTGTTCTTTAAACACAGATTGCTCCAACCAGGAACCTATATACAATTTTTCCTTTTGACTACTTCTCCCCACTCAAAAAACAAAAAACAAACTTAAAACACATTATTAGATCTGAAGTGGTTTTATGGGAATAGGAATGAGAATGGCTCAAGATTGTCAGGCAAATCATGAAAGCATCTTATTTCCTGCCTGTTCTTGGTGGGGTAGAGGGTGGGATGTCATCCTTGAAGCACTTTTACTATTAACTCTAGTGGATCCCCATGCATAGAAGTGTGTCATTAAATATGAATTTTTTTGATTCCTTTTGTTTTTATATTGTATTTATTTCTAGTGGTATTATAGTATATCTCCCTTTCAGTGAACTTTTTCTTTGAAAGAAAGAAAACAAAAAACTTTGGCAAATCCAACCAGCCCATTTACTTCATCAGAATGTATATACAACATTCTTCACCCATAGCCTCTCACTTCTCCAGAAAAAGGAGGGCATGAGATCATAAATGTAGACTTGGAAAGAACCTGAGAGAGCTTTTAGTCTAGCCTCCTCATTTTACAGGGGAGAAAACTGATGCCTAAAATGATTAAATGAGTTGCTCCAAATTACACAGGTAGTTAAACAACAAAGGTGGGATTTGAACTTGGGTTCTCAAATGCTGAATCCACTGTTCTTTTCATTGTATCATGCTGTCTCTCCCAGAGTCCAGTTTACTTGTTATAATTATGTCATATTCAATTGTATTTTATTAATTTTCCATTTATATTGGTATAAATTTTGCTTACTTCCTTTGCATCAATTCAATGTCATTCCATATTTATCTAAATTCTTCTCATTTTCTGTTTCCGCCACACTTATGTTCCACAATTTGTTTAGCTATTCCTTATTCAATAATTACCTAATTCCCACTGATTTTATACTATAAAAATTTGATGAACATTTTGGTTCATATGAGATAAATTTTGATTTTGACATCCTTGTAGGATAGTGAGATCTCTGGATCAAAGTAGTATAGACATTTTAGAAACATCCCACCTCATCCCCTGAAAAAGTCTAAATTGTTTTCCAGAATGAATCAATTCATAGCTTTGTCAACAGTATTGATGCCATTTGAGTGGTCTAGATTCCTGGTGGTCTAAGGGTTAGTGGCTATAAGAGAGTTATTAAGAATCCCCATTAAATCGGATGCAGGTCCTAGGAGTGACAGAATTCACTCATTCCCGAATATTAGTTGCAAAATGAAAGTTTATGTTAGATAGAAATCAGTTTACCCAGACACTTTTATAGTGGCAGATCTATGGAAAATAAAGTTTTGCACTGACAATGCAGTTCTCAGTGGACAGAAAGTCCTGGCAGCTAAGTAAGCTTACCGAGGTCCATCTGGAAAGACTTTAGTTGATGAAAGCTCATTATATTGGTTGTCTTGGTGGGGGTTGGGAAACCCAAGCAGATCAGAGCCAGTGGGGGTTGGGAGAGCCCAAGTTGGCTCAGATCCACTAGGGGCTGGGACAAGCCCGGATTGGGTCTCCTATCAGAATTCAAAGGGATGCTTTTGACCAGGATTTGTAATTGAATCAAAGGCTCTGCCATCCTGAACTGGGGAGGATATGCCTCAGCCAAGAGGGGCTGGGAATCTGAAAGGAAACACAGATCAATCTGAAAGGAATCACAAATCAATAGGAAATACAGTTTCTTAAAGGGACCCCAACTCACTTCAGTATTATTAATGTGCTTAGCTTTTTGTAGCCCCTCCAACACTGACTTTTGCCATTGTTGCTTTTCTGGATGAAACATCAGAGTTGTTTTGGATTTTTTATTAATTTGAAGCATTTTTCTTTCCTTCTTTCCTGCAATTGGGGTTAAGTGACTTGTCCAGGGTCATACAGCTAGGAAGTGTTAAGTGTCTGAAGTCAGGTCCTCCTGATTTCAGGGCTGGTGCTCTATCCACTCCACCACCTTGTTTGAAGCAATTTTCAATTTTTTAAAAAATAATTTATAATTTTTCTGAGAACTATTTTCCCCTTTGTCCTTGGAACATTGATATAACAGTTTTAACATTTCATATGATCACAATTGTCTTTTATTTTACATGATCTTCTCAATTAAAAAAAATTCTCCCCCTAATCATAATTAAAGAAAGGAGAGAGAGAGAGAAATATGAATATCTTATGTCAGAGAGAGAGAGAGAGAAATATGAATATCTTATGTCAGAGAGAGAGAGAGAGAGAAATATGAATATCTTATGTCAGAGAGAGAGAGAGAGAGATATGAATATCTTATGTCAGAGAGAGAAGAGAGAGAGAGATATGAATATCTTATATCGGGGTGAAGTGATTTGCCTAACACTACAGTGTCTGAGGCTGGGTGTGAACTTAAATCTTTCTGTCTCCAGGATCACCACTCTACACACTGTACCATCTAGGTATTCTAAAGATACATTTATCTGTTTTTCTCCCCTCTTCACTTTAAATAAAATTTTCTTTTATGTACAAATTGAATATTCATTTCAAACATTAATGCTCATCTCAATCTATTTCTTTTTTCAGTTATTTGGATGGGGAAAGGAGTCCTTTTATCATGTTCTTTAGCATTTTTTTTGGCTGAAGTAGGTTCTTAGGTTTATCAGTTTGTTTCATTCTGATTCATGTTTTTCTAGTCCCTTTTACTAATCAATTTCCATTTTGTACCAAAAAGATTTTTTAAAATTCTTGTTACTTTATAATATAATTTGAATTCCAGATGTAGTGGTCCTCCTAGAAGGAGAGAGAATATCTACTCACCCCTCCCCCTATTACTTCACTTTAAATTGTAGACTTTTTGTGATTCATAAATTCTTCTATTTCATCTTTGTGTATCTAACCCTATAAAGATTGCTATAGCACAAAATATGCTAATTACTTTAGTGGCAGTATCACTTTTGTTGTATAGCATGGCTTAACTGAGCAATGAATATTCCTCCAATTGTTCCTTTGTTTATATAAAGGGTTTTATTATTGTACTTATACAAGTCATGAATATGCCTTGGAAGACAGATATTTTCTGAGTTTGTAGTTAATTTAACCCTGCTTTCACAGTTGATCATTCCTCCTCGTTTTGTTATTATGAAAAATATTTGCTTTTGTGGATTTGTATGAATTGCATTGTTTTTTGCATTCTATTTTATTGATTTATTATTTATTTTACTGAGGTTAGCAATTATTTCATATTGTTTCTTTACTGATTCTTTGAAATTTTTCAAATAAGCAATTATGACCATTTGTTTAAAATGGAAATATTTTCATTTTTTCTGCTATTGTTTATGCTTTTGATTTCTTTCATATGCTTCCAACTCCTGGAGCAAGTACCCATTATGTGACAGAAAGTCCCGAGAAAACTGGAAAGCAATGTATGGATTGACATCTCAGATCTATATGTATAGATTAACATCTCAGACCAAGATATGCTTCAAATGGATATGTGATAAATTTTAAAAATCTTATCAAATCATATAAACAAATCGGAGGAACAAGGAAGATATTTTCTTTTTCAGAAGAATGAATATAGAAGATCATAAAAGACAAAATGGACAATTTAGATTGGATAAGATTAAAAAGGTTTTACACAAATTAAAATAATGAAGGTAAAATTAGAAGGGAAATAGTTAAGTGGAAAAATATTTCCAGCAAATTTTTCTGGTAAGAAAAAAAATCCAAAATATATGTGGAACTGATTCAAATTTATAAAATGGAATTTATTTCCCAATAGATAAATGATGAATCTAAGCTATCAGTCATATGAGAAAAAAAGAAACAAATAAAAGTAATTAATAAGAGAAATGCAAATTAAAGTTACTGGGTACTATTTCATACAGATCAGATTGAAAGGGCTGCAGAAGAGAAGAATTTATAATGGATTGTTGATGAAGCTGTAAAGTAGTTTAAAGGGAACAAAACCACAACAATTTGAAACTATTCTTTAAAACTCACTAAACCTTGCACCTATGACTGAGAGAGATATTACTAGTCGGCTAATATGAAAGAGAGATCAGAGAAAGAGTATGAGAACCTCTATGTTTTAAGAAACTTTTTTTTTTTTTTTTGGTGGCAAGGAACTGGAAACTAATGTTGTATCCATCATCTGGGGAAGTGGCTGGAACAATTATGATATATTAATATAATGAGTTATCTTTGTACTTTAAAGAAATGGACAGTTTTATAGAAAGTTGGGAAGAATTCAAGGCAAAAACAAAAGAACATTTTATTCAATGAAAAAGTTATATTGTTATAACATTGAAAAATTCAAGAACTCTGATTATTGGAGTGAGCAACTATGATTCCAAAGGACCAGTGATGAATCATGTTACTAACTTTCTGACAGATATACTTGATTCAAAGTGCAGAAGTAGACATAGTCATTGTGGATATTTGTTTTGCCTTATTTTGTATATTTATCATAAAGGTTTTTTTTTTCTCTTCTTTTTTTAAACCTGGGATGAATAGGAATAGATTCAAAGAAAAAGGAAAAGGAAAAGAACAGTATGTAAGGCCAGAAGAAATCACAGATAGGAAGGAATGCTTTGAATCTCTACATTGTAAATTAGCTATATACTGCAAAATAAAAGTAATGGAAAGTCTCAGTCTCATACACAGTTCTTTCCTTCTGTTCTACAATGTTTATGGAAATAATATTTTTTTGTGTGTACTTTGTAATTTTAGAAAAAATGTCTTTCTCTTATCTTACTGCTGTTGCTAGTATTTCTGGACCTCTGCCAAAAAATAAGGCCTGGAAAATGCTTCCTTGTTTTATCCTCTTCCTTATTAGGAAATTTTCTAGTGTTCTTGCATTGCAAATAATTCTAGCTTTTGGTTTTAGATAAAATAGTTAAAAGTAGTAAAATGATTTTTATATGTTTTTTTTAGCATAAATGAGAGTTGCATTTTTGTGAAAAAATTTGTCTCTATTAAAGTAGTGATGTGGTTTTGGCTGTTTTTGTTTGTAATATGATTATGTTGCATTGTTAATGTTGAGCTCATGCAAACCCTGCTAAAAATTCATCTTGATTATAATGAATATATTTTTAATCTGTTATCTTTTAGCTAGGATTTTATTTGAAATATTTATATTCATGTTCATTAATGATATTGAATTCTAGTTCTTTCCATGCTTTTGCTCCATGGTTTAGGTATTAAGACCCTATTTTTCCCATAAAAAGCTTTATGAATGTTTTATGAATTATTGAGAATATGTGAAATATAGGTATTAATTGTTCTTTAAATATTTTGTAGAATTCATCTGTAAATCTTTTTGGACCATGATTAGCTTTTGCCAACCTTTGGTACTCATGACATTTTCCAGTTTCACTTTCTGAGATTGAGAGTTTTTTTAAGAAAAATCTATTTTATATTTTGTTGGACATTTTGTATTTTTGTAGATAATCACTAATTTCCTCTAAATTATTTATTTTATCAATATATGACTGTTTCCTAATAGTCTGATTAATTTATGCTTTAGAAAGATGATTTTCATCTCAAATATTGAGTCAGAGTTCTTTTTTTGTTATATTTTCAAAGAACTAGCTTTTAGTTTTGTTCTCTAGTTCTCTAATCTTTTAAAAATTGTTCCTCCAGTTTTTTTTAGGATTTCTTCTTTTGTACTTTGGTGTTTCTATTTTTTAAAAAAATTGCATAGTTTATTTTTCATATTTTTCTGTTTTGTTAATGCTTTCAAATTATATATATGTGTGTGAATATGCATTCACACACACATTTATATGTATGTGTGTGTATTTCGTATGAGGGCCAATTTAACGCAAACTCTCAAAATGTTAATTTATTGTAGTAACATTATCATTCTTTTACATAGTTTTAAATTTGTCCATGATTTATTCTTTGAGAAGTTCATTATTTAGTATATCATTATGTCTCCTTTGTAGGTCTATATTTTTTATAGATATAAAGAGAAAGGGGGAGAAAAAAGGAGGAGAGGATTACTTTTTAATTTAATTTAATTTTATTATTATTATTATTATTTTAGAAAGCAAAAAGCTGGGGAAAATTTTTTACTGCCAGTATTTCTGATTATGACTCATTTCTTTCTTTCTTTCTTTTTAATTTAGCTTCTTATTTACAAAATATATGCATGGGTAATTTGTCATCATTGACAATTGCAAAACCTTTTGTCCCAATTTTCCCCCTTCTTCCCCCCCCACACCTTCCCCCAGATGGCAGGTTGACCAATACATGTTAAATATGTTAAAGTATAAATTAAATACAATATATGTATACATGTCCAAACAGTTATTTTGCTGTACAAAGAGAATTGGACTTTGAAATATTGTACAATTAGCCTGTGAAGGAAATTTAAAATGCAGGCATACAAAAATAGAAGGGATTGGGAATTCTGTGTAATGGTTTACAGTCATCTTCCAGAGTTCTTTCGGTGGGTGTAGCTGGTTCAATTAAGTACTGCTCTATTGGAATTGCTTTTGTTTATCTCATTGTTGAAGATGGCCACGTCCATCAGAATTGATCATCATATAGTATTGTTGTTGAAGTATATAATGATCTCCTGGTCCTGCTCATTTCACTCAGCATCAGTTCATCCAGGCCTTTCTGAAGTCATCCTGCTGGTCATTTCTTACAGAATAATAATATTCCATAATATTCATATACCACAATTTGTTCAGACATTCTCCAATTGATGGGCACCCATTCAGTTTCCAGTTTCTGGCCACTACAAAGAGGACTGCCACAAACATTCTTGCATATACAGTCCCTTTCCCTTCTTTAAAATCTCTTTGGGATATAAGCCTAGTAGTAACACTGCTGGATCAAAGGGTATGCATAGTTTGATAACTTTTTGAGCATAGTTCCAAATTGCTCTCCAGAATGGCTGGATGTATTCACAATTCCACCAACAATGTATCAGTGTCCCAGTTTTCCCACATCCCTTCCAACATTCCTCATTATCTTATCCTGTCATTCTAGCCAATCTGACAGGTGTGTAGTGGTATCTCAGAATTTGCATTTCCCTGATTAATAATGACTTGGAGCATCTTTTCATATGGCTAGAAATAGTTTCAATTTCTTCGTCTGAGAATTGTCTGTTCATATCCTTTGACCGTTTATCAATTGCTTGATTTCTTATAAATTAGAGTCAATCGAGAGGATTACTTTTATTGTGTTTTTGTCTATAAAGGAAATCTTTAATGTTTTTGCCTTTTTTTGTTTGTTTGTTTTGTTGCTGAGGAAGCAGTTGGGATTGTGACTTGCCCAGGGTCACACAGCTAGGAAGTGTTAAGTGTCTGAGACCAGATTTGAACTAACCTGACTTCAGCTCTAACCACTGTGTTACCTAGCTGCCCCATATTTTTGCCTTTTTTACATTTATAATTTTGTGTTCTAGCTCTTGGTCTTTTTTTTTAAGGTACCATATGTGTAGAGAAATATGAATATTCTTTAATGTATATACCGACTAGCAACAGAAATTTCAGATCTAACTTCTTCAACAAGCTATTTTATAGTTTATCTTTGTTTATATATCTGTTAGATTTCTCTAGCTCTCAAAGAACATTAGAGTATTATATAATTTTTGCATTACTAGCTATTCCTTTTTTCACTTTATGTAGCATTTCTGTATGGTTTTGGATGCTGTGCCTTTTTGGCATATGCATTTAGCACTGATTTTATTTGTATCTATGAAATGTTTAAACATCGTGTAGTTTTCCTATTTACCTCTTAATTCTATGGAATTTTATTTTTGCTTTGTCTAATGTAATCATCTGCAACACCTTTCTTAGATCTGGTAAATGTTAAATTATGTCCCAGATTTTCATTTTTATTCTGCCTTCATTTTTAGATATATTTCTTTTATATATCAAATTGTTGAATTTTGCTTTCTTATCCATTCTGTTTTTCTCTTTTATTTTGTTTTGTTGAGTTGTTTAATCTTAGATTCTTAAACTGTGATTTCCAACCCCACATGGGGTTTTCTAACTGAATGTAAGAGTTGCAAAATTTTGATTTATTTTTAGTAAATGTTTGATTTGTATACATGTATTATATGCCTATATACCCGAGTTCATGTAAAAATGTCTTGAGTGAAAAGAGAGCATGAGTAGAAAGTTTGACTCTTGTTTATTTCATTCTCATTTAAAGATTTACTTGTATTTTCCTCCACGTATTACTTTCTCATTCTTTTTAAATCCCATTTTTCTTTTAAATCAGCACTTTATTCCCGTAAATTTTCTCCCCCATTTTGTTGCTAATCTATTCCACAAAATTCCTTTTAAAAAAAATTTACCTGCTCCATTCTAAATTCTTGGATTTACTTAAATTATTAATTTCCTTATTTATGTAGTTTCTGCCAATCCTTTTTACCTTTCCCTTTTCCCTTAGAAGCATATTTTCAGGGCTCTTCTTACAGGGATTTGGAAGTATTCCAGTTGGAATTCTACTTATAGCCAGAATCTCCAGACTTGCTCTTCTTCTTTACTAAATGATAAAAAATTTCTTGAATGGAGACAGAACTAATTTTCCTCTTTTATTTATTCCACCTATCATCTATCAGTATGGAAAAGAACCAAGTGATCAAATGAACCCAAATTCAACTCTTGTCTCTGCAACTTTGGACAAATGTCTTATCTTTCTAGGACTCAATTTCCTTTGTAAAATGAAGGGAGGTTGATTAGATGACCTTGAATGTCTTTTGCAGTTCTGAATCTATGATTATCTATTCAGAAAATCTCTATCCTGTTTGGGTGCTATTCAGACCTAAGGAACCTATCAAATTTTCGCCTTACTTGAACTTTTCGGGAAGACCAATATATTCTTGCATAGAAGATGACAAACTTTTTGTTTGGCTGACCTCTCCAGCAGTATTTATCAAAAAGAAAAAGAAATGACCAAAGATTGAATGGTTTTACCTAAAGTACCCATTAAAATATTAAAGTATCAGTATTCTACTGAGTTACACTTTTGTCTCTAGGTGCTGCAATTTCATGTTGAGCTAAGGAGTAGTAGGGATAGTGATTCAAAATTACTCTTTCTCTCAAACACTTCAGTTTTCAGATAGCTGAAAACAATCTTCCAATGAAGACTCAAAGAGCCTACCCATAATCCATTATTTAACTAGCAATTGAACAAGTGCATGGTTTTCTGTAAAACTTGGTATTGAGCACAAACTGACATAATAACATCTGATTTGTTTATCAGTAGAATGGCTTCATTCATTGTGTTCTAGAAAGAAGTAATTTTAGAGAAGTTGGTAGTAGCAGTGATTAGAGAGGCAACATGGAGAGAGTGATGGACTTGGAATCACAAATATTAATTATTAATATTAACTTTGTGTTGCTGTGCAAGTCACTTCTATCTCAGTTTCCATATTTGGAAAATGAGAATATTGTGTTTCTTACTTCACAAGGCTGTTTTGAATACCACATGCACTAATGAATCTTACTTGCTTTACAAAACTTTAAGTTGCCATTTTAATGTTTTGGTAAAAATAGGAGGAAAAGGAAAAAAAATATTGTTATATCAATTCATTTGACTCTAGCACCTAAGAAAACCAAATCACTTGGAATTGCTTAGGAAGTTCTGAGGTTTTTTTTTGTTTTGTTTTTACTAGGATAAACCAGCATTCTGGAAAACCCCACTGATGCTTCAAGAGAGGCAAAGTAGCATAATGGAAAGGGAATTAGCCTTGAAGACAGGAAAACCTGGATTCTAGTTCAGCTTCTGACACATACTGATTGTGTGATCCTGAGTAAGTTATTTAACTTTTTAGGTTCCCAGGTGACTCTTTAAAACTTTAAGTTGAAGAGAAGATCCTGACCTGCATTGGTAGAGGAAATTTCTCATCCAGGGAATTCCCTGTGCCAGAGAAATCACAAATCGTGACCCTAATGTTGATTCAAGGTCTCTTTTTCTCCATCAGTCTTTACGTGCTGAAGAAAATACTTCCTACTTTTAAAGTAAGTGGGGAAAGAGGACTAATCACACCATCTTGGTATTTTATGGGCTTTTGACAGATGGGGGGTGGGAATCAATTTGATTTTCAGTTGCATGTACAATTCAACTTTTTGAATGGTCCCTGTCTATAATTTGGATGAGGTAGGGGGCCTATCCTTACCAGGTACTTAGAATTAGTGCATTTTCTTCAAACATCTGCTGTCTTGCTCCCAGGATGGCTCACAGCCAATATGAGTCAAAAGAAGTTTGGAGAAAAGAAGTGATTTAGAAAAGATGTTAGAAAGCACCACTTAATTAACAGCCTGATTAGGGAAGTATTTATGGATAAATTATAGAAAAATCCTCTTCAGCTTTTTCTTTTCCTTAATGGGGGGAACAGAAAGAAATTTGACCTTCATATGGATCTTTCCTGAAGTTAAAGAAACAATTGTATTAGGAATAACAGTGGTTTTGGTATATGCATGTGTTTTATGTCATTCTTTTGTGTCCAGGAATTGGAGTTTTCCAGTGGTTAATTCTGAACAGAAGTACACATAAATGCTTGTGTAATACCTGTCTCTTGGTTGTCAGAGAGCATTTGAAAATTTGATAGGTCACAACATAAAATTTGGAACTGAGTGACAAATAAAAAAGTCCCTTAATCCAGTTCCTCCTAATGAATGAGTAACTTTGATAACATGCCTGACAAATAATCACCTGATTTATGCTTAAATATCTTCAGTGATGGAAAATAACTGTCTTCTGATATTTCCCATTCCATTTTTTTAGAAACTGTCTTTTTCCTTCTCCCCCCACCCAATCCTGAGTACAAATCAACCTTCTTGTAACTTTTATCCATTACATCTAAAACCCTTCCTGAGTTTGAATCTCTCTGTTTCCTCCAAATAGTTCTCACATGATGCAGCTTCTACTCTTTTTGCCATCCCAGATGCCCTTAAATTTGTCATTCAATGCCTTTTTAAAATATATAATGATCAGAACTACATAGTCATGGTCTGATGTTAGAATATAGTACAATAGAACCCTATTTCATTCAGCAAGCACATGTTAAATACCTACTACTGGAATATTAAAAAAAAAAGATTAAAAGGAAATGGTCTCTAGATTCATGGAAGTTATTTTAATTGGGGTAGGTGGGAGGAGTAGACAAAAGATTCACAGATAAGTAAACAAAAACCTAATAAATTACTTTATTTTTCTTTTGTATGTCAACAAATGTGAACCTTGAGTCCAAAGAGATGGAGGTGAGAAACCTTGCTCAAGGTTCTGAATTAAGGATAAATCTCCTAACTCTAGTGTCTAGTGATTATCAGAACAAAGAGTTCAGAAAACGATTACAGTGTCTTTTGTCCCATCATCTGGTATTCCCAAATGCCACTCTTATCACAAGATGTTTTCTGCACATTTCTCTTACTCTTCCCTCTACCCTCCAAAGAAAAAGTGTGGGAGGGTTTGATTAAGGGGAGAAATATTTAGGAAGTAAGAGGTATAAAACTATGGTGCTTTCTATCTCTTCACTAATGGCTATAACCTTGCTTCCTCAGACCATACACATGGACCTGAAAAAAATAATTAAAGAGAGAAAGTTAAAGGATACTGATATTTTCATGCTTCATTAGCTATAGGGGAAGAGGGTCAGGAGGAACCCCTTTTTTAATATGGAAAAGGCACCCTGATAATAGGGAGCAAGCAATGTGGTATTTTACTTCTACTGATCTAGTTTTAGATATTGAGATATATTATGTGTGTCAATGAATAGAGAGCCATCTTCAGGAAATCCTGGACTTAAGGAGCAGTGGCAATTATGGGGAATTCATTTAATTTCACAATGTACTAGGTAACTCCCTAAGAATATAAATTACAAAGTACATGTAAGTCTTCTCTAGTAAAGTTTCTTCACTGGGAATTCCTTTTGCCAATGAAATCACAGATCTCTTCTAAAACAAAATCAAGACTTTGAAATTTAAATCTTTGTCTAGTCAACTGCTTTCTAGCTGTTTTTCCTTACTCCTTAAATTAAAAAAAAAAAGTCAATTGTACCACTGTAGGACTTCCACTTGATGGACTTTTCCCATTTTTCCAAGCAGTTTGGTTTTGTTTATGGATGTTAATTTAAACATCTGATTTCCTAGGTATTTATACCATATATAAAACCTGCTATTTACTATTTACATCTTCATCTAAATCATTGATAAAAATCTTGACTAGAATAGGACCAATTAACAGCTTTGTGGAGTTCCATTAGAGACTACTTTGATGGCTGAACTTGAACCATTCATCATCATCATCATCATCATCATCATCATCATCATCATCATTATTTTTTTTTGAGGAGGTAGGACCCTGGTAAATTAAATCTGATAAATTAAAGTTAACTATAGCCATCTAATTCTCCCAGACTTGAAAGACAGCATGAGCTTATCAACTTCTCTACTAATTCAGACATATTTAATGCTATAAATAAAACAATTTTGCCCTCATATGACTAAATCTTAATTAATCCATACTGGCTAATAATGATTGCTCTTTTTCTAAATACTAAAGAGTCATTCCTTCCATCTCTTTGGTGTTCCATTATAGTACTTTTTTCTCTTCTAGGCATAGACATCAAACTTACTAGCTTTTAGTTTGAATTCTCTAACTTTCTTTTGGGGGAAGAAGAGGAATCAAGACAACATTTGCCTGTGTCCATTCTTATAGTGCTGTCATTCTCCTTGATTCTTCAGATATTGTAGAAAGCATTTCAGCAATCTCATTTGCAAGTTTTTTCGATATATTATAGTCTGATAAGGTCAAGCTTAAGCTTATCAGAGACAGGTGGCTATTATAAAGCCTTCTTTTCACTTACCTTGATGATCAACTGTAGTAGTATTAGGTTTAGATGTACTGATTCTCTTTGGTTGTATTTGTTTTCCAAAGGCTGTGCTTCTCCACAGGTTAAAAAAAAAATCTGAACAGGAAACAAACCAGAAAGTATGGATGGAAACTAGTGTTTTAAAACAATCATTATAACAAAACAGTTTATGAGTACTTGTTGTTCATAATGTTTATATAATCTTTATTGAAGGTGGTGCTCTGATTTTTCTGTATGAATGTATCATCAGCAAAATCAGTCAATTAATTGACTTTCATTTCTAGTTAGATGGCAAAGTAGAGTACCTGGAGTCAGGAAGATTCATCTTTCTGAGTTCATATCTGGCCTCAGATACTTACTGTGTGACCCTAGACAAGTCATTTAACTCTGCCTGTTTGCCTTGATTTCTCATTTGTACATCTGTAAAATGAGGTGGAGAGGAAATGGCAAATCACTCCAGTATCTTTTTCAAGAAAACACCTTATGGAGTCACAAAGAATTAGGCATGGTTGAAAAATAATTGAACAATAACTATCCTTTGGAATGATGGATGAATGGGTTCAAATACATTGTTCTAAATTGAGGATGGAAAAAGGCCAAGATCTCCCACTGCATATGGGCCATTGCCAATTGTTCTGACTTATATATCTTGCCACTCCTGATAACTCTAGAGAGTACAGAGTGAGTTTGATGACTTTGCACATCTCTGCCTCACTTAAATCCAATTTACTTGCAAATCAAGATATCACCCTTTTCATGCCATTGCTCTTCTTTGGTAGTGGGGACAAAGTATGAACAATAACAAAATGAAGATAAGAGTGACTTGGGACTTTCCAAGAAGTTAATCCCTTAATGATGTTAACCCTTGTCTTTTCTGGAAGGATGATCCTGGAATAAATTTTTCAAAAGTGAAAACCAGGCATATCTTCAAATATAACAATCATTTTAGGCTTATAGTTTTTGTTTCTTTTCAAGAAGGTAAAAAAAAAAGTGTATAAAATATTTTTTGGTTAAATAAAGCATTTTTCCCTGTCAAAACAAATAGATTCTGAAAGCCTTTGTTACAATTTGCAATATGTATGTGTGCACAACACACATACACACATATGTATATACAAATAGCTCTGGCATCAGCTTTGGTCTTTCCCCTCCTGTATTCCCCATGTTGACCTGAGCAGCCTAGTGAGTTTATAGAATTTTGACTTTAAGCTCCATAATTTAAGTGTCCCTTAAGTGGTTAATAGCTGTTATCTGAAGCTAGTACCAAGACCAAAGTCCACATAATAAAAAAAGTAGGTTGTATTCTATAAAAAATCCACAGAAAATCTACAATATGATTAAAGGGAATGTCTTGAGCATCTCACAAAGGGGAGAGGGAGGGAACTACCACGTGTTTTGAGTTACCACACTTTGCCACATATATTTTCCAAGCTTGAGCCCATTTTCTCTTGGTTTCTATATGGTGAGAAAGTTTGTGTCAATTGTACCAACTACAATCTACTATAACTAATTAGATCTGGCTACCTAATTCTTAGTTGAAAATAGGTTAGGGGAGAAGTACTTTAGTGGGATTTGTAAGCTATATAACATTAAAAAATAACCCTGTCTCCATTGTGCCATCTTGATGCCAAGATATTAAAGCAGATATTTATATAGTTTATGTAAATCAACCTTATTACTACCATATCATACTTTGTATGTTCTTACCCTCAACTCTGCTTAGTATAGTGCAGAGCACATAGTAGATGTTTAATAAATATTTACTGACCTGAACCCCTCAGGGCTATCTTTAGAACCCCAAGAGATTTAGAGTGGCTAGTCTCCTCTCAGAGAAAGTTTTCCAGACTGTGCTTAAGTTAGACTGAAGGAAAATAAAAGGGTATATGAGATACTATTGCTTCTCTCTCCCCAGCCCCCACTAAAATAAAAGTATCTTTAAATTCAGGACTAGTGGGAGGAGGGTTAACATCAACCTAGCTTAACCTTCTATCTCCTTGATAAATGTACTTAAGTATTTGAAAGGACACAATGAAATTAGAAACCTTCAATTGATTTAATTAAGTAACTGAAATTAATGAGTGTATGTGTGTTGCCTGCAGTTAGAGATTGCACATTTAACAGTTAAAGAAAGTAAGCAATCAATATAGCTTTTGGGATTAGGTTTCTTTTTCACTCCAGCATTGGAATTTGTCTATAAACAATTGGTTTTATTAAGGGAATGTTCAATTTTACAAGAAAGAAATCTATTTAAATTAAAAAAGTGGATTGAATTTTCAAGATCTACCATTGATAAGCTATTGTCAGGTAGGAGTGATCTCATCAGAATCAGAAATTGTAAACATAATACTATACCTTTTCCTTTACCAATCAGATTAGACATAGGGTCAGAGATTTAGAGCAAAATGGGACCTCCTTTAGTCCTTTTCCCATCCTGTCCATTTGTGTTTTGGGGCTCATTTTACAGATGAGGAACTGAGACAAACAGGGTTAAATGACTTGCCCAGAAAGTTAGTGTCTGAAGCTGGATTTGACTCCAGATTCTAATCCACTGTTCTATTTAGCTCCCATGGAAGGGACCTTAACATTCAGCTAATGCCAAGAACATGCTCTTCATTTTATAAATGATGAAATTGAATCTCAGGTGAAATTATCTGTCTATGGTCTAGTGGTGCCTACCTCTTGGGATTATTGTAATAATATAAGTGGAAGAAGTGAGGACAAAGGTAGGTAGCAGAGTGGATGAAGTTCTGGTTCTGGAGTCAGAAAGATCTGAGTTCAAATCTGGCCTCAAACACTAACTGTGTGAATCTGGGTAAGACACTTAAACTTTGCCTTCTCAGTTTATTCATCTCTAAAAGGAGCTGGAGAAGGATATGGGGTCTCCAAAATTGGACATGATTTAACAAAAATATTCTACCTCTAGATTATCTTTTTTTTTTCTTCCTCATGATACTAATGTTTCAGGAGATCTTTTTTTTTTTTTTTTTTTTTTTTTTTGCTTTCTTTCAGGTTTCTTTCATCATGTTTTTTCAGATTTGTTTGTGGGTTCAGTGTGGTAAGAAGTAGTGATTCGTGAATGGTCAAAAGAAAAAATTTAGTATTTTCTGTTTCATTAGCTTTGCAAAAAATTTGATCATTTATTTCCACATTTATCAAATACCGAAGTGATGTTATTGTGCACTCCAGAGAATATTAGCAATTAATAATTGGGTGCTTATACTATTCATAACACCTAATTTTGAGCAGATTTTGTTTTCTTTGCCTACTCTTAATTTTTGATATTTAACCAGGGTTTAGTGAGGTTTTTAAATAGATAAAATAAGCATTTGTCAATCCTTTGAAGATGATATACTAATTTATATATTGGAACTTCATAGCTTAATGGTACCTGAGAAGTCATCTAACCCAATTACTTCATTTTACAGGTGAAGAAACTGAGTCACAAAAATGAGTTGCATAAAGTCACCCTAGAACCAGGCTTTAAACTATTTCTGCTATATCACATTTCCTTCACTTACTTGCTGCTGTGGGGAAAGGGGTTTGAGAGATATGAAGAAAATCCATAGGTTACCTCTAGAAGAAATTACCATATTGTACACCACTAGTGGAATGTTTCCTGGAATAACAGCAGAACTATTATCTAATACTACTCTTCTTCATGTACTCTGTCTTCCAAGTAAATTGTCATTAATTTTTACTTCTTCTTTATTATCATTTCTTTCCCCATTCTAGGCTTTTGCTCAGGCAGAATGGATTACCACCATTTCTGCTTGTAGAAGGTCTTCCTGTTAAGTCCTTCCAATTAGGTGCTACCTTGACTATATCTCATGACTTTAATTTAGAAGATTTTTCCTTATAGCTGACAAAAATTGCTGTGATTCCTTAGAAATAATAACCGTAGAAATAAAAGTGGTGACATATCTTTCTGTTTCTGACCTACCATATACCCAAATTTCATCACCTTTGAGCAGTGCAGTATATTTTGAATTCTAGGACCTCAAGCAAAATATGAAGTGAGGCCTTTACATTTTTAAAAAGTTAATTTGTTTATTTACTAATTTATTTTTTACTGAATGCCATGAAAAGGGCCTCTTTCCTTTTTAGTATCCTCACTTGTAATTTGGTTGGTAAGAAGTATCTACATCTACAACTCATTTGTTTGTATGCCAATGTGACACTGAGACCCTCATTATACTCTAGTGACTCTGGCCTTATTTTACCCACATCCAGTACAGCCTGTGGACACTTAATGAAATGGTTTAAATTACAGGGTTATGCAGGCCATTACCCTAAGTCATCAAAACAGCAATTAACTCATCAGCCATGTTATTGGACCAGCTGTTTGTCTGAGACACTATATTAGAATCCAAACTACAGTATGTTTTGTCCCGCCTAAGAATGAGCTTTCATGAGGCAGAACTAAATGATGGTTAGGCCCTATCATAAGGAGAAAGGTAATGAAAGATTTTTGTTTGATGGCAGAGAGGTAAAAAGGGGAAACCTTAGGGCTTAAATTTACAACTACTAATTATAGATAAAAACCCATTGTCTTGGTGGGGATTCATAATGTAGAACATTGCATGTGATATCTTTTTTTTTCTTTTTTTTAGTACATTGATTAGATTTGCTTTTTTTCTCTTATATTTATTTTAAAAGTATTTTTTTCTTTATTAGGTATGGATCCTTAGGAAGGTAGAGGGCAGAAAAAAGGAAATTCTAGCTGATGTGAAAATCAAAGATATCAATAAAATGTACTTTTAAAAAACAGAACATCCATTGTATTTTTTGTTACTTTGATCTTACCTTGAAGTAACTAGAACGTAAAAGGATTTATAATAGTTAGGTATGTTCAAGGGTAAAGTTAGCCTTTTTGACTACAAAAGTTAGAATTTTGGTACATCCTGCTTCTTTTCCCTGAGCATTTTCAGATATATTTTGTTTTGTACAATAATTTCATTCCTAAAGAGTTGTGTGGAAATTTAATTTTCATAACCATATTCCTAGATTAAAAAGTATTCATGCAGTGCCATGAAAGCAGTTATAGGTATCTTATCTGAATTTTTCATCTCATGGTGTTCTGACCACAATTAGTATTTACTAAATATTTCTTTAATTGGTAGAGGCCTTGCGATGAAACCAAAGAGCTGGACTTGGCCCTAGGAAGGCTTGGCTAAGTATGTGTCTTGCTCCTGACTCATACTAGTTGTAAGATCCTGGTAATGTCAGTTAACCTTTCAGTGTTCCAGGAAGCTCTCCAAAAATATAAGAGAAGGTGCTTACTAAATTTTAAGTGGAAATTTCTTCATCTAGGGAGTTCCTTATAGCATGAGAGGACAGAATCAGTCATTTCCTTTGTTGTTATTCAATAGATCTTTTTTTTTTTTTTACATTTTAAAATTATGATTAATTACCTAGTTTTTTAGCTTGATAAGTTTGGTTTCCAATATTCATTATTTTTTTGTTTGTTTTTTTGTCTTTCAGGCATTTGGGGTTGTCAGCATCTCTGAGGCCAAATTTGAACTAAGGTGCTCTTGATTTGAGGGCCAGTACTGTTTCTATTGTGTCATCTTGCTGCCTCTCATGGTTTCCCCTCATGTCTTTTTAAATCAGGGATCTTCTATTCTTCACTAATAAAGATTCAAAGGCCACAAAACATATATTTAACTAAATAGAGAAAAAGCAAAAAGTAAAGAACAGGATATAGTTGATGCATAATATTTAGAATGCATATGTATTATTAATTTCAAAATCTATTATGTTATTACTATAGTTTTGGATAATCAAAATACTTTTTCCTTCTCCTCCCCAACCCCAACACCTACAGATCTATTTGGGGCCTAGTAAATTAATTCTTGCATCATAAAAATATAGAGTTTTCCACTATCTTTATACAAAGTAAAACATTTTGAGATAATGTTGGGTATTGTCTTTAAAAAACACTAAACTTTCAAAGTAAATTATAGTCTAATATTTGAGGAATGATGCATCTGATATTTATCATCCTCCTTTGAAAATTTGCAGATAAAATTTTATCATTAAATGTTTGTTCTAATGGCTTGTTGTTCAGTTTTATCTGACTTTCTGTGACTCCTTGTGTAGTTTTCTTAGCAAACATATTGGAGTATCTTGCCATTTTCTTCTCTGGCTCTCCTCCCCTCCTCTCTTTTTTAAATAATAGCTTTTTATTTTCTAAATATATGCAAATATAATTTTCACCATTCACCCTTGCAAAACTTTGTATTTCAAATTTTTTCTCCCTCCACCGCCTCCCCTAGATGTAGAAGGTCTCAGATAATGTGGGAATTCTGGGCTGACAATGTCTGGTTTGGGTGCCCACCTCCCTTTGGTGTCTCTTACCCTTCCTGAGAAGTCAAGGGGAGCTTGACCACTTGTGCTCTACTTGAAGCAAGGAATACTTACAGTAAAGAGAGGCATTTACATATCAATAGCATGGTGCTTATAGTTAGCACTTGCTCAGTATGATGGAGTGATTTTCTAGTTGGCACATGCTTAGTGTGCTGTAATGATGTAATCATACTGAGGAATTTAAGGGCTGAGAGGACTGGAAATGAAGACACTCCATCTTTGACCATTCTGGTGTCTCCTGCCTCCTTCACTCCTTTACTAAGACGAAGGCTGATCTTGAGATTCTCCAGAGAGCTATTCTAGACATTACAGCTAGATAGCAAGTAATCCAATGTATGTTAAACATATGCAGTTCTCCTATACATATTTCTACAATTATCATATTATACAAGAAAGATCAAAAAATTGAGAAAGAAAACAAAAAGTAAGCAAACAACAAAAAAAGATGAAAATACTATGTTATGATCCACATTTAGTTTCCATAGTCCAATTTTTTGGATGCACATGGTTCTCTCCATCACAAGTCTATTGGCATTGGCCTGAATAATCTCATTGTTGAAAAACATCCATCTCCATCAGAATTGATTGTTGCATAATTTTGTTGTTGTTGTGTACAGTGTTCTCTTGATTCTATTCATTTCATGTAGCATGAATTTATCTCTGTTTTTCTTAAGTATTTCCAAATCTTGTGAATATGCTACCACTACAAGACTTATCTTATATATTTACAGTTAACAAGAGACATCAGGACCTGTCCCCATTGTTCATAGGAGAAAACTACAACTCAGTAAAAGCAAGTCATCTATGTCAGGTCACACAAGGAGTAAAGGAGAAGGCCTATAGTTTGAACCCAAGTTCTTGGACCAGCTCCAGTGCTATTTCCTCCTTCTAAATGTATGCTTGTATTATTTTCTTTTCCAGCATTGCCCAGGAGGAAAAAAAAATTAAGAATTAATTGTAGAAAGGACATTTTTAATCCTGTCAATTTAGATAATGATTCAAGCCTTCTGTTGAATCCTTCTTATTTTCCTTGCAATCACTCAGATAAAGTCCATTTCTGTTACTACTAAATGCTTTATTACATGTGAGAAACAAAAACAGAAGTTTTTTTTTTCACTTGTGACTGAATCCAACTTAGTCTTGTATTTGAGATTTTATTCACTGATTTTACAATGCATTAAACTTTTATTAATTATATACTTTATATATAGCATCATGTTGAATGCTGGAAGCAAGAGAAGAGGGAATACAAAATTCAGATAAGACATATAATCATAAGATCAAGGCTCAACAGCTGGAAGGCTTAAGAAACAGATTGAGGCCTATTGAGGTTTTACATAGGTAGTAAGCATCAGAAATAAGATTTAGTGGTTTGTAGAAACTCTTTTTGTAGTGGCAAGGAACTAGAAACTGAGTGGATGCCCCTCCATTGGAGAATAGCTGAATAAATTATGTTATATAAATGTAATGAAATATCATTGTTCTATAAGAAATGATGAGCAGGCTGATTTCAGAAAAATCTAGAACTAATATGAACTAATGCTGAGTGAAGTGAACATTGTACACACCAACAACAAGATTATGTGATAATCAACTGGGATGGACTTGACTCTTTTCAACCATGAGGAAATTTAAGGCAATTTCAATAGACTTGTAATAGAACCATTCACATCCAGAGAGAAGATGATTACATATGGATCAAAGTATTTTCACTTTTGTTGTTGTTTGCTTTTTTTTCCCTTTCTTTTTCAGCTTTTCCCCTTTTGTTCTGATATTTCTTACACATCATGATAAATGTGGAAATATGTTCAGAAGAATTGCACGTGTTTAATCTAAATATATGTAAATATTGGTGTCTAGAGGAGAGGAGGGGGGATAAGGAAAAAATTGGAACACAAAGTTTTGCAAAGGTGAATATTAAATTTTTGTATTTTGAAAAATAAAGTTATTATTTTTAAAAAATAAAGAAATATGATTTGAACCTATATTCTCAGAATCCCAGCTTCTAGCAGGGAGACAAGGCAGCAACATAGATGACACAGTATTTCATAATAAAGACACTAGAGACAAAGCATGGGATGAATAGAGAACTGGACTCAAGTTGTGAAGATTTAAATGTATTGCTTAGTTTTTGGAACATTAATTTGCGTAACCTTAAAAATTTATTCCACTTCTTGATGTTTCAGGCAATTTTTGAAGTCTCTAAGTTATTAAACAGTTACCAATATTCTTTGGCAGAGGAAGTTTTTTCATCTGGAAACTCTATGCTGTTTAATTAAAGGTCTAGACTCTTCCCTTCTACTCTCAATCCCTAAAAGGAAAATAGTCTCAAAACTTTCTACCTGAATCCTTGAGGGAATTCTCTTCCCACTTGTGGTACTATTCTTTCCTGCTAGATCATCATCTTTTAAGGCCTTTAAAATTCAACTATAGTTTATATTATTAACCTTGATGAACTTGATATTCAAACCAAAACAATCTACTCACTGTTCTCTGAACTTAGTACTGAATTTCTCAACTTACTTTGTGTTTATATAGGCTTTCCCCCCATACCTGGAATGAATTTTCTCCTCAGTTGCACCTATTAGAATCCCTGGCTGCTCTGGAGACTTTGCTTATGTGCCACTTTTAATGGGAAGCCTTCATTGATCAGCTTAATCCTTGGTGTATCTTCTCACTCCTCAAGTAGTCATAAATATATAGTTACATGTTACATGTAAATGGAAAGAAAATGTTTTAAAATAACTTCACATGTACTTACTCAATGAGGGGAGGAGTGGGAAGGAGAAAAGAGAGAGAAACTGGAATTCAAAATTTTAAAAACAAATGTTAAAAAATGCTTTCCATGTAACTAGGGGAAAAAATAAAACACCAAACATAATTAAATTAAATTAATTATGTATTATTTAAATAAATTGAATAAGTAAATGTAAATTTAATTAAAAATTAAAGAAAATAAAAAAAAAACAAAGTGGGGAAAAACATGTAAATGGAGAATATAAGCTTCTTATGGGAATGTTCTGTTTACTTTTTTTCTTTGGTCTATGTATCTCTAGCTCTGACACCTTTATTTATTTATTTTTTATTAAACTTCCTGACTGTATGTGTGGGCTTAGTGCTGAAGGACTCATGATTTGGGAACAACACAAAACTTGAGTTTTAAAGGCAAACGGTGAAAACAAGCAATTGATGCATAGGAAGCTTTTTACAATGATAAGGTGAACAAGACCAATGAAGCACCTAATATTACAGCAGCCACTCTGCAAACTTGCATGTATTGCACTTCTCACTTTTTTCTCTACTCTGCAAAACCAAGAATGTGCAGAGTTGGTAACAGGAAAATGAAAATGAAGTTACTAATAAGATACTGTGAATTCTTTCACAAAAAGTTTAATTGAATATGGAAGATTGATTATATTATGTCCTTAAAAAAATGCTTGGTAAATTGAACTGGAAGTTTTTTTTTCTTTTTAATAAAGAAACTAGTCCTGGGCTTTAAATAATAGAAAAGAAACCAGATATGAGAAGGAAAGAAATTATTCTAGGCATAAACAGCAAACTGAGCATACATACACAGATACACACATACAAGTGAATACAGAAAACTATGTTGTCTTGGTTTTTTTTTTTTTTTTTTTTTTTTGTTATTGGAGTCCAAATGCAGATTGAAGTCTATTTTTTAATTATAGTTTTTAATTTACAAGATATATTCATGGGTAATTTTCAGCATTGACCATTGCAAAACCTTTTCTTACAATATTTCCCCTCCTCCCCCTCCACTTCCTCTCAGATGCCAGGTAGACCAATACATGTTAAATATGTTAAAGTATATGTTAAATACAATATATGTATACCTATCCATACAGTTATTTTGCTGCATAAGAAGAATCGGATTTTGAAATAATGTACCATTAACCTGTGAAGGAAATAAAAAATGCAGGCAGACAAAAACAGAGGAATTGGAAATGCTATGTAGTGGTTCACACTCATTTCCCAGAGTTCTTTTGCTGGGTGTAGCGGGGTCTATTCATTATGGAACAAATGGAACTGATTTGGTTCATCTCATTGTTGAAGAGGCTACATCCATCAGAATTGGTCATCATATAGTATTATTCTTGAAGTTATAATGATCCTGCTCATTTCACTCAGCATCAGTTCATCTAAACTCTCCAGGCTTTTCTGAAATCATCCAGCTGGTCATTTCTTACAGAACAATAATATTCCATAATATTCATATGCCATAATTTATTCAGCCATTCTCCAATTGATGAGCATCCACTCAGTTTCCATTTTCTGGCAACTGTAAAGAGGGCTGCCACAAACAATTTTGTACATACAGGTCCCTTTCCTTTCTTTAAAATCTCTTTGGGATATAAGCCCAGTAGTAACACTGCTGGATCAAAGGATATGCACAGTTTGATAACTTTTTGAGCATAGGTCCAAATCGCTCTCCAGAATGGCTGGATGTATTCACAATTACACCAACAATGTATCAGTGTCCTAGTTTTCCCACATCCACTCCAACATTCAGCATTATCTTTTCCTGTCATCTTAGCCAATCTGACAGGTATGTAGTGGTATATTAGAGTTGTCTTAATTTGCATGACTTGGAACATCTTTTCATATGGCTAGAAATAGTTTCAATTTCTTCATCTGAAAAATGTTCATATCCTTTGACCATTTATCAGTTGGAGAATGGCTTGATTTCTTGTAAATTAGAGTCAATTCTCTATATATTTTGGAAATGGCCTTTATTAGAACCTTTGACTGTAAAAATGTTTTCCAGTTTATTGTTTCCCTTGTCTGCATTAGTTTTGTTTGTACAAAAGCTTTTCAATTTGATATAATCAAATTTTTCTATTTTGTGATCAATAATGATCTCTAGTTCTTCTTTGGTCACAAATTCCTTCCTCCTCCACAGGTCTGAGAGGTAAACTATCTTATGTTCTTTTAATTTATTCATAATCTTATTCTTTATGCCTAGGTCATAAACCCATTTTGACCTTATCTTGGTATACAGTGTTAAGTATGGGTCAATGCCTAGTTTCTGACATACTAATTTCCAATTTTCCCAGCAGATTTTGTCAAACAGTGAATTTTTATCCCCAAAGCTGGGGTCTTTGGGTTTGTCAAATACTAGATTATTAAAGTTATTGATTATTTTGTCCTTTGAACCTAACCTATTCCATTGATCAACTAGTCTATTTCTTAGACAATACTAAATGGTTTTGGTAACTGCTGCTTAATAATATAGTTTTAGATCTGGTACAGCTAGGCCACCTTCATTTGATTTTTTTTTTCCCCCCATTAGTTCCCTTGAAAGTCTTGACCTTTTGTTCTTCCAGATGAATTTTTTGTTATTTTTTCTAGGTTTAAAATAGTTTTTTGGGAGTCTGTTGGTATAGATAAATAAATAGTTTAAATATTTTTCATCTTTATTAAATTTGCTCAAATTATCCAAGAGCACTTAATATTTATCCAATTGGTTAGATCTGACTTTATTTGTGTGGAAAGTGTTTTGTAGTTTTGCTTTTATAATTCCTGACTTTTCCTTGGCAGATAGATTCCCAAATATTTTATATTATCAACAGTTATTTTAAATGGAATTTCTCTTTGTAACTCTAACTATTGGATTTTGTTAGTGATATATAAGAATGCTCATGACGTAGGTAGGTTTATTTTGTATCCTGAAACTTTGCTAAAGTTGTGGATTATTTCTAATAGCTTTGTAGTAGAATCTCTAGGTTCTCTCTCTCTCTCTTTTTTTTTTTTTATTATAGTTACTTTTTATTGACAGAATCCATGCCAGGGTAATTTTTTTTTTTTTACAACATTATCCCTTTCCCTTTCCGATTTTCCTCCACCTCCCCCCCTCCCTAGATGGAAGCAGTCCTATATTTGAATATGTCCTAGTATATTAGATACAATGTATTAAAGAATCCAAACAGTTTTTTTTTTGCACAGGAGAATTGATTCAGAAGGTAAAAAATAACCGGGAAGAAAAACAAAAATGCAAACAGTTTACATTCATTTCCCAGTGTTTTTTTTCTTTGGTGTAGCTGTTTGTCCATCATTGATAATTGAAACTAATTAGGTCTCTTTGTCAAAAAATCCACTTCCATCAGATTACTCTTCATACAGTATCATTGTTGATGATATAATGATTCTTGTTCTGCTCCTTTCAAACATCAGTTCATGTAATTCTCTCCAAGCCCCTCTGTATTCATTTGCTTTTTCTTCAGAACAATAATATTCCATAACATTCTATCGAAAACCCAACCATTCCAATTGTGGGCTCCACTCAGTTTCCAGCTTCTAGCCACTACAAACAGGGCTGCCAAAACATTTTGCCAATATGGTCCCTTTCCTTCTTTAGTATCTCCTTGGGGTTAAGCCCAGTAAAACACTGTGGATCAAAGGTATCACAGTTTGATAACTTTTGGGCATAATTTCAGATTGCTCTCCCAGAATGATTGGATTTGTTCACAGCTCCACCAACAATGTATCAGTGTCCCAGTTTTCCCCATCCCTCCAACACTCATCATTATTTTTCCTGTCATTTTAGCCAATCGACAGGTGGTATGTATCTCAGGTTTTCTTAATTTGCATTTCTCTGATGAATAATGATTTGGAACATTTTTCATATGAGTGGTAATGATTTCAATTTCATCATCTGAAAATTGTCTTTCATATCCGACCATTTATCAATTGGAGAATTTGGTTTCTTAAAATTAGGTTGGCTCTGTATATATTTTGGAAATGAGGCCTTTATCAGAACCTTTCTTGAAGATGTTTTCCCAGTTTTTCTTCCCTTCTAATCTTGTTTACATTAGTTTTGTTTGTACAGAAGCTTTTTAATTTGATGTAATCAAAATTTTCTATTTTGTGATCAATAATAGTCTCTAGTTTGTCTTTAGTCACAAATTTCTTCCTCTTCCACAAGTCTGAGAGATAAACTATCCTATGTTCCTCCAATTTGTTCATAATCTCATTCTTTTATGTCTAAATCATGGACCCATTTTGATCTTATCTTGGTATACGCTGTTAAGTGTGGGTCCATGCCTAATTTCTGCCATACTAATTTCCAGTTATCCCAACAGTTTTTGTCAAATAATGAGTTCTTATCCCAAAAGTGAGGATCTTTGGGTTTGTCAAACACTAAATTGCTATAGTTGACTGTTCTGTCTTGTGAACCTAACCTGTTCCACTGATCAACTAATCTATTTCTTAGCCAATACCAAATGGTTTTGGTGACTGCTGCTTTATAATATAGTTTTAGATCAGGTACAGCTAGGCTACCTTCATTTGATTTTTTTCATTAATTCTTTTGAGATTCTTGACCTTTTATTATTCCATATGAATTTTGTTGTTATTTTTTTCTAGATCATTAAAATATTTTCTTGGAAGTCTGATTGGTATAGCACTAAATAAATAGATTAGTTTAGGGAGTATTGTCATCTTTATTATATTCGCTCCACCTATCCAGGAGCACTTGATATTTTTCCAATTGTTTAAGTCTGACTTTATTTTCATGGAAAGTTTTTAGTAATTTAGCTCATATAATTCCTGACTTTCCTTTGGTAGATAGATTCCCAAATATTTTATGCTGTCGACAGTTATTCTGAATGGAATTTCTCTTTGTATCTCTTGCTGTTGGATTTTGTTGGTGTAGGTTCTCTTATACCATCATATTATCTGCAAAGAGTAATAATTTGGTTTCCTCATTACTTACTCTAATTTCTTTAATTTCTTTCTCAACTCTTATGCCAAAGCTAGCATTTCTAATACAATATTGAATAGTAATGGTGATAGTGGGCAACCTTGTTTCACTCCTGATTTTATTGGGAATGGTTCCATGTGGGCTTCCTTTCAGAGTGCTCCTCTCCGACCCCTGGGAATGTTCCCAAGTAACTCTCTCAAGTGGCTCACTGGAGCTGTATTTATGCTGCTTCTCTGAGAGTGGGATTGTGAGATATCTCCCACCATGCACTCTGGCCCTAAGAGCTTCAAGGGAGGTGTGAATTCAGATATCTCTTTCTAAACCCTGAAATCTCCCAAACATGTGAACTCCAATGAGTACTTAAATACTTATGATTTCTCTAAAGGTGTGAACACAAGCATTGTTTCTATCAGTTGTACTTAGTACCTTGTTTCAAGTTCTGGCCTAAAATATGTCCTTCTAAGATCAAATCAATCATATTGAACCATGCTAAATTAGATAATTATTGTCTCTATCAACTCTAATGGCTTAACACTTTGTAAAGATTCAAACATCTCCCCTTTTCTTTTGATTTAGAACATAGGTGGTCATGACCTCCCTGACTTTTCAAGGAGATAAGAACCCCAAAAAGGTGATCATGGAAGGCCCTGACTGCTCAAAAAAGGAGTAAAAACACCATTAAAAAAAGGTGGTTACGCCCTCCCTGACATTTCAGGAAGGGAGATGAAAACACCAAAGGAAATAGAAAATCAAATCAAATTAGGGGGTTTCTAAAGGGGCTCACTGAAACAGGTATGAAACAAGGTGTACATAAATCCATCAATATGGGAGGCATTACACATAGTTATATAAGCATATAGCAATATAACACAGGCTAGTAGTAATGTAACAAATAACATGAATTAACATGAGAATTTACACATTTACACATTGTCCATTAGTTCATGTGCCAGGAATTCAATAATTCCTATAAGCTTTGAAGTAAACAATTTTTCATAACATGAATCAACATACAGAATTGTACATGTCCAGGGACTTGTAAAAGTCCTAAAAATAGTCTAAAAGGAATACATTGTCCATTAGATCACGTGCCAGGAATCCAATAATTCCTGTAAGCTCTGAAGTACTGCAATAGTCTCATCAACAATTTTTCATCTTAGGAAATTCAATGATTCCTGCTGAAACAGTCTCATCTTGTGTCAGGGAATCCAATGATTTATGAAGATTTTAAAGTTATTTTAACAGTCTCATTGCCAGCCATGCTCTTTCAGTGTCAAATGTTTCTTAAATCTTCTCCTTTGTTTTGAAGAACTTGAAACAGTCTCATCTTGTGTTAGAAATCCAATGATTCCTGAAGATTTTAAAGTTATTTTAACAGTCTCATTGTCAGTCATGCTCTTTCAGTGTCAGATGTTTCTTAAATCTTCTCCTTTGTTTCCAGATTTTTCTCCTTTTCTGTTTCTCTCTGATGGACTGGAACATTGAGCCCATACCCAGCCGTCACTGGCAATGGGTGCAAAGCAGGAACAGAAACATCTTGTTTCCTGAGAATGGATTCCGAGTGCGGGAGGAAGGTGTGAACTCACTCCTCGGGGGGTAGGCCACGACAAGTAGGAGGGCCACTGTGGTGGGCCTGGAAGTCTAGGGCATGGGCCTTGGCGGAGCCGCCACAGGTGCAGATCTTGGTGGTAGTAGCAAATATTGAAATGAGAACTTTGAAGGCCAAAGTGGAGAAGGGTTCCATGTGAACAGCAGTTGAACATGGGTCAGTCGGTCCTGAGAGATAGGCGAGTGCCGTTCTGAAGGGATAGTGATGGCCTCCATCGCCATCAGCCGATCAAAAGGGAGTTGGGTTCAGATCCCCGAATCTGGAGTGGCAGAGATGAGCGCTGCAAGGTGTCCAGTGTGGTAATGTGACTGATCCTGGAGAAGCCGGCAGGAGTCCCGGGGAGAGTTCCCTTTTCTTTCTTTTTTTTTTTTAATTAAAGAAAGTTTCTAAAGATCACCCCTGGTCAGCATCAAGTAAGCATCATCTCAATGTACTCATTTTTAACTCCATTATGTAAAATTAATTGGTCTAGTGAAATTCATATATAAAGCAAATATTCACCTATAGGATAGAAGTCTGCTAAATACCAATTGTCTGGTACAAGACTTTTCTTGTGATTTCTTGAATGATTTATATAATTTATAAATGCTGTCCTTCTTGAGAGTATTTTCTGTGCATGGTTCAAAAGCTTAAACTGAATAGTAATTCTGCCAGGGCAAGAGCCACTTCATTTCTATATTTTTTTCTGTTCTAATTCTAACCCTTCTATTTATTACTCCTGTGAGTTTGGGGGAAGTCACTGATACTTTCTGATTAAGCCAGGAGCAATAGCAACCTAATATGAAAAGATCCAGAAATACTTCTCATTCCTTATTTCTTGATTACTCTTTACATGGGCTTTACTTCAAAACTAGTTGCTTGGCCTCTACACAAATTGGATCCTTCTTTCCCCTTTCTCACCATGAATCTATTTCCCTTTATTTATTTATTCATTCATTCATTGATTCATTCATTTATTTATTTATTCATTCATTTATATATTTTTTAATAACTTTTTATTGACAGAACCCATGCCAGGGTAATTTTTTACAGCATTATCCCTTGCACTCACTTCTGTTCCGATTTTTCCCCTCCCTCCCTCCACCCTCTCCCCTAGATGGCAAGCAGTCCTATACATGTTAAATAGGTTACAGTAGATCTTGGATACAATATATGTGTGTAGAACCGAACAGTTCTCTTGTTGCTCAGGGAGAATAGGATTTAGAAGGTATAAATAACTTGGGAAGAAGAACAAAAATTCAAGCAGTTTACACTGATTTCCTAGTGTTCTTTCTTTGGGTGTAGCTGCTTCTGTCCATCCTTGATCAACTGAAACAAAGTTAGATCTTCTCTTTGTTGAAGAAATCCACTTCCATCAGAATACATCCTCATACAGTATTGTTGTTGAGATATATAATGATCTCCTGGTTCTGCTCATTTCACTCAGCATCAGTTCATGTAAGTCTTGCCAATCCTCTCTGTATTTGTCCTGCTGGTCATTTCTTACAGAACAATAATATTCCATAACATTCATATGCTGCAATTTACTCAACCATTCTCCAATTGATGGGCATCCATTCATTTTCCAGCTTCTGGCCAGAGAGTTCTCTTTTCTTTGTGAAGGGCAGGGCCACCCTGGAATGGGTTCGCCCCAAGAGAGGGGCTTGTGGGCTTCCTTTTAGAGTGCTACTCTCTGACTCCTGGGAATTCCCAAGTAACTCTCTCGAGTGGCTCACTGGAGTTGTATTTATGCTGCTTCTCCGAGAGTGGGATTGTGGGATATCTCCCAGCATGCTCTCTGGCCCTAAGAGCTTCAAGGGAGGTGTGAATTCAGATATCTCTGAAATCTCCCAAACATGTGAACTCCAATGAGTACTTAAATACTTATGAGTTCTCTAAAGGTGTGAACACAAGCATTGTTTCTATCAGTTGTACTTAGTACCTTGTTTCAAGTTCTGGCCCAAAATATCTCCTAAGATCAAATCAATCATATTGAGCCATGCCAAATTAGATAATTATTTCTCTATTAACTCTAATGGCTTAACACTTTGTAAAGATTCCAACAGTTCCAGTTTATCCCCATTATATATGATGCTTACTGATGGTTTTAAATAAATGCTACTGATTATTTTAAGGAAAAGTCCATTTATTCCTATACTCTCAAGTGTTTTTATTAGGAATGGATGTTGGACTTTATCAAATGCTTTTTCTGCATCTATTGAGATCACATGGTTTTTGTTAATTTGATTATTGATATAGTCAATTATGCTAATAGTTTTCCTAATATTGAACCAGCCCTGCATTCCTGGTATAAATCCTACTTGGTCATGATGTAATACCCTGGGGGTGATTTTCTGTAATCTTCTTGCTAATATTTTATTTAAGATTTTAGCATCAATATTCATTAGGAAGATTGGTCTGTAATTTTCTTTATCTGTTTTTGTGCTACCTGGTTTAGGTATCTGTTCTACATCTGTGTTATAAAACGGATTTGGTAGGACTCCTTCAGTCCCTATTTTTTCCAAAAGTTTACATAACATTAAAGTTAATTGTTCTTTAAATGTTTGGTAGAATTCACATGTAAATCCATCTGGTCCTGGGGATTTTTTTCTTAGGGAGTTGATTAATAGCTTGTTCTATTTCTTTTTCTAAAGTGGGACAATTTACTTTCTCCTCTGTTAATCTGGGAAGCCTATATTTTTGAAGGTAGTCATCCATTTCATTTAGGTTATCAAATTTATTGGCCTAAAGTCTGGCAAAGTAACTCATTATTGCTCTAATTTCCTCTTCATTGGTGAAAAGTTCTCCCTTTTCATTTTTAAGACTAACAATTTGATTTTCCCCTTTCCTTTTTCTAATCAGATTTACCAAAGGTTTATATATTTTATTGGCTTTTTTTCATAAAACCAACTATTAGTTTTATTTATTAATTCAAACTTTTTTTTTTTACTTTCAATTTTATGAATTTCTCCTTTTAGTTTTAGAATTTTAAGTTTAGTATTTGGGGGTTTTTTTATTTGGTCTTTTTTTAGCTTTTTAAGTTGCAAGCCCAATTCATTGATATTCTCTTTCTGTATTTTATTCAAGTAAGTCTCTAAAGATATAACATTTCCCCTTATCACCGCTTTGGCTGCATCCCACAAATTTTGGTATGAAGTCTCATCATTGTCACTTTCCTGGGTGAAATTATTAGTTGTGTTTATAATTTGCTGTTTCACCCAATCATTGTTTAAGAAGAGATTATTTAGTTTCCAATTAATTTTTGACCTATTTATCCCTAGCTTTTTGTTGAATGTAGTTTTTATTGCATCGTGATCTGAAAAGAATGCAGTTTCTATTTCTGCCTTTCTGCATTTAATTTTGAGGTCTTTATGTCCTAATATATGGTCAATTTTTATATAGGTTCCATGAACTGCTGAGAAGAAAGTGTACTCCTTTCTGTCTCCATTCAATTTTCTCTAAAGATACCTAACTTTTCTAATATTTTATTTACCTCTTTAATTTCTTTCTTATTTGCTTTGTGGTTTGATTTATCTAATTTTGAGAGTGCAAGGTTGAGATCTCCCACTGTTATAGCTTTGTTGTCTATTTCTTCTTGCAACTCTGTTAACTTGTCTTTTAGGAAGTTAGATGCATATATACCACTTGGTGCATATATGTTTAGTATTGATATTGCTTTATTGTCTATGCTACCCTTTAGCAAGATATAGTTTCCATCCTTATCTCTTTTAATTAGATCAATTTTTGCTTTTGCTTGATCTGAGATAAGGATGACTACCCCTGCTTTTTTGACTTTACCTGAAGCATAATAGATTCTGCTCCAGCCTTTTACTTTTACTCTATATGTATCTCCCTTCTTTAAATGTGTTTCCTATAAACAACATATTGTAGGGTTCTGGTTTTGATCCAGTCTGCTATCTGCTCTGCTTTATGGGAGAGTTTATCCCATTCACATTTACCATTAAAATTACTAATTCTGTATTTCCTGCCATCTTATTATCCCCAGATTATGCTTTTCTTTTTCTCAGCCCCCTTACCTTCTTCCCCAGTAATAAACTTGTGGATACCACTTGCCTCACATAATTATCCCTCTTTACATTCCCTCCCACCCACTTTGAATTCCTTCCCCTTTCTTATACCTTCCTCTTATTACTCTTTTCCTTTTCCCTTTTCCTGTCTCACTTTTTTAACAAGGTGAATTTTCTCTGTAAACCAAATATGTCAATTATTTTGTCTTTGAGCCAAATCAGATGAGAGTAAGATACATACAATGTTCCTCCTCCTCCCTAAATTCCCTCAGATGTGATAGGTTTCCTTTGCTTCTTTGTGGGATGTAGTTTCCCTCATTTTAATCCCTTTCCCCCTTTTTCTGATACTATCCCCTTTCCATTTCTACTTCCCTTTTTTATATTATATCAGTAAAGTCAAATTATGCATGCACTCTTTATATATGCCCATTACAGAAACACAGTTCTCAAGACTTCTTTTTACCTTTTTCTGCTTCTCTTGAGTCCTATAGTTGGAGGTAAAATTTTTTGTTTAGTTCTGTTTTTTTTTTTTTTTCATTAGAAACAAATGGAATTCACCTGTTTCATTAAATGTCCATCTTTTTCCCTAGAAGACAATGCTCAGCTTAGCTGGGTAGTTTATTCTTGGAAGCATTCCATGTTCTTTTGCCTTTCGGAATATCAGATTCCAGGTCCTTTGATCCTTTAATGTGGAAGCAGCTAGATTCTGAGTAATCCTTCTTGTGGCTCCTGGTATTTGAATTTTTTTTTGGCTGCTTGTAATATTTTTTCCTTAGTCTGGTAATTGTGAAATTTAGCCACAATATTCCTTGGAGTTTTTATTTTAGGGTCTTTTTCAGAAGGTGTTTGATGAATTCTTTCAATGCCTATATTATCTTCTGATTTTTATGAAATCTAGGCAGTTCTTTTTTATGGTTTTTTTGTAAAATAGTGTCTAGGCTTTTATTTTCATCATAATTTTCAGCAAGTCTAATAATCCTCAAATTATCACTCCTACAACTGTTTTCCAGATCTGTTGTTTTTCTAAGTAGATATTTAACACTTTTTTCTTGGTTTTGCTTGATTGAGTCTTGATGTCTCAACGAATCATTCATTTCTCTTTGTTCAGTTCTGATTTTTAATGAGTTATTTTCTCTATTAGTTTTTTTTTAACTTCTTATTGTGTATGTCCAGTTGAGTTTTTAAATGAGTTATTTTGCTGTATGGAATTTTTTTTCCATTTCACTAATTTTTTTTTTTTTAACTGAGTTATTTTCTTTTTCTAATTAACAAATCCTACTTTCCTGGAGGTTCTTTATCTTTTCCAACCCACAAATCCTACTTTCCTGGGAGTTCTTTATCTTTTCCAATTCACAAATTCTGTTTCCTTAGGAGTTCTTTACCTTTTCCAATTCACATTTCAGGAAGTTGTTTTCTTTTTCCACCTTATCAAATTTTTCTTTAAGTGAGTTATATGTCTTTTCTGTGCTTTCTTGCAGAATTTCTCTTTCCTTTCCCCAAATTCCTTCTAGCTCTCTTTTAAGATCTTTTATAATTTCTTCTAGGAGAGCTTAGTGTGATGGGGATCAGGTTACGTCTTCCTTTGGGGTTTTGTCTGGAGACTGTATGCTATTAATCTCCTTGGAGTTGAAAACCTACTCTCTTTCTGTATAGAAGATATAGATGGTTAGTTTATACTTGATTTTTTTTTATTCATTTTTAAAAAAAGGCTTTAGGGTCTGCCTTCAGGACAAGGAGGTTACCAGCTTCATCTGTAGAATAGGGATAGATATATGGACAGTAGCTGTCCTGCAAACGGGCTACTGAGAGTGGCCAAGCTGCAGAAGTGCCCTGGGAAGAGCCCTGCACCAGAAGTGTTTTTGCCCTGAGAAGCCTAGCTGTGCTGTGGAAGTTCTATTGCCCTGGGCAGAGCCCTCCTGCTCTGCAGATTTGTGGCTGCCCTGGCAGAACCCCCTTCTCTTTTCTCCCTCCCTGCAGATTTGTTGCTGCCCCTGGAAGAGCTTCCTTGCTGTGCAGATTTGTGGCTGTCCCAGATAAGCTCACGCTTCAGAATGCGGCTGCACAGTGCTATGGTCCATGCTGAGTGACTTCCGATGCTGGGGGTGGGTATAGCCAGATCCTGTTAGATTCTGGCATTTTTTGGAGTACACTGTATCTTTGGCCTTTTTGTAACTTCTCTGCTGATCTGCTTTGTAACCAAAGCAAAGCAGACAATGTGTGGTAGAGTCCTCCTTGCAAAATCTCCACCCAAGGAAACTGCCCCCACCCTAGTCTGCTCAATGTGCTAGACTCTGAATTTTACTTCCCTGCTTGTGCTGGCCTGCTCTCACGGATCAGGACAAACTTTTTCTGGTGATCTTCAAATTATCTTCAGCTGGTAATTTGTTGTACTTTCAATATTCATGCATTTTATCAGTCAAGCACTGTTTCTGAGGCTGAATTTGGTACTTAGTAGTCAGGGTAGGAGAGGAGCTTAGAATGAAGTATGTGTCTTCTTTGCCATCTCGGCTCTGCTCCCAACACTATGTAATCTTGATTGCTTTATGGCAGGCAGTGGGTAGAGACTATGATGATACAAACTGGCCTTGATTACCAGACAGAAAAGTTCAAATTTATTGATTAGTTCATAAGGATCCAATGAAGAATTGTTAGCTTTGGAGTAATATTACTTATAAATAAGAAAGATTATTCTTTCAGGAGTGTGAGGTATGAAGAGAATAGATGCAGGAAGATATGGCAAGGGACTCTGATGTCAGTCTTAGTTCAATGATAAAGAGGGCTGTGTTAGGAGACATGGATGTATATCTCTTCTAGAAATAGTTTGGAGAGTTGTTGCAAAGAAGGAATTGACAAGACCTTTTAATTGAGTGGATATAAGAGATGAGGGAAAAGAATGTCAGAGATAACTCCAAGGTTAAGAACATGGAAGATAGAGTGATAAAGCCACTGACAAATAGTGGCATTGGGAAGAGGGATATGTTGGGAAAAATAATGAGCTCAATTTTGGATGTGTTCAGTTTTGAGATACTATTGGAATATTTAGGCAATTGGGTCACTCAGTGTATAGAGTGCAGGACTTAGATTAAGAAAGACTTGAGTTTGAATTTTTCCTCAGAAATTTACTAGTTTTATGACCCTGGACAAGTCATTTAATCTCTGTTTGCTTCAATTTCCTTATCTCTAAAACGAGGTTGATGATAGTACCTACCTCCCCTGTTGTTGTGAGGATAAAATGGGATAATATTTACATAGTACTTGTAAACCTTAAAACACTATGTAAATGCAAATTATTATTATTAATTTGGAAATATCCAAAGGAAGTTGGAGATGTGATCTTGACACTTAGATGAGAGGAAAGGACTTAGGGATAAAGATTTTAGACTTAGGTATATATAGTGGTAATTAAAACCAGAGAAGAAAATGAATTATAAAAGGGAAGAGTTTAGAAAAAGATTAAGGCTAATACACTTGCAGAACTTTCATATGAAAAAGAATAGAAAGGTGATTACAAATCAAAAAAGAAGATAAAGGTGAAATTGGAGAGGTTAAAATACCATCAGAGTACATGTTGAACTTAAAAGAGATATTATTCACAAGAGAAGATAGACAACATTGTATTGAGGGGAAGTATAAGAACTGAAAAAACAAACCACCACCACCACCACAACAGAAGAAGCCATTCATTTAGTCACAAAATGGTCACTTGAAACTTTAGAATAGATTAAATAGAGTGTGAGGAGTTTAGATGCCCCAGTTGTTGAAAGCCATACATTTTGCTTAAAGCTTTAAAATATCAATTATGTAATTTGTGCAGTAATATATATGTGTGTATTTATACATGTATGTGCATATTTATATAGCTATTTCAGCAAAGATATAGATTCTACAGGAACAATAAAGATAGAACCAAGAAAATGTTATGTAGTAATAATATTTATTAAATTAATTAGGGAAGGATGGAACAAATAGGCACAGTGGATACACCACTGTCTTTAGTGACTTTGGGTAAGTCTTAGGAGTTCTGTTTGTCTGTTTCATCATCTATTAAAATAGCACATACCCCACAGGGTTGTTGTGAGGATTAAATGAGATAATAATGCTAAAGAACCTGACTTAGCACCTGGCACATAGTAAGTGCTATATAAATTTTAGTTGCTATCATCATCATCATCATGATGTAATGAAGTTAAACAAATATTTAGCTCATCTATTTTGTGCAAGATACTATTGGGTGCTGGAAATGTGAACACAAATTTGAAATTGTCTCTTTCCTAAAGAAGCTCAATTTCTATTAGTGAGAGATTGGGATACATCAATATAAGGTTAATTGAGTAGGGAGAAAGCATTAAAAACAAGGGTTAAAAGTCAAGAGAATATTTAGTGAGGAAGGCTACACCTGAACTAAGCCTTGAAGGCTTAATATGTAAGTATTTTGAGAGCTAGAGATAAATTCCATGAATGAGTAGATGCCAGTAATAGAGAAGGTTTGTAGAAATGTGGAAGATGGATTCCTGAACTTGAAGAATAGCTAATAGTTGACTGTAGTTTGAACAGAGCTTGCTTAAAAAGGTATGAAAAGAAAGGTAAATTGGAATGACATTGTTGAGAGCCTTAACAGCTGGATTGAGAGATTTGTATTTAATTCAAGAGGAAGTAATGGATTATAGAGAAAGTTGAGTTAGAATATGACATAGAATCCTGCCTTGTGAATATTATTTTGGCAGCTAGAGGAGGAGGAGAATTGATTTTCAAAGGGGAGAAACTGACTATCAGGAGATTTTCATAGTAATACAAACAAACAATAACAGAAAATGGCTTGAACTAGGGTAGTAGTTCTGTGACAAAAAAGGGTGACATTTATTAAATGGGTACTATTTATTTGTGTTAAGCACTAGAATTCAAATATAAGCTAAGAGAAAGCTTAATTTGAATGGGGGAAAGGGGATGTGAGTGTCTGGAAACTGCACGTAAGAGGAAATTAAAAAGGAATTGGGGTGGGCAGGAAAAAAGTGCTTAAAGGTATATTAGAGAAAGTCCATAGTCTGGAAAGGAATGTAGAGGTGTCTGGTCTAATCACTTTCCTTGAAATGGAAATGGTTCTGAGAGGAACCAGCTGGTCAGAAGAAAGGCTACAGAGATGGAATATACTTTCAAGGTAAGAAGTCTATGGTTGGAGTGAATTTTCATGGTGAGAAGGCTTCTGTGGCATGTAAAAATAGTTTAAAGAGTCTCAAAATTACTTCCTGGAGAGGAATGAAGTTGAAAAAAATATTGTGAGGATAAAATTGAGAATATAGGGTAATCAATTGAATATGAGAGTGAAGAGATAGAAGAAAGAATGAAGGAAGATAATTCTTAAGTTGCAAACCTAGGTATTTGGAAGATGATTATGCCCTTGACAGAAATAGGGTGATTTGGAGGAAGAATAAGTTTAGAAAAGCAAATCACAAGATCAGAGATTTAGAGCAGGAAGAGAAAGACTTGAGTTCAACTTCTTCCTTTTACAGATGAAAAAACTGAGGCATTGAATAGTTAAGTTATCCAGGTTCACATAGCTAGCAAATATCTGAAGCAGAACTTGAATTCCTGCGTAGAAATCTTACCCATTTTATCATGCTTCTTCTCTAATTGAGTTTGGTATGCCTACAAGACATCCAAATTGAGATGCCTAATAGACAGTATTTTTGCTAGAATAGTAGGTGATAGAGTGTTGATTCTGATGGACAAATATCTGCAAACGGATTCAATATTTTTATGCAAAATAATTTCCTATCTTATACAACAATAATAAGAGTTTTCTGTTTAAACATTTTAAATATGATTTTGTTTTTACATATTTGTAAATATGTAACTTGTTTTCTAACTGGAAAAGATATTCTGTGTTACTAAATATGTATCAGAATTTATAGCCCCACATCACTTTTGGGCTATTGCACATTGCTTAGATCACACAACATCTGAATTGAATTGGAAAAATTGTAAATTATTGTACAATTTGATGTTTAAAATGTAGAAACTAAGACAGAGTTTGCTTATAATTGAGACAAGTAAAATGACTTTCTTTTTTTAGAAATAGTTGGTTTATTGGGCCATGAATACATAGATACTGAAGACATTATCTTAGATGATAGGCTGCTAGCTTATGCCTAATGTTTTGACTTTGACGATAGGACTTAACATTGCACTATCTTTATGCTGTTATCTAGGATTTTATATGTTTCCTGCTGAAACCTGGGCAAGAACTTGAGAATATAAATGATGAGGATGAAAGTTCAAATAGAAAGGGAATATTGTGCATATGCTTCCTAGGGATGGTCTGCCTTCTTTCTTTGCATTAAAAAAGAATGAGGAATTTGGAAATGACACTTGAAGCCAGGATCAGCTATGTGAAATTTATAAATCTTCAAGCTGAACAGAAGCAAAACTTGAATGCAAAAGAAGTAATACTATTCTTGCTCAACACTATAATTATTGGCTAATCTCAGAGCCCTTGGGAAATAGATGGGTAATAGTTATCTTTCGTACTTTACAGATGAAGAAGCTGGCAAAAATAATTAATTTTCTCTGCTTCTAAAGCTCTTACTTAATCTGCATTTTGTCTTTTTCCCCTTAATACAAGCTTTTTGTTTTTATTGGTATTTAAGTGCCTGGTCCTCTTTAACTTTCATCTTTAACTTCTGGTGCTGCCCTTTAGGGATATTCAGAACAAGCCTAATCCTACTCCCATATGATACCCCTTCAAATATCTGAAGACAATGATCATGTACTCTCCAACTCTTTGACATTTAAAAATCCTCTCACCATACTGCTCACCCTCCTTTGGAACATCCCAATTTATTAACATTCTTCCTATATAGTGATATCAAGCACAGAATACAAGGACCCAGATATGTGGTTTGACCAGGGGGCAGAATATATTAGAATTAATACCTTCCATGTTGTGGATAGAAATATCATTATGAATTTTAGTTCACCTTTTTTTTTAAGTTGCCTTATCACATTGTTGCTTTATTGATCTTTTATTCTACTAACAAGCCCCAATTTCTCTCTCATAAACTTGCTTAGACATTGTCTCCTTCATCTCATACTTGTAATAGCTCTGGTATAATGGGACTGAGAAAATAATTTGGATCCAGAATATCTAGATTCTAGGTCTGACAGCTCTGTAAACTAGGGCAAGTTATTTTTTCCATCTGGGTCTATTTCCTCATTTAACATTGCCAAAATGGGAATAGTTAGATACATAATCTCTGATATCCCTTATCAAATTCCATGAATTTTTTTTAACCCCAGTGTAGGACTATATATTTATCAATATCATAGTATTTATAATTTCCATCTTATACTATTTAGTATCATGGTCTTTTTGAATGTTTATTTTGTTATTCAGTGAATGAAATATCTTAACCAGTTTTAGCTTTCTAAAAAAAATGATAAGCATGCCATCTATGCTTGCATCCTACTCATTAATAAAAATGCTGAATATCATTAAGCCAAGAAAGGATCCCTGGAGATCATTCTTTCAAGTTAAAAATCAATTCTTTCATTACTCTTTTTGGATTCAATTATTCAACCAGTGCTGAATCCATTCAACTATGAAATAATCTAGTCTGGTTCTCTCCCTCTCTTTCTACATGTATAGCATGAGAGATTTTTCAAGTGCTAAAATCCAGGATATCTGTCTGTGATTTTTCTGTGATCCATTAATCTAATATCATTATATTAAATGGTGTGAAGTTAATCTTATATGTCCTATTGTAGTCAAGCTATATTGGTTATTAATAATTATTGGTTTCTAAGTGTCCACATAATCATCCCTTTCCCACACTGTTCACGTTCATCATTTCCTTCTTGTGTATCTTGCTGTTAAATTTGTTAACCTCTGAAAGAGCAATGTTAGTAAATCAACAGGGGGAGAGTGTATTGCATTATCTAGCTTCATATTCTGCTTATGGTACTTATTAGCTGCCTCTTGTGGATTTGACTTTATCATCTATAGATCAGATATAATTACCTATAATATTATAGAACATAGTAGTTAGCACTAATGTTAAATATCAGTGAACTCCTGCAATTTCTAATAGAAAGTCTTAAATTCTGATAAGATCCCTTATATAAGGACCCTTATAAATGACTATCCTGGGAAATAAAGTAGCAATAAAAACACTAGTTAGATAATCAAGTCAAATCATGCTATTACTTTTCCATTTGAAACTTCGCCACCTGAAACTTTATCATTTACATTTACATCATTTACAGTTGGTGGTTTTTGTCCACTTCGACCAGCATAGTGGAGAGAAAACAGGAAACAAGATTCCTTGAGTGACTGTGCTGCTATGGTGCTAAACAGACATTCTTTCATTATCTCTGAGGGAGCTTCTGAGTGGCTAAGTTATCCTAAATATCCTTGCAATAAATATGTCTTTTCCTTTCAGAGTAAACTCAAAGATGACAAGTGCAGATATAATTGATTTATGGGATAAACATACTTGCTCCCACAAAATTTGTGTGACAATTAGATGAGACGTTGTTCATAAAGCATGTTATAAATTTTAAAACACTATATAAACATAATCTTTTTTGAATTTCAGGTAGCTTTTCCTCTAAAAATTTGGTAATTTTGCAACTGTGTATATGTGTAAATTACGTGTGTGTGTGTGTGTATAACATATATATATGTATATAAATTCATATATAGTGAAAAGAAAAAAAAAAGATTCCAACATTACTAAAGAAACTTTTGTTGTTGTTATCATAGGGAATATGCTCTGTTTTGCAAGAAAGATGATTATTCTGTGCAAACCAATTAATTTCCTTTTAGGGAGATTTATTGCATTTTAACCTCCTTTTTCATTTATTGCTCTTGTTGAATAATCTTATGTAATTCAAGCCAGTGCTTTAAAATTTGCATTTTTGCTAATATGAAAATATTTTACATGATTACATGTGTATAACTTATATCTGCTTGCTTACCATGATGGGGGGGAGGGGGTAAAGGAAGAAAGGAGGGATAGAAATTGGAACTCAAAACCTTAAAAAAAACCAAACAAACCCTGAATGTTAAAAAAAAATTGCTCTATATGTAATTGGAGCACACTTTCTTTCTGCTTGTTTATAAGAGTCTTACAGAGTTCTAGAATTTGTAAAATATATCTCTGGCTGAGATAATCTTGGAGTTCTTCCATGTCAGCATCCTATGTATTCTTTTGATGTTTCAATTGATAGACTTATCTGTGATCTGCACTAGATTATCACTACTTCTTAGAAATAATCTTGCATGATTCTTTGACATATTGTGTTTATGGGTTATTTCTTTATTCAGAGATTCAAAGATCAATAGTTTTCATTCCAAGTACTCTTCTCCATGATATTTTGGTTTAAAGATATCTGGAATACTATTCTGTCTGGGCTGTTTTATTTTGCTATATTTGTTCTGACATTATATAATTCTTCCCCTTCCCCCCATTCTGCTAAGTTTGCTTTGTCATTATTTTTGTTATGTTTCTAAGTTGTTGAATGTTATGTTTGTCTTTTTTTTTTTTAACTTTGCTTTGAAAGAACTCATTTTAATTCTTATAGATGATAGGTCTTCCTTTATATTTCTTTTTTTATTTTTCAAAGCATTGTGGAGATCCTTGTGTTCAGACCTCCCTTCTGGGAGAGGAATCTTTTGTTGTTGCTGTAGTTTTGTTGTTTTTTTTCTTCTGTACATTTCTCCTAGTATTGTGTCTTACCATCATTTTGTCTCCATTTTCTTCTTTTAATGTTGTATTCCTTTTTTTGTTTATTTCTTCATTTTTAATTTTCTTTCAAGTTTTCCCTTTTGAGTGTTTCTTTAATTTCCATTCTCTTTGGGGAGAGGGATATTATTTCAATTTATTTGACACATTTGTTGCAACATTCTGGTGATGAAGGCAGGCTGGACTAATTTATAACCATTTGGCTATCTTGATGGAATTCTTATTCTCTTTGACTTTTTAAGATCTCATACAAAGCTTACCACTTAAATTTTCCAATTCATTCAATATTTAGGACAATTGTACTTAATAGGTCATTAAGGGTGCTCTTATCACATCTTCATTTTTGTTTTCAATTCCTTGTCAAAATTAACATTTTTTATAACACACTTTATAACAAAAATACTTTATATATATTATCTCATTTGATCCTCATAACAACCCTTTGAGGTAGGTTGTATTATTATCTTCATTTTACAGATAAGGCACAAAGAAGTCATAACTTTTTCTGAGATCACACAGCCTATAAGTGTATAAGGTAGGATTTCAACTCAGGTCTTCTTGACTCCACAGTACCACATTGCTGCTTAGTTGTTTTTGTATTGTGTTCCCCAGACCCAAGGTGAGGTTCCTTGGTGAAAAAAATCAGAAGTAAAATAAGAATTGAGTAGTAAGGCATTAGCTCTGGTTCAGACCTTAACTTGTAGGGATCATTTTCTAATCATCTGTTTATATATATATATATGTGTATGTCAATTTACAGCACAGAGAGATAATCCTCAGGGTAATAAAACTCAATATAAACATCTACATACACTCTTAACAATGGTGGAAAGGAGCAAAATTGCTAATGCTGAAATTAATTGGGTGTTGTTTTAATTAATTGTTCCAATTAGTCTCTCTCCCTTTTTTCAGTTGTGCCTTTCCATAACAATGTCAGTTGCGATGTGTCTGGAAATAAAAATTGCTTTAATAGTCAGGTAGTCTTTGATTAAAACTTTAACTATTTGTAATTAGTTTTTTCCAATAATTTCATTATGACCATGGGATGCATTTTAAAAATTATAGGTAAGATTTTTCTCTCATTAAAATGATCACTCAGCACTCATTTTCACATATTTATTTGCTAAAAATAATTTGATTTACATAGAAATAGGAATAAATTTCATTAGTATAGCAAATTTCCAGATGAGAAAACTCATTCTACCAACTCCAAGTGAACCTTTTTCTTGCTATTTGCAGTTGTAAAGAATTGTCTGGAGCAGAGATATCAGAATGTCTTATTGCAGCTTAACCCAGTATAATTGGGAAGTGTTTATTAAAATAAATAAAAATATAAAATAACATAGATAATGTTAACTTGTGGTTTTCTAAGTCAATATAGGTCTTCAGGGAGTCATTTCTGTTTGAATTTTACACAAGTGGCCTAGAGTAGGGCTTCTTAAACTTTTTTCACTTTGCAATCCCTTTTTGCCTGAGAAGTTTTTATGGCATATAGGTATGTAAAATAGGTATACAAATCTTCCAGCTCTTAAATACCATTTTCCTTAGGTGCTGTCCACAACTGAATTCATATTAAATATGAAATAGAGAGCTGAAGAACACAGAAGTGGGAGATCTATAGAGTTTGTCACCAAAACATGTGGAAAGAATCAATCAATCAATATTTATTGACTATTAATTGTTAGGGCAGTGGATGGGAGTACTGGTCCTGAAGTCAAGAGAAGCTGAGTTCAAGTCTGATCTCAGACACTTACTAGTTGTGTGACTTTGGGCAAGTAGCATTCACTGAAATTTATATCTCTAAAAAATAAAAAATTCTGAAAAAAAATTAACCCATTTGCTCCTTGAAACTATTGTTTCGGGGATTTCTGGCCAAGATGGCAAAGAGGAGGCACACAGCTGTGTAAGCTTCTCATTTTCTCTCAGAATTCATTTCATGACAAGCCTCTGAATTAATGCTTTTCTTAAAAAAAACAAAAAACCCCACAAGTAGTTACCAAGAGAAGACATCCTTGAGATTTGACAAGAAAGGTCTGTTTTTGCTCGAGGGTGGGACAGTTTTAGATTGGGGCACAGGCTGAGGACAGGCAGCTCGCAGCCGAGCAGAGTGGAGGGGGTGGGGTGTGATCTCAGCCGTCTCTGTGGGGAGAGCTTTGCTACAGGATTGGATACTTTGCCCTGGCAGCAAGTCAGTAGCCCAGCTGAGAAGCTAAAAACACCAAAGGTGAAGAATACAACCCCAAACAGCTGGAGTTTCCTGGGACCTGGCCACCCCTCCCCCACAGTGTCTCGCGTAGTCTTAGAGCGCAGGTGCAGCACAGTCCTGCTAGTGCCTCCTTGCTGCCCCCCACAGTCTGTAGAGGAAACTCGGTAACACCACCCAGCCCCTCCCCTCAAAATAGCAGATTCCATTTGGGGTTTTTTTCTTTTTTTCTTTGCTAGTTTGTCTCTGATTCTTCTCTGACAAAATGAACAAAAAAATGAAAAGGACCTTAACCACTGACAGCTTTTATACGGATAGAGAGCAGACTCTAAACCCAGAGGAGACTAAAAACAGACTGTCTCCAGGTGAATCCCCAAAGGAGGAGATCATCTGTTCCTCAGCACGGATAAATCTTATAGAAGAAATTAAAAAGGCTCTCACAAGAGAGCTAAAAGAAAAATGGGAAAAGGAGAGGGAGGCTTGGCAAGAGAGTCTGGAGAAGTCATCCAACTCATTTAAAGACGAGTGGATAAAGAAATCAAATCCTTGAAAAATTGGATTAGTGAAATGGAAACAGAAAATAGCTCTCTAAAAATTAAAATTAGTGAAATGGAAAAAAATTCCAGAGAACAAAACAACTCAATTGGATAATTAGAAAAAGATATTAAAAAAGTGAGTGAAGAAACTACTTCATTGAAAATCAGAATCAAACAAATGCAATTGAATGACTCGAGGAGACAACAAGAATCAGTCAGGCAAAACAAGTTTAATACTGGGAAGGGGGCTAAGAGGGAAAGAAGGGAGAAAAGCATAAAGAGGGGTTAACAAAATGGCAAGTAATACAGAATTGGTCATTTTAACCATAAATGTGAACGGGGTAAACTCCCCCATAAAGAGGAAGCGTTTAGCAGAATGGATTAAAAGCCAGAGTCCTACAATGTGTTGTTTACAGGAAACACACCTGAAGCAGGGAAGATACATGCAGAGTAAAGGTAAAAGGTTGGAGCAAAATCTACTATGCTTCAGGTGAAGTCAAAAAAGCAGGGGTAGCCATCCTGATCTCAGATCAAGCAAAAGAAAAAATTGATTTAATTAAAAGAGATAAGGAAGGGCAGTATATCTTGCTAAAGGGTAACATAGATAATGAAGCAATACCAATATTAAACATAGATGCACCAAGTGGTGTGGCATCTAAACTCTTAAAAGAGAAATTAAGTGAGCTGCAAGAAGAAATAGACAGCAAAACTATAATAGTGGGAGATCTCAACCTTGTACTCTCAGAATTAGATAAATCAAACTACAAAATAAATAAGAAAGAAGTCAAAGAGGTAAATAGAATACTAGAAAAGTTAGATATGATAGATTTCTGGAGAAAACAAAATGGAGACAGAAAGGAGTACACTTTCTTTTAGCAGTTCATGAAACATAGGACATAAAAACCTCAAACTCAAATGCAGTAAGGCAAAAATAGTAAATGCATCCTTTTCAGACCATGATGCACTGAAAATTACATTCAACAAAAAGCCAGGGGAAAGTAGACCAAAAAATAATTGGAAACTAAATAATCTCTTACTAAAGAATGATTGGGTGAAACAGCCAATCATAGACATAATTAATAACTTCACCCAAGAAAACGACAATAATGAGACATTATACCAAAATGTGTGGGATGCAGCCAAAGCAGTAATAAGGGGAAATTTCATATCTCTAGAGGCCTACTTGCATAAAATAAAGAAAGAGAAGGTTAACGAATTGGGCTTACAACTAAAAATGCTAGAAAAGTTATAAATGAAAAACCCCCAGTCAAACACTAAACTTGAAATTCTAAAGATAAAAGGAGAGATCAATAAAATTGAAAGTAAAAAAAACTATTGAATTAATTAATAAAACTAAGAGTTGGTTCTATGAAAAAACCAACAAAATAGACAAGCTCTTAGTAAATCTGATTAAAAAAAGGAAAGAGGAAAATCAAATTGTTAGTCTTAAAAATGAAAAGGGAGAACTCGCCACTAATGAAGAGGAAATTAGAGCAATAATTAGTAGTTACTTTGCCCAATTTTATGCAAACAAATTTGATAACTTAAATGAAATGGAAGAATACCTTCAAAAATATAGCTTGCCCAAATTAACAGAGGAAGAAGTAAATATCTTAAACAGTCCCATCTTAGAAAAAGAAATAGAACAAGCTATTAACCAACTCTCTAAGAAAACATCCCCAGGACCAGATGGATTTACATGTGAATTCTACCAAACATTTAAAGAACAATGAACTCCAATGCTATATAAACTTATTGAAAAAATAGGTATTGAAGGAGTCTTACCAAACTCCTTTTACAACACAGACATGGTACTGATACCTAAACCAGGTAGGCTGAAAACAGAGAAAGAAAATTATAGACCAGTCTCCCTAATGAATATTGATGATAAAATCTTAAATAAAGTATTACCCAAAAGATTACAGAAAATCATCCCCAGGATAATACACTATGACCAAGTGGGATTTATACCAGGAATGCAGGGCTAGTTCAATATTAGGAAAACTATTAGCATAATTGACTATATCAATAACCAAACTAATAAAAACCATATAATCATCTCACTAGATGCAGAAAAAGCATTTGATAAAATCCAACATCCATTCCTAATAAAAATACTTGAGAGTGTAGGAATAAATGGATTTTTCCTTAAAATAGTCAGGAGCATATATTTAAAACTATCAGTAAGCACCATATGCAATGGGGAAAAACTGGAACCTTTCCCAGTAAGATCTGGAGTGAAGCAAGGTTGCCCACTATCACCCTTATTATTCAATATTGTATTAGAAATGCTAGCCTCGGCAATAAGAGTCAAGAAAGAGATTAAAGGAATTAGAGTAGGCAATGAAGAAATCAGACTATCACTCTTTGCAGATGATATGATGGTATACTTAGAGAACCTCAGAGATTCTACTAAAAAGCTATTAGAAATAATTAATAACTTTAGCAAAGTTGCAGGATATAAAATAAATCCCCATAAATCCTCAGCATTTTTATACATCACCAACAAAATCCAACAGCAAGAGATACAAAGAGAAATTGCATTCAAAATAACTGTCGACAGCATAAAATATTTGGGAATCTATCTACCAAAGGAAAGTCAGGAATTATATGAGCAAAATTACAAAAAACTTTCCACCCAAATAAAGTCAGACTTAAATAATTGGAAAAATATTAAGTGCTCTTGGATAGGCTGAGAGAATATAATAAAGATGACAATATTCCCTAAACTAATCTATTTATTTAATGCTATACCAATCAGACTTCCAAGAAAATATTTTAATGATCTAGAAAAAATAACAACAAAATTCATATTGAATAATGAAAGTTCAAGAATCTCAAGGGAATTAATGAAAAAAAAAATCAAATGAAGGTGGCCTAGCTGTACTTGATCTAAAACTATATTATAAAGCAGAAGTCATTAAAACCATTTGGTATTGGCTAAGACATAGATTTAGTTGATCAGTGGAACAGGTTAGGTTCACAAGACAGAATAGTCAACTATAGCAATCTAGTGTTTGACAAACCCAAAGATCCTAACTTTTGGGATAGGAATTTATTATTTGACAAAAACTGCTGTAATAACTGGAAATTAGTATGGCAGAAATTAGGCATGGACCCACACTTAACACCATATACCAAGATAAGATCAAAATGAGTCCATGATTTAGGCATAAAGAACATGATTATAAATAAATTAGAGGAACATAGGATAGTTTATCTCTCAGACCTGTGGAGGAGGAAGAAATTTGTGATCAAAGATGAACTAGAGACCGTTATTGATCACAAAATAGAAAATTTTAATTACATCAAATTAAAACCTTTTGTATAAACAAAACTAATGCAAACAAGATTAGAAGGGAAGCATCAAACTGGGAAAACATCTTCACAGTTAAAGCTTCTGATAAAGGCCTCATTTCCAAAATATATAGAGAATTGACTCTAATTTATAAGAAACCAAGCTATTCTCCAATTGATAAAAGGAGGATTGATCCTCCAAAGGATATGAACAGACAATTTTCAGATGATGAAATTGAAACTGTTTCCACTCATATGAAAGAGTGTTCCAAATCACTATTGATCAGAGAAATGCAAATTAAGACAACTCTGAGATACCAATACACACCTGTTATATTGGCTAAGATGACAGGAAAAAATAATGATGAATGTTGGAGGGGATGCAGGAAAACTGGGACACTGATGCATTGTTGGTGGAGTTGTGAATGAATCCAAGCATTCTGTAGAGCAATCTGGAATTATGCCCCAAAAGTTATCAAACTGTGCATACCCTTTGACCCAGCTGGGCTTATACCCCAAGGGAGATACTAAAGAAGGGAAAGGGTCCTGTATGTGCCAAAATGTTTGTGGCAGCCTTGTTTGTAGTGGCTAGAAACTGGAAAATGAATGGATGCCCATCAATTGGAGAATGGTTGGGTAAATTGTGGTATATAAATGTTATGGAATATTATTGTTCTGTAAGAAATTACAGAGAGACTTGGAAAGACTTACATGAACTGATGCTAAGTGAAATGAGCAGAACCAGGAGATCATTATATACCTCAACAATGATACTGTATGAAGATGTATTCTGAGGGAAGTGGATTTCTTTGACAAAGAGACCTAATTCAATTTCAATTGATCAGTGATGGACAGAAGCAGCTACACCTAAAGAAAGAACACCGGGAAATGAATGTAAACTGTTTGCATTTTTGTTTTTCTTCCCGGGTTATTTTTACCTTCTAAATCCAATTTTCCCTGTGCAAAAAGAGAACTGTTTGGTTTTGCACACATATATTGTATCTAAGATATACTGCGACATATTCAACATATATGGGACTGCTTGCCATCTAGGGGAAGGGGTGGAAGGAGGGAAGGGAAAAACCGGAACAGAAGTGAGTGCTAGGGATAATGTTGTAAAAAAAAATTACCCTGGCATTTGGTATGTCAATAAAAAGTTATCATTATAATAATAATAATAAAAAACTATTGTTTCAATTCTATTCATAGTGAGGTACTGAATATAGTCCTGGATTTGAACTCAAGAAGACCTGGGTTCAAATCCTGATGACCACTTATTAACAATTTTTTTGAGCAGTACATACCCAAGTTTATGTTATGACTTTCTTTTTTAAAAAAATTACTTTAATATATTATTTTTCTAATTATATGTAAAGATGGTTTGCAACATTCATTTTTACCAGATTTTGAGTTCCAAAAATTTTTCCACCCTCCTGTCCTTAACTCCCTTCTCTCTATGCTAATAAGCAATCTAATATAGATTATAGGTATAGATTCCTTTTTAACATATTTCCATATGAATCTTCTTGGGAAAGAAAAATCAGAACAAAAGGGAAAAATCACACACACACACACAAAACAAAGGGTGAAAATAGTATGCTTCAGTCCACATTCACTCTCCATAGGTTTTTTCTTTCTGAATGTGAATGGCACTTTGCCTGCAAAGTTTATTTAAATTGCTTTGGATCACTGAATTACTGAGAAGAGCTAAATCTTTTATAGTTGATCACACAATCTTGCTATGTACAATGTTTTCTGGTTCTGCTTACTTCCCTCAGCATTAGTTCATGTAAGTCTTTCTGAAATCAGCCTGCTTATCATTTCTTATAGAATAATAGTATTCCATTATATTCATATGCTATAATTTAACTCCCCAATTGATGGGCACCCATTCAATTTCTAGATCCTTGTCATTATAAAAAGGGCTGCTACAAACATTTTGCATATGTGGATTCTTTCCCCTTGTATGATTTCTTTGGGATACAGACCCAGCAGTGAGACATCTAGATCAATTTTATTGCCCTTTAGGCAGAGTTCCAAATTGTTCTCTGGACTGGCAGAATCATTTCACAACTCCATCAAAAATGTATCAGTGTCCCAATTTTCCCACATTTACTCCAGCATTTGTCATTACCCTTTCCTGTTATTTTAGCCAATCTGATAAGTGTGAGGCAGTTTCTCAGAGTTGTTTAAATTTGCATTTCTGTAGTTAATACCACTTATTAGCTGTAACCTTGGACAAATAGCTTAATTATATCTCTAAAGGAAGGCTTGAGGGGTAGTTAAGTGGCACAGTGAATAGATCAATGGCCCTGAAGTCTTGAGTATCTGAGTTTAAATTTGGCCACTTAATAGATATTTAATAACTGTATGACCCTGGACAATCACTCTAGATGCCTCTAAAAATATCAAATAAATGAAACAAAACTTTGGACTTGATGACCTTTAATATATCTTCTAGCTCTAAATCTCTGATCCCACTACTGACCCAGTTGTAGAAATAACCATCTCCATGAATTATGAGCCTATACTAGCTGTTGTCCTCAGTACTCATTTCTTGCAATCTAACTTCTATTCCTACCATGTTCTTTAAGATAATCACCTATTATTTCCTTATTATAAAATTCTATGAGTTCTTTCACTGATCCTTTGCCCTCATTGCAAAATGTGACAGTGCTGACCACCTTTTTCCTCTTTGATTTCATCTGTTTGTGAGTTCCTAAAGGGCAGAATCTTTCTTATACCTTTGTTATATTCCCAATAGTTAGCACAATGCTTAGCACATAATTATTGTTGTTGTTCAGTCATTTCAGTTGTTTTACTCTTTGTGACCCACTGGGGTTTTCTTAACAGAGATAACAGGAGTTATTTGTCATTTCCTTCTCCAGTTCATTTTGCAGAGTTAATTGACCTGCAGAACTGGTAAATGTCTGAGGTTAGATTTGAACTTAGAAAGACCAGCCTTCCTGGTTTCAGTCCTAGCAATTTATCCACCATGTCCCCCAGTTGCGTGTATTATTGAGAAATGACACTAAATTTTAAATGTCAAAGAGCTGAGTTAGGGTCAAAGTCTTACTAGACTTAGTGTCTAGTAAATGCTAGGTACTATGTAGGAATACAAAGAAAGACAAAAGATAGTTTCTTCCCTTGAAGAACTTACAGTCTAATGGGATAGATAACATATAAACAACTATGTGCCACCAAGATATAGACAGGATAAATAGAAATAACCAACAGAGGGAAGAGTCTGGAATTAAGGTGGTTCAGAAAGGCTTCTTATAGAAGGTGTGATTTTTTACCTGAGGCCTGAAGCCAGAGAAGCAAGGGGATAGGGATTAAGAGGGAGAGTGTTCCTGGCATGTAGGACAACCAGGGAGAGTGGGTGTTATGTAAGAATAGCAAGGCGAGCAATATTACTGCATGACAGAGCAGCTGTAGGAGTAAAGATGTAAAAAGAGTAGAAAAGTAAGGTATGTGGTGCTTTAAGCCAAACAGAGAATTTTATATTTGAACCTGGAATATAGGCTAATTGGAGTTTATTCAGTTGGAGTGTGATATGGTCACATCTGGGCTTCAGTTTTAAGTGGATGAAGCTTGGCGTGTGAAGAGTCTTGAGAGGAGAATGCAATGGTACCAATATGAGGAGTCAAGCCTGTAGCAGTGTCTGAAGAGAGAAGGGAGTCTAATGAGAAATATAATACCTTATTCACTGAGATTTCAAGGAAGGAGGAAACGTTTTAATGGAGCAGTACAGTTAAATTTTTGCTCTGAAAAGAATCAAAAGAGATGAGTTTATTTTTCTTCCTAAAATGTATCAGGCATGTCATCTGATGATGCTTCTGATCATGCCATTTCCTTTTCCCCATTCATTCAACACACTCACTTCCAATATCAAACCCTCTGTTTGACATTCAAAGTCCTTCATAACCTGGTTACCCCATATCCTACCTTTCTACCCTCCTGCTACATTTCTCTCATACTCTGCTACATTTCTGTTATCCTGTGGTAGCTCCTTGTTATTTTTTAGAAGTGCGCGCACACACACACACACACACAGACACAATTTTCCAACTCTGGACTTTTGTCTCTGCCTTCTGACTTCCCAGGTACTCTCAATCTCATCTTCTACAATAATCTTTTCCTAGTTTCCCCTAACTTTAATGCTTTCCCTCTTGATTATTTCCATCTTACCCTGCCCATATCTTGTTTATTCATAGTTGTTTGTGTGTTGTCTCCATAATTAGACCATGTGATCCTTGAAAACTAGGACTGTCTGCCACATTTCTTTGTATCCTCAGCACTTAGTACTTATTTTCATTGTTTGGCTTGTAGTGGATGCTTAACAAATGCTTATTAGCTGACTTCAGAGGATATGATAGAGTTAGATATTTAAAGTGAATAGATTTAGAGTAGCTATTGTCTATCTATTAATTAAATTCATTAAACATTTTTATTAAGTTCTTATTGTGGACAGAAAACTATCTTAAATCCAGAAGGAAATATCTAAACTTTAAAAGACAGAGTTCCTAGCCTCATGGAGCTTACTTACTAGTAAGGAAATAAGGAACCAATACAGATGCCATAAAATGCAGTGTATTATAGTTAAATGCATTAGAGAAACAGAACAAAATTCTGTGTCATGTGTAAGGGGAAACATGACAAGAGGAATCATGGAAGAAATCATGGAAGAAATGTCATTTTAGTTGGGCTTTAAAGGATGACTAGGAATTCTGTAGCTGAATAAAAGCAGTGACAAGTAAGACAGGCTCAAGGAATGTGCCAAGGTATGAAATTGGGAACAGCACAGTCTGTGTTTAGATAAGTAGAAGGGAGCTCATTTTGCTAAAATATAGAGTACATGGGAGTATGAGTGCTAGATCATTGAGAGCCTTGAAAGCCAGCCACTAGACTTTGACCCTAATTCAGTAAAAATCAAAGAGGCACTGAGAATTTTTGAACAAAAAGTTAATACGGTTAGATTTATATATAAGGAAGAGTATTTAAACAGAATGAAAGGAATATACATTTATTAAATGCCTAGTATGTACCAGGTATTATGCCAAACACTTTATAAATAGTAACTCATTTGATACTCATGAGAGTCCTGGGAGTTAGGTGCTTTCATTATCCTCATTTTACAGAGGAAAGAACTGAGGCAGATGGGCTAAATGACTTTCACATGGGTCACACATCTAATTAAGTGTTTGAGGTTGAATTTGAATTCAGGTCCTCCTGACTCCAGGGAGTGCTCTATCCACTGTGGTATCTAGCTGGATAAGAGAGGATTAGAAACTAATGTTAGGAAGAACAATTAAGAGTTCATTTTAGTAGTTCAGGCAGGTGACAATGAAGGCTTATAGGAAAGTCATGACAGTGGAAAAAGAGAGACATAATGTGCAGTTGAAATCTAACTAACTTGGTCATTGATTCCAAAAGCTGAAGAAGAATTGAATCAAAGAGAATCCAAAGTTATTAAAAAAGGAGAAAGGAAGATTGAGGTTGACATGAGAATGAGTCAGAAGAAAAAATAAGATTGAAGGAACTATATTAACTTCAATTTAATAAATGTTGAATTTTGATGATGGTACATGCAGGTAGAAATACCATGAAGGCAATTAGAAGAAATGCATGTCAGTAGTTCAGAAGGGAGATTGTTGTTGAGTTTATAGATTTGAGTCATAGAGGTGGCAGCTGAAATCATAAGAGGTTCTGATGTCAGAAATGTCCCCACATTGAAATGAAGATGTGGTTGAATTTAGATAGCACAGTGCTAAATGTGGCATAAGCATATATATATATATATATCATGTGAAAAATTACTTCTCAAGAGATTTTTATTTTTACAAAGGCTTTATTTAATACTAGGTTTGTGGCCATTTTATCTTTTTTGTTGTTGTTGTTTCATCAGATGTCCCCATTCTGCTAACTATTCTAACCACTAATCACAACATCATCTGCTTAAATTCATAGAAAAACAGCATAGAAATCATTCTAAGAGCTTTTAGCTTTCTCTACCGGGAATGAATGTTAAAATTAGGTAAGGTATAGTATTTACTTTAAGATCGATAAACTTTATTGTTTCATGCTTTTCCTAACACATATTATAACTATATTGTTAATTATCAAAATGCTTAGTATGTGCAAGGTTCAGTGTGAGTGCCATAAGGAATACAAAGATGAAGCAAGTTAAAGTCTCAACCTTTTTTTTCTAAAGGCTTTTTCTCAGAACTGTAAGTAGGAACTGTTTTGTACGTGAGACAAAAAGGCTTTAATAAAGATGCCCTTGTATGGAGCAGGGGACAGAGAGAGAGTCTGCTTAGGAATAAAGATAATCATCTAGTTGCTTCCAATCCAACAAGCATTATTGAAAAGCCTATGCCAGGCTCTACCCTTCATAACCTGGCCTATTTCTATTTATCCATTCTATTTGCACATTATTTTTTTTTCTTTATAGCTTTTTATTTACAAATTATATGCATGGGTAATTTTTCAGCATTAACAATTACAAAATGTTTTGTTCCAATTTTTCCTCTCCTTCCTCCCACCCCTTCCCCCAGATGGCAGGATGACCAATACATGTTAAATATTGTTAAATATGTTAAAGTATAAATGAAATACAAGATAAGTGTACATGTCCAAACTGTTATTTGCACATTATTTTTTCACACTTTCTGCCTTTTAGATTGCTTGTCCTTGCTGTTTCTCACATACAACATCCCATCACCTAGTTCTGTGCCCACCCCAGCCCCTCAACCTTGGCATGCCCTGCCAACTCACCTCTGTCCTTTTAGTCCTCCTGGCCTTTTTCAAGATTCAGCTTAAATTCTTCCTTCTGCAGGAAGTCTTTTTCACTTCTCACTATGGTGAATGGTAATTCATCTCTCATATTTCCTTCTATTGACTGTATATCTTCTGTATACCTAATTATTTACATCTTCCCTCACCCAAAATAGATGAGTTCCTTGAAGGTACAGGCTCTATTTTCATAGTTCTTTGTATCTCCACAGCTAAGTACCTGGTACATAGTAGTCCTTAAAATGTGCATTGATTAACCTTAGGGAGCAGGGTTTGAGGAAGGGATAAAATAGGCAAACAGATAAAAATATATACAGTAATGTGAAGTTTTGTTATTTCATCATTATGAGCACTCCTACCAACACTTATAATGGTTTCTCTATACTTTAATAGCTTTTGAATTGCTTTATTTATTTATATATTTGTTATTATTTTTATCAAGCATCACTCTCTAGGTATCTTTTTTGACAATGAACCTCTCTGAATCTAATTTAGCTAGCCATTACATAAAAAACAGTTAGACCTGGTGTAAAAGCTCTTCTACATCTATGGGATCCATCAAAGCTCATGTTTCACTGCTATGTTCTCTGGGAATTTAAGATTATTTGCATTTCATGAGGCATTGGAATAGGAAAGGTCTAATGAACTGAGAAGAAGAGGGTAAATCCATGGGGCTAAAAGACCTTAGACCTTGCTAATTTCTTTCTTAGCACCTTTTTCTGCTACCTAACTCTCCTCCACTCCCAGGTAATCTTTCTGACTATTCCTGTTCTCATTTTTGCTTACTTTAGCAGCTGTAAAGAGTTCTCTCTTATTTTGCCAGCTCTTGCAATACTCCCCGCCTTCCCCAAGTGATTAAGTATGGATTTCAAAATAATCCATTATGATACAAAGGAGAAATGACTTGTAATAAATTCTACATAATGAAACTTCTCAGCAGCTTATTCTGAGAACATGTCATGAAACAACTGACCAGCTTAACTCTGATCTAAAACCATATAAATGGCTTTAATCTATTCAAAACGAAGGAAACCCTTTAATGAACTCTTCCTCTGTGTTTTAAACCTTTATACATAAGCTCTGGCTTTTGGCCAAGTTTGGTCACCATGATACACGTGCAAAATCACACATGGCATAGCTGTACAATTTTTTTTCTTTACCTACCACAACTCATAAAATCTGATGCTCTTGAAAACAGAATATTTCAAAAGCTCACATCCTGTCATTCTTTACTGATATAATAATTCAAGAATCAATAGGATTAAAGACTTAACTGGAAGGGACCTTAGATGAGTCAATCAGCTCATTTCATAATTAAGAACCAAAGCTAGAGATACTAAGTAATTTGTCCAAGATCGTGCTAGTGTCTGAGAAGGGATTTGAATACATGTCCTCCTGACTCCAAGTTCCATGCTCTCATCTTTTGGAGATTATGCTGCAATTTCATTGCTTTTGAGATCTCTGTATTATGAATAAGACAGTAGAGTAAGATTATTTTAGACCTGGAAGGGAATGAATCTGCATTGACTGAAAATGTTTCCCGACTGGAAACTCCTGGAATCCTTCCTAATATGATTTACTAGTTATTTGTCCCTGGTCAAGTAATTTTATTTTTCTGGGTAAAATGAGAGAATTGAGCTTGATGACTTTTTATGGTCTCCAGTTTTAAATCTATGTCATATGATCTCCAAACCAATGAAATCACAAATCTGATTGAAAAAAAAAAAAAAAACAAACCTTGGTCTTATTTGTGATGATGATAGGGAAAAGGATAAACAATGACAGCAAAGATGATTGAAATGTGAAGAAACCATTTAAAACCATTCACACTTAATATTAGCTAAATGTCAAACACTTTCCTCATTAATTTTACTGTGAAGGCTGTCAGCAAGGAACTAATTGACTGCTTGGTGCTTTGCTTTATTTCTCTGTATATCCTTTGATAAGCTATTAAGTTTTCAGAGAAGAATTTCTAATCATTCAGTTTAATTTAAAAACAAATTCTTAAAGCCGTGTTAATTTTTGGGAAATACAAGGTTCAAAATGAAATCGCTCCTGTTGTCAGGCAGTTTTAACTCTAGTAAGGAATAGAGCACATACACTAAAGTAAACTTTGGAGTCCAAAGGTCCGTAGGATCACAGATCTAGAACAGGATGATGGCTCAGGGGACTGTATAGTATAATTCTTTAATTTTACTGATGAAGAGATTGTAAGCCTAGGGAAGTTAAATCACTTGCCCAACATCATATTGATAGGACATCAGAGGTAGCATTTAAACCTACTTCCTTTGGCTCCAGAGCAATGGCTCTTTCCATTGAACCATAAGTTCTTTTTTTTTTTTTTTTTTTTAACTCTTTCCTCTCTGATTCCATCTCCCTTCATTCACCCAATTGCCATATCTCTTAATTCTGTCTCTACAGTATCTCTGTCTTCCCTTTCTTTTTCACTCACATTGTCATTATTCTGGTCTGTGCCCTCATTATCTCACATCTAAATTATTGTAATCTCCTAACTGGTTTCCCTGTCACTGTCTAATATTGAATACTGTTTATTCTACTTGCAAAAGATTCCCTACTTATCTCTATCTGCTAAAATCCTTTATTTCCTTTAGACTCAACCAGTAGTTCCAGGAAATCTTTGCCAGCTCCCTCTAGCTAGAAGTGATTCCTCCTTCCTCAAGTCTCTCATGTTTTTCTGTTTGTTTTTTTTCCTCTATACTTATCACTATTTAAGCTATACATAGTTATTTGTGTACAAGTCTTTTCCTCTTACTAGATTTTAAAGATAGAAAATTTCATTTTTTAATTTCCATTTTTTTTTCTCATTAAAGGGGGCATGGATCCCTTTGACCATCTGGGATTTCTTCTCCAGGTCAACTCAAAGCAAAGTAATAAACGTTTATTAAGTATCTATTTGGGCAAAGCACTGTGCTAAACCCTGGGGATAAAAAAAAAAGAGTCCTTATTCTCAAAAAGCTCACCATCTAATGGAGGAAACAATATGCAAACACGTATAAATGGACAAGTTTTATACAAGAGAAACTGGAGTCAGTATCTGAAGGATTGAACTAGCATAAAGAGGAACTGGAGAAAACTTTTTTTAGAAGCTGTATTTTAGCTGAGAATTGAGGGAAGACATGAGGCTAGGATGAGGAGGAAGAAAATTTCAGGTACATGGGACAGCCAGTGAAGAGACACAGAATCAGGAGATGGAGCATCTCGTCTAAAGAATAGTTAGGAGGCCAGTCTCATTGGATTGTAAAGTACATAGAGGAGACTAAGGTGTTAGAAGGCTAGAAAGCTCAAAAGGGGATAAAGGAGTTTAGAAGTCAAACAGATGGTTTATATTTGATCCTGGAATTATATGGAGCCACTGGAGTTGAGGAGGGGGTCACATGGTCTGACCTGTGCTTTAGAAGAATTACTTTGATAGCTATTTGGGGGATGGCCAAAGTGGAAGAGATGAAACAGGGAGACCACATGATAACCCAAAATACATAGTATTGTAAATGATGAGCTAGTTGACTTACAAAAACATGGAAAGACTTGGTTATAGGAAGAAAGATGCTTCAAAGAGGTGATAGAGGAAATAAGTATAGTACAGTCTTACATATATGTCTATGAATACATAAATGTATATATGTGTAGTATCTATTATATAGGTTTTTTGAAATGGAAATGTATTGCTCTATATTGAATCTTTTCTATGTTTTTCTGTGTACAAGGTAATTTATTCTTTCTCAACTTGTACTTAAGTTTAAATTAATAAAATTTATAAAAAATAAAAATATAATATGAGAGATACTTAGAAAATAAAAAAAAAATAAACTTGATAGGTTGAATTGAAGTACAAAACGTGAATGGAAAGTTTCTTGTCTAATCGGTTCTTAGGATTCTTATCTGTATCCAGCACCACTCCTTGGTAGTACAAAATTAAATAGAGGTAATCATTAACCTGTCATAACCATGGGAAAAGAGACATATAGAAATATTACTCAGAAGCATGATAAGGCTCTTCCCTTCCCATATCTGGTAATTAGCTAGCAGTGATATCATCTTTTAAAGTGTTTATGTAATTAAGAAAATTATGACAAGAACTTTATTGACAATCTTCAACTTTAAATTCTCTACCTTTCATTCCTAGGCCTTTCTAGATATACTTTAGTTTTTCCTATTTTCTGGGATTTTACTTTCATCATACCTCCTCTTGCTTAATTTTTTTCATGTTTTTCTCTAAAATCTCCACCAACAAGCTACTCTGATTCTTTTAATATCCTTCGTGTTCCAATGTGCTGCTCAGTTTGTTCATCTGTTCTGTCTCTATCTTTTATTAGCCAATGTCCTTCCTCTTTGTCATACACATCCTTGATGATGTTATTTATGCAAATCATTGTTGGTAATGCCCAAAGGGGACTTATACCTCATTTATAGCTTTCCAACTGCCCTCCAAGTTAATGTGTAATATTTATTTTTCTGAGATCCTGGTATTGCATGATTTGCTCATGATATGTAGGTAAAGTTACTTCTAAAAGGCTATGTCTGTGGCATACAAATTCTATTCTATCAGAATCTACTAATCTAGAAAGGTATCCTCTGGAAGAATATCGAGAGACAACATATGGATCACAGACTAATCTATGACCAGAGTGCTGGTAACCAGGTGATTTTTAAAAAGTTTTAACTTTATGGATTCAAGCTCTTTTTTTGGGGTCTTAAAAAAGACCTTTTGAAATGGATACAAAATGTTGAATGAAGCAAGATAAATCCTTTCCAGTAGTTAGTGTTGAAGTTGGAATCAGGAAGACATGAGAATCCTGATTTAGCACTTATTCACTGTCAGTTTTTTCATCTGTAAAATGGGAATGATATAGCAAATACTTCACAGGATTATTGTGAGAATCAAGGAATTACATAGATTATCTAATGCACTTTGAAAACTTGAAAGTTCTATATAAATGCCAACTATTGTTATTTCTTGTGCTAGATGAAAGATGTATTTAGGTATGTAATGATATGTTCAGTTCAGCTATTTTTCAGTCATGTCTGACTCTTTGAAAATCCATTTGGAATTTTATATTTATATTTGAGTGATTTACCATTTTCTTTCCAGCTCATTTTACAGATGAAGAAACCAAGGGAAACAGGATTTACTGACTTGCTCAGGGTCACACACCACTATATATTTGAGACCACATTTGCACTTGGGAAGATGGGGACTTGGGAACTTTCTGGGCCACTTAGCAAAATACAATGAAATATGCAAGAGCTTTTATTTTTAACATTCAATTTAGCTTGAGTTTAGAAGAGATCTTAAATGTGCTCACATTAATGCTTTCTCCTCATAACATCTCATGATTTCATAACATTGTTATTTTACTTAGTTTTGACCACAGATAAATTCATCACTTACAGAAATAGATTGTAAAGCAATTTAGTTAACATGGCCAATAAGGCTACAATTGACTCTTGTCATAGGGAGGTAGAACCCAACAGGTAACATTTCCAAGTTGGGCTAATTCAGCCTGTCTCAGGAATATCTAGAAGAAATTGATTTGAATTAGATGTGGGGCCAGTGAGAGAGAGTAAAGTGATATTTATTCATTTTCATTTCAAATGAATAATACCTATCTTCAGTGCAAATAATAGGCAAATTGTGGGTTACTTAACAATAATTAAAATTACTTTTTTTTAATGTTGTGATCAGAACCTTTATTGAATTACTTCAATCAAAAGAAAAGATTTGTGACTCCTTGCTTCTTCTTTAAATATGAGACAGTAGTTTCTCCTAAAAGAATTAGAGGTCTTCAAAAAAAAAAAAAAAAAAAAAACTTGAATCTTTGATTTAGCTGCAAGAGATAGCAGTGGCTATCTAATCAAGCTAAACTCCAACAGGAAACTTCATTATAACAGGTTTGAACAGTAGTCATCCAGACTTGTGTGAAGACATTCAAACAGAAGGGCAGAGTTTCTTATTGGAGTATAGCTTGATTAGATAGCCACTGCTATCTCTTACAGCTTTCAAATTGGAGATTCAAGTTTTTTCCAATAACTTTTGCTTATTCCTGAATTCCTCCTTACTGTCACAGTCTTCCTAGAGAATGAAGGACAAACAACAATAACGCTTTGAGGCCAAACAAAATAAGCTTAATCTCTCTTCCACATGAATAATTATTCTACATTTAACAGTGTTCCTGTTTGCTTTGAACTTTCTCTTTTCTGTAGTAAATATGTCTTGTTCTTTCAAATGATTCTCATAAGATGGACTTAAGTCCTTTTGCCACCTTGGTTTTACAGTCTAGTTTATTAATTTCCTTTTTTATTTATTTCACTTATTTATTTCTTGGCAAATTGACATGAAAATATGAATGACTCCTCTTTGAATATGACCATTTCTCCAGTTGCAAATCATCTAATTGCATTATTGTTGAATACACACTTATTTCAGAGGGGCAGAGCCAAGATGGCAGAGAGGAGACACGACTTTGAGTTCTCCCAGATGTCCCTCAGATTGACAGTAAATCAGGGTTCTCAACTGGTTTTGGAATGACAGAACCCACAAATATTTGGAGTGTAACAAATTTCCAGCAGAAAATAATTGGAAAGAACTTCAGAAAAGATCTGTTTCAATCAGGCGCAGAGGAGGCAGGCCAAGCACAGACAGTACAGAGACTCAATGTGGTGTGGGTTGGGTATTCCAGAGAATCTACCAGGAGGAATTTGTGGCAGTATTGGCTACTCTGTCTATTTTCAAAATAAATCCCCATAAATCCTTGGCATTTTTATACATCACCAACAAAATCCAACAGCAAGAGATACAAAGAGAAATTGCATTCAAAATAACTCTCGACTGCATAAAATATTTGGGAATCTATCTACCAAAGAAACGTTGGGAATTATATGAGCAAAATACAAAAAACTTTCCACACAAATAAAGTCAGATTTAAATACTTGGAAAAATATTAAGTGCTCTTGCATACGCCGAGTGAATATAATAAAGATGACAATACTCCCTAAACTAATCTATTTATTTAGTGCTATACCAATTAGACTTCCAAGAAAATATTTTAATGATCTAGAAAAAATAACAACAAAATTCATATGGAAGAACAAAAGATTGAGAATTCTCAAGGGAATTAATGAAAAAAAAATCAAATGAAGGTGGCCTAGTTGTACCTGATCTAAAACTATATTATAAAGCAGCGGTCACCAAAACCATTTGGTATTGGCTAAGAAATAGATTAGTTGATCAGTGGAATAGGTTAGGTTCACAAGACAAAATAGTCAACTATAGCAATCTAGTGTTTGACAAACCCAAAGATCCTAACTTTTGGGATAAGAATTCATTATTTGACAAAAACTATTGGAATAACTGGAAATTAGTATGGCAGAAATTAGGCATGGGCCTACACTTAACACCATATACCAAGATAAGATCAAAATGGGTCCGTGATTTAGGCATATAAAGAACGAGATTATAAATAAATTAGAGGAACATAGGAAAGTTTTATCTCTCAGACTTGTGGAGGAGGAAGAAATTTGTGACCAAAGAGACCCTTATTGATCACAAAACACAAAATTTTGATTACATCAAATTAAAAAGCCTTTGTATAAACAAAACTAATGCAAACAAGATTAGAAGGAAGCAACAAACTGGGAAAACATCTTCACAGTTAAAGGTTTTGATAAAGGCCTCATTTCCAAAATATATAGAGGATTGACTCTAATTTATAAGAAACCAAGCCATTCTCCAATTGATAAATGGTAAAAGGATATGAACAGACAATTTTCAGATGATGAAATTGAAACTATTTCCACTCATATGAAAGAGTGTTCCAAATCACTATTGATCAGAGAAATGCAAATTAAGACCACTTTGAGATACCATAACACACCTGTCAGATTGGCTAAGATGACAGGAAAAAATAATGATGAATGTTGGAGGGGATGCAGGAAAACTGAGAAAATGATGCATTGTTGGTGGAGTTGTGAATGAATCCAACCATTCTGGAGAGCAATCTGGAATTATGCCCCAAAAATTATCAAACTGTGCATAACCTTTGATTCAGCAGTGCTACTACTGGGCTTATACCCTAAGGAGAAGCTAAAGAAGGGAAAGGAACCTGTATGTTCCAAAATGTTTGTGGCAGCCCTGTTTGTAGTGTCTAGAAACTGGAAAATGAATGGATGCCCATCAATCAGAGAATGGTTGGGTAAACTGTGGTATATGAATGTTATGGAATATTATTGTTCTGTACGAAATGACCAGCAGGATGAATACAGAGAGGCTTGAAGAGATTTACATGAACTGATGCTAAGTGAAATGAGCAGAACCAGGAGATCATTATATACTTTGACAACGATACTGTATGAAGATGTAGTCTGATGGAAGTGGATTTCTTCAATAAAGAGAAGATGTAACTCAGTTTCAATTGATCAATGATGGATAGAAGCAGCTACACCCAGAGAAAGAACACTGGGAAATGAATGTAAACTGTTTGTATTTTTGTTTTTCTTCTTGGGTTATTTCTACCTTCTGAATCCAATTCTCTCTGTGCAACAAGAGAACTGTTTGGTTCTGCACACATATATTGTATCTAGGATATACTGTGACCTATTTAACATGTATAGACTGCTTGCCATCTGGGGGAGGGGGTGGAGGGAGGGAGGGGAAAAATCGGAACAGAAGTGAGTGCAAGGGATAATGTTGTAAAAAATTACCCTTACATGGGTTCTGTCAGTATAAGGTTATTAAAAAAAAAACATTTTATGCTTCTCTTGAGTTCTCTGTTTGGAGGTTAATTTTTTTTGTTTAGCTCTGGTTTTTTCATCAGAAATAAATGGAATTCACCTGTTTCTTTGAATGTCCACCTTTTTCCCAGAAAGAAAATGCTCATTTTAGCTGGGCAATTTATTCTTGGCTGCATTCCAAGTTCCTTTGTCATTTGGAATATCAGATTCCAGGCCCTTTGATCCTTTAAAGTGGAAGCAGCTAGGCCCCGAGTAATCCTTATTGTGGCTCCTTGGTATTTGCATTGTTTTTTTTCTGGTTTCTTGTGATATTTTTCTTTGGTCTGATAGTTCTGGAATTTAGCCACACTATCCCTTGGAGTTTTAATTTAGGGATCTCTGTTAGGTGTTTGATGAATTCTTTCAATGGCTATTTTACCTTCTGATTCTATGAAATCTGGGCAGTTCTCTTTGATGATTTCCTGAAAAAATAGTGTCTTGGCTTTTTTTCATCATGATTTTCAGGGAGTCCAATAATTCTTAGATTATCTCTCCTAGATCTATTTTCTAGGTCTGTTGTTTTCCCAAATAGGTATTTAACATTTTTTCCTATATTTTCATTTTTTTTTTGGTTTTGCTTGACTGATTCTTGATGTCTCCTTGAGTCATTCCATTTGTTCCATTCTGATTTTTAATGAATTATTTCCTTTACTTACTTTTTTATTCTTTTTATATTTATCCAATAAAATTGTTTTGTTCTATGTTCTATGGAATTTTTTCCTATTTCACCAAATTTTTTAAGGAGTTATTTTCTTTTTCCAATTCACAAATTTTGTTTTTCAGGGAGTTGTTTTCTTTTTTCACTTTTCTTTTAATGAGCTATATGTCTTATCCAGAGCCTCTTGCAAGGTTTTCCTTTCCTTTCCCCATTCTTCTTCCAACTCTCTTTTAAGATCCTTTTTAATTTCTTCTATGAGAGCCTTGTGCAATGAGGACCAGAATATATCCCCCTTTGGGGCTTCATCTGGAGACAATCTGCTTTTAGACTCCTCAGGGCTTAAAATCTGCTCTTTTTCACTATAGAAGCTATGTATAGTTAGAGCCCACTTTGCCTTTTTACTCAGAAAAAAAAAAAAAAAGAAAAAAGCTGGGTTCTGCTTTGGGGGAAATGAGGGCATTCCAAGTTCAACAAGCAACAGGAAGTGGCAGTGAAGTGGCAGCAGAATGGCAACGGCTTTGCTGGGATCAGTGGCTGCGCTGCGATCGAACTGAGTCAGTCACTTCAGGTGCTGGGTGTGTGTGGCCAGATCTCGTGAGACTCTGGTGCTTTGGGGTACACTCTTTACCCTATGTCAACCTTGTGTTTATGTTGGATCTATTGGCTTGTAATCAGTGCAGAGTAGCCAACGCTGTGGTAGGGTCCTTCTCTGCAGATTTTCTGTTGGTGGAGACAACACCCCGCCCCTGGTCTGCTCACTGTGAGCTGGCCTCTGTGTTCTAGCTTCTGCCTGTGCCTGGCCTCCTCCCTTGCCCATGCGATCAAAATAGACCTTTTCTGGCCATCTTTGGGATTGTCTTCTATTGATAATGTGTTGTATTCCCAATATTGGTAGGTTCTGACAGTCCAGCACTAATTCAGAGGTTGAATTTTTAAAATAGTTTGAGGGTAGTAGGGGAGCTCAGAAAGAAGTGTGTGTCCTCTCTACCATTTTGTCTTTGCCTCCTAAATTTTATAATCTAAGTGAAATGAAGGAATACCTACAAAATATAGATTGCCCAGATTAACAAAAGAGGAAATGAATTACTTAAATTTTTAGAAAAAGAAATAAAACAAGCTATTAATCAATTCCTTAAGAAAAAATCTGCAAGGCCTGATGGATTTACATGTGAATTTTACCTAGCATTTAAAGTACAATTAATTCCAATAATATGCAAACTATTTGAAAAAAAAATAGGGAAAGAAAAAGTCCTACCAAATTCCTTTTATGACACAGATATGGTACTTATACCTAAACCAGGTAGGATAAAAACAGAGAAATAAAATTATAGACCAAATTCCCTAAAGAATATTGATGCAAAAATCTTAAATAAAATATTAGCAAAGAGATTACAGAAACTCATCCCCAGGATAATACATTATGACCAAATAGGATTTATACCAGCAATGCAGGGCTGGTTCAATATTAGGAAAACTATTAGCATAATTGAATATATCAATAATAAAATTAACAAAAATCATATAATTATCTCAATAGATACAGAAAAAGCATGTGATAAAATCCAACACCCATTCCTACTAAAAACAATAGAAAAAATAGGAATAAGTGGAATTTTCCTTAAAATGATCAGTAGCATCTATTTAAAACTATCAGCAAGCATCATATATAATGGGGACAAATTAGAAGTATTCCTGATAAGATCGGAGTGAAACAAGGTTGCTCACTATCACCATTCAATATTGTATTAGAAATGTCAGCTTTGGCAATGAGAAGAAAAAGAGATTAAAGGAATTAGAGTAGGTAATGAGGAAACAAAATTATCTCTTTGCAGATGATATGATGGTATAATTAGAGAACCCTGGAGAATTAACTAAAAAAAACTTGCTAGAAACAATTTGCAACTTTAGCAAAGTTGCAGGATACAAAGTAAGTCTACAGAAATCATCAGCATTTTTATATACTGACAAAGTTCAGCAGCAAGAGATACAAAAAGAAATTCCACTTAAATAACTTGATAATATAAAATATTTGGGAATTTATCTGCCAAGGGAAAGGTGGGAATTATATGAACACAATTACAAAATACTTTTCACACAAATAAAATCATATCTAATCATTTGGAAAAATATGAAGTGCTCATGGGTAGGCTGAGTGATTATTATAACAATGACAATACTACCTAAATTAATTTACTTATCCAGTGCCATATCAATCAAACTTCCAAGGAATTATTTTACAAATGTAGAAAAATAATGACAAAGTTCATCTTAAAGAACAAAAGATCAAGAATTTCAAGGGAATTAATGGAGAAAAATGCATATGAAAATGGCCTACCTGTCCCAGACCTAAAACTATTTTATAAAGCAGCAGTCATCAAATTCATTTAGTACTTGCTAAGAAATAGTCTATCAATGGAGTAGATTAGTTTCACAGGACAAAATAGTCAATGACTGTAGTAATCTAGTGTTTGACAAACCCTCAAACCCCAGCTTTTGGGATAAGAACTCACTATTTGACAAAAACTGCTGGGAAAATTGGAAATTAGTATGGCAGAAACTAGGCATTGACCCACACTTAACACCATACACTAAGATAAGGTCAAAATGGGTTCATGATCTAGGCATAAAGAATGATATTATAAATAAATTAGAGGAACATAAGATAGTTTACCTCTCAGACCTGTGGAAGAGGAAGGAATTTGTGACAAAGGAAGGACTAGAGCTCATTACTGATCACAAAATAGAAAATTTTGATTATATTAAGTTAAAAAGGTTTTATACAAACAAAACTAATGCAGATGAGATTAGAAGGGGAGCAATAAATTGGGAAAATATTTTTTTCATTTAAGTATTCTGATAAAGACCTTATTTCTAAAATATATAGAGAATTGACTTAAATTTTTAAAAATTTAAGTCATTCTCCAGTTGATAGATGGTCAAAGGACACGAACAGACAATTTTCAGTTCAAGAAATTGAAACCATTTTTAGTCATATGAAAAAGTGCTTTAAATCACTATTGATCAGAGAAATGCAAATTAAGACATCCATAATGTACCACTACACATCTCTCAGATTGGCTAAAATGACAGGAAAAAATAATGATGAGTGTTGGAGGGGATATGGAAAAACTTGGACACTAATACATTGTTGTTGGAATTGTGACTGGATCCAACTATTCTGGAGAACAATTTGGAACTATGCCCAAAGGGTTATCAAACTGTGCATACCCTTTGATCCAGTAGTTTATATCTCAAAGAGATTTTAAAGGAGGGAAAGAGACCTACAAGTGCAAAAATGTTTGTGGCAGTCTTCTTTGTAGTGACAAGAAACTGGAAACTGAGTGGATGCCCATTAGTTGGAGAATGGCTGAATTAGTTATGGAATATTATTATTCTATAAGAAACAATCAGCAAGATGTTTCAGAGAGGCCTGGAGGGACTTATATGAACCAAAGGTAAGTGAAATGAGCAGAACCAGAAGATCACTCTACATGGCAACAACAAGATTATATGATGATTATCAATTCTGATGGACATGGTTCTTCTCAACAATGAGACGATTCAGGCCTCCAATGATCTTATGATGATGAAAACTATCTATAACCAAAGAGAGATCTGTGGGAACTGAGTATGGATCACAACATAGCATTTTCACTCTTTTTGTTGTGGTTTGCATGAATTTTTTTCTCATTATTTTCCTTTTTGATCTGATTTTTCTCAAGCAGCAAAATAATTATATAAATATGTATGCCTATATTGGATTTAATATATATATATATATATATATATATATTACCATATTTAACATATATTGGATTATTTGCCATGAAGGGAAGGGGGGGAATTGGAACACAAGGTTTTTCAAGGTTCAATGTTGAAAAATCATCCTTGCATATGATTTGAACATAAAAAAAACTTTAATAAAAAATAAATACTTATTTCTTCCATCTTTTCCACAAGAAATAAGGCAGAATGGTATAGGATAAAGGTTGGTAGACATTGATCATAGCTGCTGTCTTGATCTCTTCCTAGTTCAGATGTTCTGCCTTCTTTCTTTTAATATGTGAATTGATAATCATAATACAGATTCAGATATACTATATATTTTTGTTGTTGTAAGTTGTTTGATTTTGGTAATCATCCCTTCCTTTTCCAAATGGTCACTAGCTATCTCAGAAAAGTCTAGTCTAGACTTCAAGGGAAGGAAGTTCAGCTCATTGGTCTATGGTTTTTTAGACTTTGTTCTTCTTTTATTGAAAAAAATTGGACAGTTATCTCACTTCTCCAGAACTGCAGTGCCTCTCCTACTTATGGTTTTTTTTAATCATTTAGAATTCCTTAGACAAAGACTGGTATATGAAGACATAGTTCATCTGGGTTAAGTGACTTATATTCACCAAAGGTTATGGTTAGAAAACTAGATGTATTTCTTTACTTTATTGAGGCCTCATGATATAGTAATAAAAAGACTTGGGTTCAAATACTTCCTCTTATAGAACCTATGTAATGGACGTCAAATCACTTGATCTCTCCTGACTTCAGTTTCCTCATATATAAGACAAGGAAATGGGAAGCAAGTTGGCAAATATGCCATAAGATGGGAATAGTCAATGTCGAAGAAGTCAAGTTAATAAATCTTCATTAAGTACCAGGTGTCGGAAATACAACTACAAGTCAAAGCACAAACAACAACAACAACAAAATGCAATAGCTTCTCTATTCAAGGAATTTATATTTTATGAGAGAATACACAGCATAAAAGGAAGCAGAAAAATGGGAGTGAATAGAATCCAGGGGTTTGGTTTGAAGTAGATATTCTTATTGGGACATAGTAGGTAAAGTCAGGAAAGGAATTCAGAGAGGAATGATGACATGGCTAGACAGGGCACTTAACTCAGAATGACAATTTCATTTTTGTGTCTTGAGAGGCACATTTATAGACTGTTAGAGTGGTGAATTGCTCCACCCATTCTGGAAAGCAATTCAGAGTTATGTTAAGAAAGGAACTAAAATGTCAGTATTGACAGTGCTCTTTGATTCAGAATTTATATTGCTAGACATATAGTCCAGCAAAGTCAATGATAAAAGAATATATAGCCAAATACAAGAATTTTCCCTAGTAACAAAGAACTGGAAAGTAGATTTGAATTGGATGATGGAGGGATAAAAAAAGTTGTGGTATAGAAGTGATAAATATGGTGGCAGAGTACCAAAGGAAGACTTAAATAAACTAATGCAAAGTATAGTAAGGAGAACCAGAAGAACAATATAAATGGAAAGAACAATGAACATACCAAAATTGAGTATTATTGACTTCAAAGACCTATGAGAAGACAGTTCCCCCTCTTCAAGGGGTTTGCTATAGGTTTAGAATCCAGCACATAATGTCAGATTTCTTCAGTGTATCAGTTAATTTTTTTTGCAATTCCCTCCTTTGCCTTTATTTATTTGTGGTGTGTTTTTGCTTTTTCATGAGGCTTGATTCTCAAGGAGAGGTGGTTTTGAGTTAGGGGGAGAAAGGATATCTTTGGATATGTGAGTTATATAAAATATAGACTTAGGCCAGATTAATTCTAAGGTTCATTTTAACTCTAGATCTATGATACTTGGTATACAACTTCCCCCCCCCCCCCACTCCATTTTCCTTTTTGTTCTGTCCTGAACAGTGCAAAGGTCATTTTCCTTCAAAAAAATAATACTAGCTAAACAAAAACTGTATAGCTCTTCTAGCTTTCTCTTGTTAAATAGCAAGAAGTCCTCTGAAAAAAGGATGCCTTTCATCATGATTGTTGAATTTTTTATGCCACTATGAATTTAATAATTAACATGGACCAAATTGAATTAGGAAAGCATGTATATTTCCTGGAATCTGTCCAAAAGAAATCCATAAAAAACCAAACCCAACAAACTAGGCAATGCCACTCAAAAAAAAGATTATCTGGAGTTCCTTTCCTTTTTTTTTTTTTTTTTTTTTTTTTTTTTTTTTATTGAACCAAAGCCCTTTATGTCTGAAGAAACATTAAAATGCTGAAGTGAAGTGGGGAGAGAACAACCATAAAGGGAATTGAAAGGAAGAGATATGAAAACTCACCATCTATAAAGGTGGCTAATCTGAATATGAATTTATTGCAGAAAGAAAAGATAAAAGAAAAGGAAATTATATTGTCTGAGGGGATTAAAATTATTAGTTGTTCTTTGCACTGGTGAAAGCTCCCATACATTTTTCTGATTTGTTTGGATATGAAAAGACAAAAGCAACAACACAAATTTGCAGTGCAAGAAGGAAATAAAGAATTTATGTAGTAGATAGCACTTTAGGAAAACCTGAAAACCTAGAAAAGACTACAGGATTATTGAATCATGAGACTAAAAGGAATTTAAAGCTCCTTACCTGGCTTATCTCCTTTTCCTATTTGCTCTTCTTTGGACCACATCTGAAATCCGATGTATACTAGTAGTAATAATTTAGGCCATACTTTTTATTTGTAGTTTGATTTCTTCCCTCCAATATTCACTTATTAAAAAAAGACACTTTTTTGTTTGTTTTAGGGTTTTTTTTGTTGTTCTTTACTAATGCTATTCTTTCTGTCTGACAACTTGCTTCTCATTTATTATGTAAAGAGATTGTATTAGATGAGTCCAAAGATCTCTTGGCTTTAAATCCTATGATATCATAGGATTTTTTCTCTACGAAATCTTCTGTCATCATCTCAACCCAATATTGTAATATCTGTACAAAAGAGTGGCACCTATAAATGTTGCATTCTATTGTGATAATTTGTGTATGTATCTCATCTCTAAAGTATCCTAAAAAAACCAAGAATTTGGTCACAGTCCTTTGCAACCTCCACATATCTTGATAATAGTTAATTAGTTAATTAATAGTTAATAATTAGATAATACCTCTTGGATGAAGAGGAGGAGTTAGAAAAGAGAAGGGAATAGCAAATGTGTTAAGAGCAATTAGGTGATGCAGTGGAAAGAGCATTGAGTCTGGAATCAAAAAGTGATCTTCCTGAGTTAAAATCTAACCTCAGACACAAGCTGTGGGACCCTGGGCAAATCACTTAAATCCTATTTGCCCCAGTTTCCTCATTTGTCAAATGAGTTAGAAAAGTAAATGGAAAACCACTGCAGGCTGTTTGCCAAGAAAACCCCATATGAGATAATGAAGAGTTGGATATGACTAAAAAATAATTTAATATAGTACTAGGCACTATGATAAATACATTACAATTATCATCTCATTTGATCTTCAAAACAACCTTGGCAAATAATATGCTTTTATTATCCACATTTTGTAATTGAAAAAGCAGAAGCCAACAAGTTTCCAAGGTCACACAACTAATAGTGGCTGATGTGAAATTTAAACTAAATTTGAGTAGCGCTCACAATCTACCAATTGATATATTTTTTGATCTTAGAAAGGAAAAGTTATATACCTAACAGATACCCACATGAGAAATTATTTTCAAAATAATTTTGAAAGTGAATTATTAATAATAATGGCCAGAAAAGAAACACAGTAAAATTTTTCTTTTATTAAACTTAGTATATATAGCCATGCCAATAAAAAACAAAATATTATTGTACAAAAAAGGAAAAAGATGATTAATAGTTTTTAATTACATTGTTATTTTTTAAAATATTGATTTGTTGCAATAATGAGTAATAATAGCATTCTTTCCATTTTTGAGCCTTAACTTCCACAAGCTTGTCAATAACTTCAACATTGATCTTTTGTACATATTCATGTTCAAAAAATTTCTTTCCCACAAAGCAATGGATAAACAACTAGTTAAGAAAAGTCTCAAACATAGGTATATTTTGTAGAGATTAATAAAAAAAATTTCTTCACAGGTGAAAGTTAATAAGACCAAAATGTTATAAAAATTGCAATTTAGACAAGTAGTAAATCCTATCACTGATGACACATTTCACTTTCTTTATTCTTCATTTAAAAAAATAACTATTAAGAAGAACAAATGTCTACTTTAAAGATATTGTTCAAATTCAGTAAAATATTTTGTTTGAACTAAAATTTCCACTTACACAAAAAAATTTACATTACTCAGGTCACTCTGGTTTGAGCTTTAAATTTCAAACATGAATAAAAACTCCCAGGTAGTCACACAGAATGATATCCGAGGAGATGCAAATTGTTTTTGCCTTCACAATCACTGTGCTATCATTGTTTATTCTGAATCTTTTGATTCTGAATAGGAATATATTGTACCATGGGGGTTGGAGGCACAGACTGTGTCCTTAAAACTAGTTTAAACAATTCTGAACTGTTCTGAATTTTTTATTGAAACAAATATCCATCATTTGAATCTGTCTTATTTAGAACTGAGGTCAACAAAAGATATTTATTTTGGGGAGGGAGGAGTATTTTATCACTGACATTCTTTATGCTTATCCATATGAGATGATAATAAAAAGTAGATTGATAATAAAAAATAAGTTTTATTATTGTTTTAAAATTCTCTATTGTCAATATACTCTCTTATTGCTTGCACCTGGGTCTGACTGCCCAACCCTCAAGGTACATTGGAAGAAAAGACACCTAACCTTTGAATCTGTTCTTTCAATTGCAGAGAGGGAATTTCTACACAACCCATATACAGCATTGATATCTTTTTTGAATGTATCAATGACTACTAAAATCAAGAAAGAACCTAAAAGATCATCTAAAACTTATATCTTGAGGTCCATGGGATTAAAACCAGATCTCTTGGTTGCAAGTCCATTCTTCTTCCTCTACATTGTAGATCAATCAATCAACCAACAGGTAATTATTAAACACCTATTTTTTGGCAAGTACATTGCTATGTACTAGATATACAAAGACAAAACTGGAAAAGTCCCTGCTACCAAATAATTTGCATTCCTTTGGGAGAGCAAATGTCCCTATAAAAAGATGTACAAAATTTAAAGATAATAGGGCATAGGGAGGAGGTTTCCCATCAGGTACAAATATAAGAGAAAGGCTTCACATTAAAGGTGCGATTTGAGCTAAACTCTGAAGAAAATTAGGGGCTTTTAAGAAACAAGTGTGAGGGAGGGGGAATTTATACAAGGCTTAGGGAACAGCCAAAGTCCAGACACAGAGATGATAGAAAGTAGAATCTCTCACATGACAGACTCTTCTAATTCTTGCTCCCTCTCATTCCTGTTAGGGGGCAATGAAGTATTTTTCTATTGTATGAACTATCCTTGACAGAAGACCTAATCAAGTAAAAATTAATTTTTTCTAGGCAACAAGTATAAAATGTCCTAATACTTTCTGAAGCAAATTTGACCCTCAAAGGTGTCTCTAGAACTTGATATGAAATCCTTGACCAAATCCTAGTTCTGCATGGGTACACCATATTCAAAAGAAATTGTATTGGTAAAGGGTAGGGAGAGAGTGAAGGAAATTCAGGAACCAGAGTGAAGAAATATGAAAAGATTTGGGGAAAAGGCTGATAAAAAGAGAAGCAGAAATAATTTTGTATACAATAGGTCACCTAGACATATGAGGAACTAGGGAAAGAAAGATCATAAATCTCGCATATTGTAGTTATAGAGGACTTCAATTATTCAAATATCTTTGGGAATTCTATCTCTTCCCAAAGCAGAGCAACTGATGACTTTTTTTTTTTTTTTTTTTACTTTCCTTACTGATAATTTCATTCTTCAAAAGACAGAGTAATCAAAAAGGGATAATTCTATTCTTGACATGATTTGTACTATTAAAGATGATTTGGTTGCTTAGATGAGAATTATGGGAACCCTAAGGGGAAGTGATGACTCTTTCCTAGAATTTGAGATAAAAGAGAGGAGATATCCTTTATTATTATAGTGTGACATGTACTCTAGATTTTGGGGATGCAGATTTTAAAGGGTTCAGAGAAAAGATAGTTAAGCTCCCACAGATTGTCAGCCCAGAAGAGATGGGAGATGTTCAAAAAAGAAAATTTAAAGAAACAAAGAGAAAGAAAGTGGGATTTGTCTGAAGAAATAGTTAAGAATACATAACAACTTGTTTTAAAAAGAAATGTACAGAGAGTTGAAAGAAACTCCAGGTTCAGAGGATGAATATAATAGCATGGTACAGTTCTAAAGGAATGCCTCAAAAATGAATAAAGCTCAAAATAAAGAGTTGTTAAGAACATAAAATAATTAACATAACATAATTTAACATAAAAATGTTAAACAATATCAGGACAAAAAGGAAAATCAAAGAAGAGATAGGACTTTTATTTGGGGTGGATGCGATTACAATAACTGAAAACAGAAGACAGAACTTGTTGATTGTTATTTAGCTTTTGCTTTTTCTGCTAAAAAGAATGACTTTTACATTGAAAATGACAGGGAAAAATAATTAACAGGTAGAAAGAATTTAGCTAGCCTTAATGAAATCAAATTATTTGACTCAAATGAACTTTTTCCTCAGATACTGAAAAAAATAGGTAGAAGACACTGTCAATGATAATTCAAAAGATCATAGATAATATCAGAGAGTACCATAAAATAAGAGAAATACTTTTCTGATCTCTAGAAAGGGGAATAAAACAAAGACTGAAAATTATGGATTAGTAAATTTCTGTACATGGAAACATTCTACAATGTATCATTAGAAAGAGAATTGACAAATTCCTATAAAGTGATTATAAGAACCAACTTGGCTTCATCAATAACAGGTCATGCAATAAACCTCATTTTTGCTTTTTGATAGAATTATTCAGCTAGCAGTAATGAAAATATTTTGAATATAGTTTTCTTAAGTATTTAGAAAAACATTTGATAGTATTTCATACTTTTCTTATAGAGAAAATAGATTACAATAGATTTGGACAATGATAAAATTATATTCAGAACAGTTGTATGTCAAGATTTAAAAAGCTATTAATGGTTTAATGTCAACAGAGTAAGAGGTCTCAGCATGTCTCTGCTTAGTTCTGTGCTGTTTAATATATTTATTAATGACTTTAAGAAAGGCATAGATGACATACTTAGGCAATTTTAAGATGACACAAAGGGACAGCTAATTTATTGATGACAGAAACAGGATCCAAAAGGAATCTAATAAACTAGATAATTGGATGTAATCTAATACGATAAAATCCAAAAGAGATGAATGAAAGATTTAAACTGTGGTAGAAAAGGTAAATTTCACAAATAAAAAATGGGAGGAGAAGAATAGTTAGACAGCAATTCTGAAAATAAGATCCAACTTTTTCAATATGAATGTGACCAAGTCTGTGAGGGATCTTATTAGTTTGGTGTAAGTGTGAAATGAAAAGATTGGAAGCTACATACTTTGTATGAATTGTATGAAATGCATATTGTTATCTGCTGAAAGATGGAATGACTGACTGATAAAATGCATGGCCATGGCTTTGCCAACTCTTTAATGCATATATGACTCTGATATCATCATGAAGGAGTTCACTTGGGCTCCAATTGGGTGCTTAAGATCACTGACATGCTGATTAGTAGCACTGATATGAAGCAAGTATCTTTGGTTATTAAATATGATCTCACTAACCAAGAAAATGAGAATTGGACATGTTCATAAAATTGGATTTGGAAAGTACATAGCTTGTAATGGCACAGCCATCAACATGATTACAGAAAAGGACCAGAGGACCCTTTGAAAAATGGAGACATTTCTGCTGACTTTCTTCTCTGAGATGATACCTCCCAATGTGTCTCACTTCATCCAAGGTCTCCTACAATTGATTTCATCCAGGGGCCAATCTTTAGAATGGGAGGAAGGGGGCCTGACTATGAGAGAAAATAAGAGATTAGTACTTTTGCTGAATTTTCTTTTTTAAAAAATTTGAATAAATCACTTTTTTTTGAAGCAAAAGACAAAAAGCTCAATAAATCAATTGCCTGATATATTGTAAAAAGTAATGCTATTTTGGAGCAAACAATAATAGGAGTATTCTATCATACTTTTACTTTGTCAGGTCTCACCTATTATGTTTATTTCTGAATATTACAGGTTATGAAGGACATTGATAAATATGGGAAGTAACCAGGATGGTCAAAAGCCTGGAGAATGTGTCTGATATCAAGAAAAGCTGTCTAAAAGTAGTATGGGCTGCCTCAGGGGGTAGTCAGTTCCTGCTCTTTGGATGTGCTCCTGCTAATGCTGGATATCCATTTGTCAGGTATGTTATGGTGGTCAGTTCTTTCATGTATAGGTTGAATCAGATGGCCCTTGATATTCCTTCCAACTTTTAAGTTTTTGGATTCTGTGTGATTGCATATGGGGCAAACGGGAAGGCTGCTGTAAACTGAGCATTTCCTTTGATAGATTTAGCTGTTGAGAAATGAATGATTTTTTCAAGGTATAGATTTTATTTCTATATTTTAGTGCTATAGAGTAGGGGCAAAGGCAACATATCTTCTGCTTTGACTTCACTTTGGGTCAATATACTTTCCCAAACTAAAGTCAGCAGGAGTAAGTTCTCAGCCTCCATTTCTTACAAAGAATTTACTACAACACTTTATGTATAGATTCAGTAGAGTAGTCTTTAATATATCCCTTTGAAATGAAATGAAAACCTTAGAAGAAAAAAGGAAATTCTAGAATCTAATTTGTTAAAATACGGGTCATGACTGGTATGGTATGGTCTCATAACTGAATTGCAAGTCATGAAATTATGATGTATTATCATTTTTTATTATAATAACTTTTTATTGCCAGAACCCATGCCAAGGTAATTTTTTACAACATTATCCCTTGCACTCACTTCTGTTCCGATTTTTCCCCTCTCTCCCTCCACCCCCTCCTCTAGATGGCAAGCAGTCCTATATATGTTAAATATGTCGCAGTATATCCTAGATACAATATATGTGTGCAGAACCAAACAGTTATCTTGTTGCACAGAGAGAATTGGATTCAGAAGGTAGAAATAACCCAGGAAGAAAAACAAAAATGCAAATAGTTTACATCCATTTCCCAGTGTTCTTTCTTTGGGTGTAGCTGCTTCTGTCCATCACTGATCAATTGAAACTGAGTTAGATCTCTTTGTCAAAGAAATCCACTTCCATCAGACTACATCCTCATACAGTATCATTGTCGAAGTATATAATGATCTCCTGGTTCTGCTCATTTCACTTAGCATCAGTTCATGTAAGTCTCTCCAAGCCTCTCTGTATTCATCCTGCTGGTCATTTCTTACAGAACAATAATATTCCATAACATTCATATATCACAGTTTACCCAACCATTCTCCAATGATGGGCATCCATTTATTTTCCAGTTTCTAGCCACTATAAAAAGGGCTGCCACAAACATTTTGGCACATACAGGGCCCTTTTCCTTCTTTAGTATCTCTTTGGGGTATAAGCCCAGTAGTAGCACTGCTGGATCAAAGGGTATGCACAGTTTGATAACTTTTGGGGCATAGTTCCAAATTGCTTTGGATTCATTCACAACTCCACCAACAATGCATTAGTGTCCCAGTTTTCCCGCATTCCCTCCAACATTCCAACATTATTTTTTCCTGTCATCTTAGCCAATCTGACAGGTGTGTGGTGGTATCTCAGAGTTGTCTTAATTTGCATTTCTCTGATCAATAGTGATTTGGAACATGGAACACTCTTTCATATGAGTGGTAATAGTTTCAATTTCATCATCGATGCATTATCATTAAACATTTGATTTGTGTATCTATTTTATATACCTATATATCTGGGGTCATGTAAAAATTTCTTGAGCAAAAAAGGATTGTGAGTAAAAAAAAAATTTAAAAAGCCTCACATATATGTCATGCAGGTCTTGCGATATGCAGAGCAGTAGACACAGGAGTAAACAGCTAATTTACAGTTTGTTGTAATCAGTTTAGATCGGTCAGTTCATAGAGTATTTATTAAGTGCTTTATTATGGGATGGGTATAGCTCTAAACACTAGGGTCACAAATACAAGAAAACAGTATCAGTGATTTTACATACTAATAGAGTAAGATAAGCAGTAGTAATGGGAAAGAGAGGGGCCGGGGGATCAGGAAGGGATAGCAAGGGCAAGATTGCCAGCAAAGAGGTGGAGCAGGGAGGAGAGTGAGATTAAACCTTTTTATGTTGAAGTTTGAGAAGTAGTATATCAGCTAATGTACCAAATGATATATTAGTAGTGAGAGGAAAGATAACTATCTTTGCAAACAATAGCATTCTCTCTCTCTCCCTTTCTACCCTCCTTTTTCCCCTCCCCTCCACAAAAAAAGGCATGTGTAAAAAAAGAGGTCATGTTCTGTCCCCGAGGAGAAGGGGGAGAGGAAGTCATATACATCATCACCAATAATGATTATTTGTTATTAGCTAACATTTGTAAGTACTTTTAGGTTTTCAAAGAACTTTATAAATATTATCTCATTTCATCCTTACATCCCCTGTACATCTTTACATCAAAGAACTTTATAAATATTATCCCATTACATCCATCACTAAGAGGGAAGAACAATATATTATCCATTTTGTATAGATAGGCAGAGGTTAAATGACTTGTCCAGAGTTGTATAGTTACTACATATTCAAGGCTAAATCTGAACTCAGGTATACCTCTCTCCAAGTCCAGGACTCTATCCATTTCACCATCTCACTTTTTTTCCCCAAGTGGGAACCTACTTGTTTCTTTATTAAAGCTTTTTATTTTCAAAACATATACCTGGATAACTTTCAACACTCACCCTTGCAAAAACTTGTGTTCCAAATTTTTACCCTCCCTTTCCTCCGCCTTTCCCCCTATGTGGCAAGTAATCCAATATATGTTAAATACTTGCAATTCTTCTATATATATTTCCACAAATATTATGCTGCACAAGAAAAATCAGATCAAAAAGGGGAAAAAATGAGAAAGAAAACAAAATGCAAGCAAACAATAACAAAAAGAGTGAAAATACTATGGTGTGATCCACACTCGGATCCCACAGTCCTCTCTCTGGTTGCAGATGGCTCTCTTTATCAAAAGACCTTTGGAACTGGCCTGAATCTTCTCATTGTTGAAGAGAGCCACATCCATCAGAATTGATCATCTTATAATCTTGCTGTTGCCATGTACAACACGGTTCTGCTCATTTCACTTAGCATCAGTTCATATAAGTCTCTCCAGGCCTCTCTGAAATCATCTTGCTGATCCTTTATAGAATAATAATATGCCATAACATTCATAATTTATTTAGTCATTCTCCAATTGATAGGCATCCACTCAGTCTCCAGTTTCTTGCCACTACAAAAAGGGCACATTTTTGCACATGTGGATAATGTCTGGTATATCTAGTTTCCTAGGAAATCACAAGACAGTAGCTTTGATGAATTGTTCTAAAACCTCAAAAGCAAGGATTTAAAAAAGAAAGGAAGCCCAGTTTTAAGAAACATAATTATTGATAACTGTCTACCTTGTCTCATAGTAATTTCAACTCAGTTTTTATTCTAAACTTATGTTATGTTTAGCTATAATGGATACCACCTCTGCCCCAGGCAGGGAGATAAAGTGTTTTTTAAGCTCTTTAAATTTTTTAATTGTTAATAATTTATGTTGGTTAAACTTCCTAAGGAAACAGAGTAATCTATGTTGATGTCTTCTCTTTTATCTATTTCCTATTTTTTTTTCAATACCAATGGTTCTTTAAACTGGTCATCTTAGAGCAGGGGTCCTCAAACTATGGCCTGTGGGCCAGATGTGGCCCACTGAGGACGTTTATGCGGCCCGCCAGGTTATGGCAAAATCAGATCGGAAGTGATGTTTGACCTAAACTTGCGTTAGCAATGCACACTTCTGGCACTGGGCTGAGGCGGCAGAGACAGAGTGTGAGGCGATACAGAGGTGAGGTGAGTTCCCAGGCCGGGGTGTGTGGTGTGGGCAAGGGAGAGAGATGCAGAAGATGGAGAATTGATGGCCTGTGGCCTTGTACAGTAATGACAGTCCCACAACAGACATGTACAGTGCATGCTGCACATGTCACGGCCGCTGCAGGGGGAATTCATTGCAGCAGTGAAGGTCGGAAGCGGGAGTGCGAAGAGTGGGAGAGAGAGTGGGAGAAATGGAGGCATCACAGCGCAGAGGCAGCTTGGAGGAAGTTGGGCATTGCAGTCTGTATGTCTCTGTGTGGGCAAAGTTATTGCTTGTATATTGTTTTTGTAGCACTGTATATGTATATTGGTATTTTACTAATAGCAATTTGGAATCCCTAGGAAATAATGATGTCAAGAAAAAGAAAAATTGACTCGGAGTGTAGGATATTCAAAGAACAGTGGACTTATGATTACTTTTTCATGCAGTACAAGGAAAGAGCTGCATGTCTGATATGCCAGAATATAGTGTCTGTGTTCAAAGAATATAATTTGCGTGGGCACTATGAAGTTCAACATAAAGATAAATATGATTGTTTGGTTGGAGAAGTGAGAAAAGATAAAATATTAAAACTGAAAAATACATTGACAACTCAGCAAAATACTTTTGTGAAGCAGAAGCAGCTAAATATTTCATCACTGTGAGCAAGTTTTCAAGTTGCCAAGCTAATAGCAGACCATTTGTGGAGGGAGAATTTGTTAAAGAATGCCTTCTTTCTGTTGCCAAAGAGATGTGTCCAGAGAAGGCCGATTTATTTAGTACAATGAGTCTTTCAGGACCTACAATTACACAGAGGATTGAAGAAATGGGAGACAATCTGCATCAGCATTTGCAAAACTCCATAAAAAAATTTCATATTTTTCCTTGGCACTCAAGGAAAGCAATGATGTTTGTGATTCTGCACAACTTCTAATTTTTATTCGTGGGATGAATGATTATTTTGAAGTCATAGAAGAGCTTGCTGCACTGAAAAGCATCAAAGGAACAACTACAGGAGAGGATATCTATGAAAAGCTTTGCCAGACTATGAATGCTTTGGAGCTGGACTGGGCTAAACTAGGCAGTGTGACAACTGATGGTGCTCCTAGCATGGTAGGGTCTAAGAAAGGAGTGATTGCTCACATTAACCAAGAAATGGACAAACATAACCATTCTCATCCAATATCTATACACTGCCTCATCCACCAACAAGCACTGTGCAGTAAATCACTGAAGTGGGATTCTGTTATGAAAATTGTGGTATTGTGTGTTAACTTCATTAGAGCTAATGCACTAAATCACAGACAATTTTAGGAATTTCTGTCTGAGCTAAATGTTGAGTATGAAATGTTCTATATGACACAGAAGTCCATTGGCTGAGTCGAGGGAGAGTTTTGAAACATTTCTATGATTTACTTCCACAGATTACAACTTTTCTGCTTTCAAAAAACAAAGAAGTACCAGAGCTCAATGATGCAGAATGGAAATGGCACCTTGCCTTTCTGACAGATGTAACAGAGCTACTCAACAATTTCAATATGCAACTTCAAGGAAAGGGGAAGCTCATCTGTGTTATTCAATAACATGTCAAAGCATTTGAAGTAAAATTAGGCCTCCTCATCAAACAAGTGAAGGAGGAAAACTTCTGCCATCTCCCCACAACTCAAAATCTGTTAGTGGAAAAACCGCTGATTGTATTCCCAGGCAAAACGTGTGTGGATTCACTGGAAAAATTGCAAAAGGAGTTCCAATTTAGATTTAAAGAGCTTCATCTCCATGAACAGGACATAAGCTTTTCTGTAACCCATTTTCTATTGACATTGAAAATGTGGATACAATTTGCCAAATGGAACTGGCTGAACTGCAGAATTGTGACTCTCTGAAAGACACACTCAAGTTAAGCAGCCTTCATAATTTTTATGCATCTCTCTCCTCTGAGACATATCCTCATCTCAGGAACCATGCACTCAAAATGGCAACCATCTTTGGCAGCACTTATATCTGTGAACAGACTTTTTCTAGAATGAAACATTTGAAATCTCCAACCAGATCAAGATTAACGGATACACACTTGCATCAGTTGTTATAACTAGCAGTGACAAATATGGAACCAGACATTGACCATCTCATTAGCCAAAAGTAGGCCCATAGTTCCCATTGAAATACTGGTAAGTTTGTTGATTTAACTTTTCTTCATTTTAAACATTGTATTTGTTCCCATTTTGTTTCTTCACTTTAAAATAAGATATGTGCAGCATGCATAGGAATTTGTTCATAGTTTTTGTTTTTACTATAGTCTGGCCCTCCAAAAGTGTGAGGGACAGTGCACTGGCCCCCTATTTAAAAAGTTTGAGGACCCCTATCTTAGAGAGTTATTTGAATTGCATGTCATAGTATCTTCCCATTATTTTTCTTTGAATTCATTATTGATTTTTATCTTTGTTCTAACAAATAAATGGTCCAAATTGTACATGGAGATGATTCTGGAGTGATCTATTTCCTTCCTGTTAAAATTGATTTCATTTTTGATGATATACTCTCCATTGTCTTCTTGAAGAGAGCGTTCATGATAGATAGACATGGGACTTCTGAAAGACATTAGCTATTAGCCAAAGACTATTCTTATTATTTTATTTTTTTATTTCTGAATCATATTTTTCACTTCCCACCCTATATTTGTGTTTTCGTTGAAATCACTACATCATAAAATATTTGTTGATATAATTCAGAAGGCCTTACTAAAAACTTTTTGGAGTATTTCTTTCTTTTCATTCTCTACTTTAAGTGCTGCTGTACAAGTTGTTGCTATCTTCATAGCTGCCTTTTTATAAATTCTTTTCAAATGTACTGAAACAGATGATTAGTTTATATTATAAAAGCCATCTCCTTTGTTTTCCTCTCCAATTTAACTAATTTCATTTTGTCTTCCAGTTTTTTCTTCATAGTCAAAATATCAGTATTAACATGATTCTATTCCTCCAGTTGCATTAGTTGTAGATTAAGGATTTCAATATTCAAGCTCTAGGCACTACACAAATCCCGTTTCAGACTTTTTCATGGCCATTGGAACAAATTGTTCTCATTCACCCATTCCACTGGGAGAAGTCCTCACATTCTTTGACAATTCCTCTAAAATTCCTCTAACTCACTGACAAAATCAAGGCATATAGATTACTTTCAACCTGATTTAGTCCATCTGACAATATTGGTTTACTGGGATGCTATAGCTTCTTGGAGTCACAAGTGAGAGTTGGGTTAAGGTGGACCCCTTAAGGAGAATTGAGGATGAGGAGAATTAAGGAGAATAAGTAGCCCTGAAAAGAGCTTGGCAAGCTCTTATATCAGAGGTGTTAGTCCTCTTTGAACATCCCTTGAACATCTCAGATATTAAAATCTCATGTAATTATTCTTAGATCTGGTGATCCGATTTGCATATTTGCCTCTCCCCTATTCTTTTTCTTTTACTTTTTTCCCAATGGTTTGTTAGGAAGATCATTCTTTGACATGTTCTTTTGATTCATGGAACCATAGACTTAGAACTGTAATGAACCTTAGAGATCATCTATTACAGCATCCTTATTTTATAGATGAGGAAAACAAGACCCATGAAGATTAAATGTAGTGGCCAAAGTTATAGGGCATTAAACTTTTGAGCTGGGATTTAGACCCAGATCTTTTTGCTCCAAATTCAGTTCCCTTTCTGCTAACACCATATTGCTTCTCCTTTAACAAAACATGCTGCAGCTTCCTTGCCTATTTCTGCATCAATAAGTTATGTGATTATTTGCAATGTTTTCTTTTGGAATCAAGGAAATCATTTTGAATTGTGCCAAAGCACAACTTCTAGCTTATAGTATTATTTGCTTAGAGATACCTTTTAAGTCCAGAAGAAGAAATGTACTACAGACATAAGGGGCCTCTCTACTTAGCAGTATTTTCTTAGTCTTGCCCTGATACAAATGGTATTATCTCCTGTGGAGTTCAGTGTGATCTTAGCTATGATAGAATAACTATTATAAACACCTGGGCACATTTAAAGTTGTATGTGTCTGACTGCAACATTCAACTATTAGACTTTTACTCAGAAAACCTGGCTACTCAATGTACTATATGAGGTGTTGGCAAAGATAAATAAGAATTTGAAGTCAGGAAGAATAAATGGTCTTAATTAAATTTAGAAAGGAAAAACACATCCTAATTTTTTAAAGGTATTTTTAAAGGCACTCTGATCCATTGTCACTATAATGTAACAAGGATTAAGATTCAAAAAAGCATAGAAAAAATTCAAAAAATTGTAAAATTATATATAAAAAAGTAATTGATGAAGTAGTAGTAAATCCTGACTCATATGCTTGCTATGTAATTTCCAGAAATATATTTATGAGAATTGTTTCTGCATAAATTGATATCTTTGATCTAAACATAAATAAATGAAAGGAACAAGCTGACTTTTTTTCCAAATTATTTCTATAGTTAATCACATGCTACATAATTGACTGGCTAGATGTAGATAATAAACTGAATGTCCATTGGTAGTTGATTAAAACAAAACAAAACAAAAATCTATTTGATTCTCTAACCCTTATGTCAGAAGTTCTTACAATAAAAAAGTCCTTTGTTCATTTTATAGAAGTATTATTTTTTACTTCTTTGGCTCATAGCCTCATTTGTAAAGTCAATACCAACACCATTCAGTATGCTGACTGTTGTATGCTTTCTAGAGCCCCCAAGCTGGGGTGCCAAAATTACTGTGCTTTCTAGAGCCCTCACACTTGGGTGCCAAAATATACCATCTTAGTGGAAGAGTGATGAAGGCAGGAGACCCACAAAGACCCTGGAAATATGGAGTCGGTTTATTCCAAATTCTCTCCCCTTTATATACCCTAATAACTTTATATAACTAAAGCAACACTGTACATGTGTTAACTATATGACATACAGGATCACTTAAACAACTTGATATTCTATTTAGATTGCTACCTGGTATCACTCTTTGCCACCTGGTATCACTCTGCTTCAATTACAACACAGGTTGCCTCCTGACTTCTCAGAAAAGCAGAGAGCCTTTAAGGGAGATGGGGAGCCTAACCATTGTTAGCAGATTCCCGCTGGGCTGAAGGGTCTTATACTTTACCCAGAGTTCCCCCACTATTTGTGGCCTTCTATAGCTGACATCCTGGTAAACATACTTATCACAAGAAGTAGGAGAGAAATGTTTTATTTAAAGATAAGAGAAAAAAATTAAGTGGAATGTGTCAGATTTGGAGTCAAATGATGCGTTCAAATTTTAGTTCTGTGGGTTTCTAACTATATAACTTTGGACAAATCATGTAATCTCCTTGGGACTCACCTATTAAAGGGGATTCAACTAGATGACCTCCAAAGTTCTTTTTAGCTTTAGATCAGTGGTCATGTCATCTTAATAATGATCTAATGATCCTAAAGATTTTTGTAGTTTTTTTTTTTTTTTTTTTGCTAAGGCAATTGGGGTTAAGCAACTTGCCCAGGGTCACACAGCTAGGAAGTGTTAAGTGTCTGAGACGAGATTTGAACTCAGGTCTTCCTGACTTCAGGACTGGTGCTCTATCCACTGCACCACCTAGCTGCCCCATAGATTTCTGTAGTGTGAAATAGGCTCAATAGTTGTCACCAAATGTTGTTTTGCCATCCAAGTATTAATCCTACTAGAATTTTCTACCAGCAGCTGATCTAAGGGATCCTCTAGTTCTTCAAACCCCCAAATAAGTAACATCAGAGGTTGCTCTCCATCATGATGTAGTGTGTCAATGGTTTGGGTAGCTCTTTCTATTCTTCTCCATGTCTCCTAACCACTCTTACAAGTCTGCATTGCTCCCCATAGTTATTACTAATCTTTTCTTTCTATTGCAGCTTTATTTCTTGCTTGTTGAATTGTTTTAGTTATGTCTGAATTTTTGTGAACTCGTTTGAAGTTTCTCTGGCAAATATACTAGAGTTTTTTTTTTTTTTTTTTATCATTTCCTTTTCCAGCTTCTTTTATAGATGAGAAGACTGAGGTGAATAGAGTTAAGTGACTTGCTTAGGGTCATACAGCTAATGTCTGAGTTCAGATTTGAATTCTGGAAGATGAGGCTTTATGATTCCAAGTCTAGTGTACTTTCCACTGCATTACCTAGATATGAGTGCCTTGGCTTCTTTCAAGCAATCAATTCACATTTATTAAGTGCTAGGCATTGTATTAGATGAATAGATGTATATATGGGGTAGAGGCAGGAAAGGAAAGGAATAAACATTTATTAAGCACCTTCAGTGTGCAAAGCACTGTGCCAGGTGCTTTATGAATACTCTCATTTGATTCTCACAACAACCCTGGTAGGTAAATGCTATTATTTCTACTATACATTTGAGGAAACTAAGAAAAAGGTTAAATAACTTACTCTGAGTCACACAACTGTGTTTGAACTCAGTTCTTCCTGACTATCCACTCCACCATCTAGCATCTGAAGATGAAAGATGAAGATGAAAATACTTCCTGTCCTAAAATATCTTATAATCAATCAGCAAAGTAGTCTCATACATATGACTATGATATAAAAGGAAGGCACTAGAATTGAAAGAAGTGGAGGAAGGCTCCTGGTAGAAGGAAGGGTTTTAGCTGAGACAAAAAGGAAGTCAGGAAGGTCAGAAGTTGATGTGAAGGAAGGAGAATGTTCCAGATATGTGAGATGATCCAAGAGAATGCCTGAAGTCAAGAGTTAGAGCATTTTATTTATGAAAAGGCTATAATTTCAGAGAGAATGCCAGTAGTTGAAGGGAGGGGAAAATCCCATTAGTAAATCTTTTTGACTTAACAAAAAGTTTTTACCTTGCCTAATCAATGTTTCCCCATTGTTGGATACAGTCTTTACCATAGAAAAAAATTTTCTAACGTTTCCCCAGTCTGTAATAAGAATCATTTTCCCCTGCTCTAGTGATGTGGAAGCAGATAAGTGACTTCTCCCTAAGACTATTCTCCCTTGTTACCTATGGTCCTGCCAAACTATGACCTCATAAAAGCTTGTTCAGGGACATTTTTGTTACACTTTAGTTTCAAGAGAATTCTTGTCATCAAATCTAGGTTCAGATATTGTGACTATCTTCAAATCAGAGAACAAAAAAATTTAGAAAGAAATAGAAGGGCAGCTATGTGGTGCAGTGGATAGAGCCTACCGGCCCTGAAATCAGGAGAACTTGAGTTCAAATCTGGTCTCAGACACTTAATACTTCCTAGGCTGTGTGACCCTGGGCAAATCACTTGCCCAATTACCTTGGGGGAAAAAAAAAAAAAGAAGAAGAAAAGAAAAAGAAAAAAATACAAACAGTAGTTTTATTACTATCTTTTTAACTGCAAATTTATAGTTTCATATACAAATTCTCCTTTTTTGTTTTTTTTATTGGAATGCTATTGATGATTAAGTTCATAATAAAAAAGAAAAATCTAAAAATCGTTGTTCTTTCACTGCTGCCTAAACAATATATACAAAGTGCTTTGCAATTCTTAAAGGACTATATAGGTATTTGAGATTGTTTTTTATTATTGGGTACCCTCCTCTTAGCCTGACACTTCTGTCTGGTTCAGAATTGATAAAATACCCTAATTTCTCTCTCATATTAAGATTTCCCCTAAGCAACTGTGTGTATTTAGATTATTCACAGTTGTTAATGGTCTTGACACTAATCATTCCTATTTAGGAGCATGGGAAAAACTGTGTATGCTCCAAAATGAATTTTTTTCAAGGTACACCCTTCATTTTTGATAGGACAAAAGCCCAATATTGCAATTTTATCCCAAAGAATGAAATGTGGTCTTCAAGATTCTCCTCAAACAATATGTCTCTAAAGCATAAGTTGAGATACATATAATTCCACGATAGACATAACTTAGATAGCTTTTTCTTTTAAACTTATTTTTATCACTATCTTTTGTTTTGTATCTGATATATTTCCTACTGTATCTTTCTCTCTTTCCCTTCCCAGAAAGCCATCCCTTATAAGAACCATAAAACTAAAGAAAAGGAGGATGAAGTTGACCAAACCCCCCCCCCCCCAAATGGCATTATTATCTCAATGAAATCTGATAATATATTTAATATTTCTACTCCTAAGGACTCCTCATCTTTGGAAAGGAATAGGGGAAGCATTGTCTCTTGTCTCTTTATTGGGATTTTTGGTTTTTATAATTTTGTTACATTCATTTTTTATTATTTTGTGGCTGTTGTTATTTCCACATCTTTATTCTAATCATTATGTGTGTGTGTATATGTATGTCTATCTATATAGTTCTACTTACTTTACCTTTAATCAGTGAAGTAAATGTTTCCATTTTTTCTTTGTATTGATTGTATTCATAGTTACAACAGAATAGTATTCTATTACCTTCAGAAGATAAATTTCTCATTGGACCACTGAGTATCAGCATCAAAGAAAGTAGCAAAGGTTTACCAGTGTGACAGGATACCCTGAACAATGATCAAATGGAAAAGAGATTTTTTTAAACACTGTCAAAGTTTTCCAGATGTTCCTATTTGTGACTGGCACCTAAATGATGGCATTAAACTTCATTACACTACAGAACTACTCCAAAGAACTCATTACTCAAGATTAGCCTAGATATCTACACAAGGAAAAAAAAGTCAACAATAAGGTGAATACAGAAAAATTGTTCATGCAATTGAAAGCAACCCAATAACCCATATTATTAATATAAATCTTGGGCCAGGAATTAAGAAAGCTATTCAGTAAGCTAGAGAATGAACAGGAGAAGAATGTATGAAATCAAATTTAGGAGGGTTTTGATAATCCTAAATTATTATAAGAACTTAAAATTTTCACACTTTCTTCTAGTGATGCCATATGGCAGTCATAATGGAATACCATGATCTAGACAGAATAAACATTGTATCAGGGGTCCTCAGACTTTTTAAATAGGGGGCCAGTTCGCTGTCCCTCATACTATTGGAGGGCTGGACTATAGTAAAAACAAACACTTTGTTTTGTGGGCCTTTAAATAAAGAAACTTCATAGCCCTGGGTGAGGGGGATAAACGTCCTCAGCTGCCGCATTTGGCCCACGGCCATAGTTTGAGGACCCCTGTTGTAGATGATGCAAAGGGTGGTGGAAAGCAACCTCAGCTCTTTACAATCACCTCCCTCATCATGTATTCCACTACCAGTTTCCTGTCGATTCTTACTGTATAAAATCTCACATGTCCATTCACTTCTCCCTTGCCATTCTCATTCCGACCTCTTGCCTGAACTATTGCTATAATTTTCTAACTGATCGATTTCTTTCTATCTAGTCTCTCCTTTCCAAGTTTTCCTCTAACCAAAGTTTTCCTCTAACCAGTTGTCAAAATGGTATTCCTAAAGCACAAGTATGACTAGATATTATTTGACCGTGCTCAAAAAGCTCAAAAAGATAAAATACAACTTGATCATTGGGTATTTGAAACCCTTCACAATCTGCTTCTAAACAAAGGCAGTTTATCATTAATTGTTTCCTGATTTTTCCACTCCTCCCGAGCTGCTAATGTCTTCTCCCCAATATTTTTGTACATATTTAGCACATAACAAAGCGCCTGGCACATAGTAGTTATTTAATAAATGTAATAAATTGGCAAAATAAAAATATTTTAAAAATGTATACATATTGTTTCCCCTAATAGAATAAGCATTTGAGGATAGATACTATACCACAGAAATAAAGTTAAAGCACTTATTAAACACTCACTATATTCCAGGCACTGTACAAAGTATTGGGAATACAAAAACAAACAAACAAAAATATTCTAATGGATGGCAGGGGAGGATCACACACACACAAAAAAAGGGAACTAGAAGGAGATAGGACAAAGTGGGAAAGTAGTCCAAAGTAGGAGATTGAGAGAGATTAGAAGTGAAATTAGCATCAAGTTAAGAGAATATCCATAATAGTACAATCATGAAACCAAAAGTATGCAATTGCAGAAAGATTTAAGGGATTCTCATCTGTCATAGATCAAGAAAATTGGCATCAAAATAAGAAAGAAGAGGTCAGGGAAAGCAGATATTTCTCTGGATGAAGCAAGATTTCTCAGAACATTCCTATGCGCGTGGCATTATGAAATGTCTTTATAAATTATTCAGAAGGTGGAGCTCAGGGTGAATTTCCATGTTTGTAGATGGTGGTAATTTTTTTTTTGTCACAAAAACTAAGCCAGGAAGAATAAACTATAGGAATATGTTATGAATTTGTGTGGGTAGCATTTCTAGACAGGTAAATGCAAAGTAATGCATTTAAGAACAACAGTTATAGGTATAAATGAATTATTATTAATTAGAAGTTATAATTAAGCTTGGTTGATTTGGCCTTTTGTCCTCAAAAAATAATACATTCTTTAGTATGCCCCCAGAAGGTATTGAAACACAAAATAGAGTGTATGTGTGTGTGTGTAAGTGCATGTGTGTGTGTGTTTTAGTTAGATTCGTGATTTAGTAGGTACAAGATACTCTCAGTAGGAAAACTGTCTACTAAGGCAGCTCTGCCTCTACTTTAGTTTTTTTTATATTCTTAGAGACTATGAGAGAATTGCTTAGAAAATGAAGTGACTTGCTCAAGATCACCTGGACCATATGTTTTGGAGGCAGGATTGGAAGCCAGGCCATCACTCTAGGTTTTATATTATGTTGTGTCCTAACATTGTTTTCCATTATAAAAAGTCATTTTTGTATCATCCATTAATGATCGTGTATAGTTCATGCACCTTTTCAAAAAAGCTATAATAGAGAAGTCCCTGGAAAGGCAGCTAGAGGGATAAAGGAGTTGCCTGGGAGGATATACTGAAAAGATAAAGGAATCTTTTGCCTACTTTGAGATAGGATACAATCAAAATATTGAAAATTAGGAAGAACTTCAATAAAGTGAGCATGTTCTTGTTCATTAAATCTTAAAATATCAAGGAAAAGAAATTTGTAAACATGGGTGAAGTAAATTTATGATGAATACAAGAAAGCACTAAATATTGCAGTTGATAGACTGCTAGGTCTGGAGCCACGAAAACCTGAGTTCAAATTTGGCTTCAGACACTTACTAGCTAAGTGACCCTGGCCAAATTATTTAACCCTGTTTGTTTTGGTTTCTTCATCTGTAAAATGAGTGTGGAAGGAAATAGCAAACCACTCTTGTGACTTGTGTGTGACTTGTGTCAAGAAAACCCTAAATGGAGTCATGAATGGTTGGACACTTCTTAACAGTGACAACAGACTTCTTGCAACAGGCAATGTATTTGTAGAATTCATTCCATAATAGTTGGTATAGTCAGGAAACATAAATGAATTCTAAAAGCGTTTTGTTTTGCAAATGGTATCTGATTGACAGATGCAATTTATTTCAATTCATTTAACTGATTTTGACAATTTTATAAATGACAGAATAATGATTGGTTTTTGAGAAAGTGGACTAATGCAAGAAACTGAGGCTGCTAGACAAATGAGTTTGGAGCTCTGAACTCACAGGCTAAAGCTGATGGGAAGCTTATACTGCACCCTGAACCAATATGGTGAGCACCTGAAAGGAGTGGGCCACCAGTATATCTAATGAAGAGAAAACTGACACAGGTCAGCAACAGAGCAGCTCAAAACTTCTATGCCAATCAGCACTGGGATCAGAACCTTGAGTGGATGTTGCATTGCTAGATTGGGAGACATAATAAGAGCCAATGGAAAAAAAGGAAGAGAAAAAAGAAGGCAGGAAAAAGAAGAAAGGGAAGGAAGGAATGACGAAAGTTGGACTATAATACTAATATCACAGAGAGAGTAATCATAACTTTCCACAATACATTCCTTAGAATAGGTGCTGGAAATGAAATGTTGGATTGGTTAGCCATGAATAGCACCCAGTATAGAGACTTTTATCTTCCTATGTAGACTTTGAAACAATACCAAAGGATCAAAAATGACAAGGTTTATAACTGTTAAAGAGTCATTTTGGTGGATTTTTCTTGCTAGATTTTAGAAATAAAGATCTTTGAGGGTAAACATGGTGTCTTATACTTGTTTATCTTCTGCAATTCAAGTTTTGTATTAGTATGTATTCATTATATATTTGTGGGGTTTTGTTTTGTTTTGGTAAAATATGAACTGATGCTAAGTTAAATGAGCAGAACCAGGAAATCACTATATACTTAACAACGATACTGTATGAGGATGTATTCTGATGGAAGTGGATTTCTTCGACAAAGAGAAGATCTAACTCAGTTCCAATTGATCAATGATGGACAGAAGCAGCTACACACAGAGAAGGAACACTGGGAAATGAATGTAAACTGTTTATTTTTGTTTTTCTTCCCAGGTTATTTTTACCTTCTGAATCCAATTCTTCCTGTGCAATAAGAGAACTGTTTGGTTCTGCCCACATATATTGTATCTAGGTATATACTGTAACATTTTTTTTATTTTAAATTTTTTTATTTATTATAATAACTTTTTTATTGACAAAATACTGTAACATTTTTAACATGTATAAGACTACCTGCCATCTAGGGGAGGGGGTGGAGGGAGGGAAGGGAAAAATCAGAAGAGAAGTACGTGAAAGGGATAATGTAAAAAATTACCCAGGCATATGTTCTGTCAATAAAAAGTAACAAAAAAAAAGGAATAAATTTAAGCCCTCTTTAAAAAAAAAGAATCAGGTAAAATAAATTATTTACAAGCTATTTGTAGACTTTGATTTCTTGTGTCATTTTTTTTACACCTGTTAACAACATCTGGTTAGGGACCTAAAGCCCAATTTAGGCCAATATCAAAGGATGAATAGGCTATTTGCTAATCAGGTAAATATTATTGCTGTAAGTGAAACATGATTGAGGCATTTTTCAGAAAGAAATTTTAACTGCATTCAGAAAATGTGAGGTTTTTAACATAACTAACTAGGCATCATCTTGAAGCTTGATGAGAGGTCCCAGGACAATAACCAAATCAAATATCACTACTTGTTGGGTGAAATTGAAGGCAGAAATATATTGATTCACTAGGGGAATATTAAACATTAAGCATTCCAAAGGTAAGGAATCACAGAAAGGGGAATGTGCGATTAGATTTGAGTTTGAAGGAAATAACTTCCCTTCTGGTCATGAGTGAGGGAGACTGTAAGGAAGGATTATTATTATTATTATTTATAAATGAATTTGCTTCATCTTTATTATCATCACTAAGAAAAAATTAGTTCCTTTTAAGAGTTCAAATATAGGTGAAAACATTTTTTTCAAACACAATTGAAAGCAATATATGTTTTTTTTTAATAAGATACATATGTGGCCTGTGTCTCACAACCATATCATCACAATTTTGTAGTCTTCCTTTTAATGGATTTTTTTTCATCTTTAGTAATTCTCATAACATCTTGAAAAACTGAGTGTACCTTTTCATTTATATTTCCCAAAACAAGTGATTTATCAATGAAATATTGATGTGTCCAAATTGCATCAGAGAATCACATTTTAAAATTGAGAGAATAAGTATAATTTATATTGCAATTATACTTTTTTTGCAATATAAATTATACTTTATTTTTTTATTATAACTTTTTATTGACAGAACATTTGCCTGGGCAATTTTTTACAACATTATCCCTTGCACTCATTTCTGTTCCAACTTTTCCCTTCCCTCCCTCCACTCCCTCCCCTAGATGGCAAGCAGTCTTATGCATGTTAAATAGGTTACAGTATATCATAGATGCAATATATGTGTGCAGAACCAAACAGTTCTCTTATTGCACAAGGAGAATTGGATTCAGAAGGTAAAAATAACCTGGGAAGAAACACAAAAATGCAAACAGTTTACATTCATTTCCCAGTGTTCTTTCTCTGGGTGTAGCTGCTTCTGTCCATCATTGATCAATTGGAACTGAGTTAGATCTTCTCTTTGTCAAAGATATTCACTTCTATCAGAATACATTCTCATATAGTATCATTGTCCAAGTAAAAAATGATCTCCTGGTTCTGCTCATTTCACTTAGCATCAGTTCATGTAGGTCTCTCCAAGCCTCTCTGTATTCATCTTGCTGGTCATTTCTTATAGAACAATAATATTCCATAACATTCATATACCACAATTTACCCAACTGTTCTCCAATTGATGGGCATCCATTCATTTTCCAGCTTCTAGCCACTACAAAAAGGGCTGCCAGAAACATTTTGGCACATACAGGTCCCTATCCCTTCTTTAGTATTTCTTTGGGATATAAGCCCAGTATTAGCACTGCTGGATCAAAGGGTATGCACTTTGGGGGCATAATTCCAAATTGCTCTCCAGAATGCTTGGATTTGTTCACAACTCCACCAACAATGCATCAATGTCCCAGTTTTCCCGCATCCCCTCCAACATTCATCATTATTTTTTCCTGTCATCTTAGCCAATCTGACGGTGTGTTGTGGTATCTCAGAGTTGTCTTAATTTGCATTTCACTAATCAATAGTGATTTGGAACACTCTTTCATATGAGTGGAAATGGTTTCAATTTCATCATCTGAAAATTGTCTGTTCATATCCTTTGACCATTTATCAATTGGAGAATGGTTTGATTTCTTATAAATTAGAGTCAATTCTCTATATATTTTGGAAATGAGGCCTTTATCAGAACCTTTAACTGTAAAAATGTTTTCCTAGTTTGTTGCTTCCCTTCTAATTTTGTTGGCATTAGTTTTGTTTGTACAAAGGCTTTTTAATTTGATGTAATCAAAATTTTCTATTTTGTGATCAATAATGATCTCTACTTCTTCTTTGCTCACAGATTAGGAAGGATTATTTTTAATGACTATGCTATACATAGCAACAACAAGATAATGTGATGATCAATTGTGATAGACATGGCTCTTTTCAATAATGAAGTGATTCAGGCCAATTCCAATAGGCTTATGAAGGAGAGAGCATCAGCATCCAGAGAGAGGACTAAATTGGTAACCATCTGGAATTCCATAGGGGAAATGGCAAATCTGAGAATTTAGATTCAAATGCCATCATTTTCCACTGACTATATAACTTTCAATGATTCATTTAAACTTCATCAGCATCAATTACATCATGTGTAACATGAAGAGGTTGGAACAAATGATTCCAGAGTTCCTTTCTATCTCTAAATCCTGCGATTGATGAAACACACTGTACTCTGTGATGATAGATTCTAAAACAGGTGTCAATCAACTGAGAAACTTTTATGTGCTAGACATAGTGCCAAACACTTGGAATACAAAAAGAGGCAAAAGACAGTCCCTGACCTCAAGGAGCTTATAATCTAATGGAGAAGGCAACAAACAACAAACATACACAAACAAGTTACATATAGGAAAAACAGGAAACAATGAAGAGGAAAACACTAGAATTAAGAGGGATTAGGACAGCATTCCTATAAAATATAGAATTTCTATTGGACTTAGAGGAAGCCAGAAAAGCCAGGAGGAGGAGATGAGGACAGACAGCATTCTAGACCTGAAAGGACTATCAGAGAAAATGCTTGGAGACAAGAGATATATGTGATGAGGTGTGTGATTCAATTAAGAATATGGTTAAAAAAAGGTCTATGTAGAGGAAGAATCCTGCTGAAGGAGTTAGGGGGGAGTAAAATAGCCCCCATAGATGTTGTCCTATGGAGTTATGATTCTCCTATTCCAAATTCTATTCTTCATCTGCTGCAGGGATTAAAATAGGTGAAGTGTAATAGGCATGAAGTATTGCATTCTTATATAATCTTAGAAATAATAATAATAATAGCTTTTTATTTTTCAAATACAGATAATTTTATTTTTTTAATTAAAACTTTTTATTTTTAAAACATATGCAAAAATAATTTTCAACATTCATCCTTGCAAACCTTGTGTTCCAAATTTTTCTCCCTCCTCCCCAACTTCCCTCCCTCCCCTAGATAGCAAGTATAGGTAAACATATGAAATGCTTCTATCTGTATTTCCACATTTACCATGCTGCACAAGAAAAATCAGATCAAAAGGTAAAAAATGAGAAAGGAAAAAACAAGCAAGCAAACAGCAAAAAAAAAAAAAAGATGAAAATATTATGCTGTGTTCTACCTTCAATCCCAATAGTCCTCTCTCTGGATGCTGATGCTCTCTCCTTCACAAACGTATTGGAATTGTTCTGAATCACTTCATTATTGAAAAGAGCCATATCCATCACAATTGATCATCCCATTATCTTGTTGTTGCTGTGTATAATGCTCTTTTGGTTCTATTCACTTCATCTAGCATCAGTTCATGTAAACCCTCCCCAGGCTTTTCTGAAATCAGCTTGCTGATTGTTTTTTATAGGATAATAATATTCCATTACATTTATATACTATAACTTATTCAGCCATTGTCCAACTGATAGGCATCTACTCAGTTCTCATATACTTTTGATATTATTGCTGTCTAACCTGCCAACTTGGCAGCAGTGGCAGGAAGATTTTAGAGAAAACAGTATGGCATAGTGTAAAGAGTGTTAGCGTTGGGATAGGAAATACCTAAGTTCAATTACCCTTTCTGACATTTCCTAACTTTGTGACTATGAATGAGCAAGTTATATTTTTTAAATGGGGGTAATAGTGTTTCTAGCACTTATCTTTCAAGACTTTCAAGTAAAACAGTGGCTAGTTAGACTAGAAAGCTCAAGGGAAGAAGGGAAAGCCTTTTTTTTTTTTAAATAAAATCTCTCAATAGACATGTTTTAGGAAGGAGACAATGGAAGAAGAAACTGAAGCTGTGTAAGAATGAGGGGATGATTTTTTGAAGCAATCATGAGGAACTGGGATCAGGGCACAGATAATGGGAGTAACTTTAGAGAGGAATATATTTACTTCCCTAGGAAAAAAAAAGAGAAGAAGTTTGAGTAATGGGAAGGGGCTGAGGGAGCTCACATCAGATGGCTTCAATATTCTCAGGGAAATAGGAATCTAGGTCATTTGCTGTAAGCAAGGAGGTGGGTGTGATAGGATAAGAAGAAAAGAAGTTTGAAACTAGTACTATGGGAAATGGGGCAGAGACAAAATAAGGAAAGACTTTGGTAATTTAATAAAAAAATGGCAAAAATTATTTTTAGTAATTAGTAATGGAAGAAAGAAGTCATCTTTCCTGATTTTCTTCTTGTGACACAGCAGTCCTGAAGTAGGAGTGGAAGAAAAATCAGATTGTGGGAGTTGCTAAAAGATGAATAATTACAGATCAAAAACATGAGAAGATTAGTGATCTCAGAAAATAGCTTCTAAAACATTAGAGTGGCAGATCATGTGGAAGGGCTATATATGGAGGTACATGGATTCAGTGTGAGTGAGATGGACTAGGATAATGTGGAATGGGTTAAGGGATCACCAGAGCTCAAACTAAGGATACAGAATAGTTAATCTTGAGTGAAAAAAAATGAAATGGGTGGAAGGATAGAAGGTTGTGGTAAAAAAAAAAAAAAAAGTAGAAATTCAACAATCTGAATATTGGAAGTGGTTCAACTCCAAGAAAAAATATGTCTAATAATGTTAATGGGTGCCTTAGTTGGGGTGGTAGGTAGGCAACATAATACAGGGAAAAAAAACTTGAGTTCTCTTTTGAAGTCAGAGGAACTGGGTTCAAATGCTGCCTTTAATTCTTGATATCTGTGTGTCTTTGGAAAAGTCACATACTTTCTCTTATCCTAGATTTCTTAATCTTTAAAATGAGAAAGGACAGGATTGGATGGCCTCTGAGATTACTTTAAATTCTAGATTCATGATCTCTGTTTTAAAAGAGATCTTTGAAATTAAGGAAGGTAAAAAATTGAGAATTATAAGAGAGATGTCATGATATAATAAAGTATTGGAGTCAGGAAGAACTGGGTTCAAATTCCATCTCTGACTTTTACTAGTCATGTGCCTCTGTAAAAGTTACTAAAGGTTTGCTAACACTTTTGTAAAATGGGTATAATAATACTCATAGTCCTGTAATGCCAGAGAAACTAAGGCAAGACAGGGATTAGAGAATTTTTAATATTTTATTTGAAAGGGAGAGATTTACTGGGACCAAATGGATCCATGGTTTGATCCCAGAGCTGAATGAGACTATGTCTCCAAGAATCCAGCCAATAATGTGAGTTCTCAATGACATCTATATGCAGATGGCTCACTACAGGGGTAGACAGAAGCAGGGGTAGAGTCACAGCACTGAGAGCAAGAACAGGGATAATCAATCCGGTTCTGACAGGATGGGGGAAGGCACAGGATATTCTGATAAATTGGGATTACAGAATGGGGAGAGGCACCCAACATTCTGATGATGCTTAACATAGAAGGTCCTTTCTTTTTATCTGGATCATCATGATTAGGAGGGAGGAGTGGTGCTGCAGGATTGAACAGAACAATTAGGAACTGAGGCAGAACAATTCAGGGAAACCGAGTCAGGATAATTAGGGAAACTGAGTAAGGACAATAAAAGAGAACTGTGGCACTACAGTGCCTACTTTACAACTTTTTGTGAGAATTAAATGAAATAATGTATGTAAGGTGATATGCAAACATATCTATATATATAAAATATATCAATTATTAATACTGTTCAAATGATTATTAGTATGATTATTGAGCCTTTGAAGAAGATGGAAGGGCATAAGAAGATTAGGAAGACCATGAATCAGCTATCTTTAGTCATTGAGGAAATTGGAAGTATGGACAAGTGTGGGGATCAGATGGTGAACACTGATGCATTGATTTTATTGTTGAAGAATAATGGTGGAGGAATAATGGTAGAAGAGTGTGTGGAGGACTGGTGCTAGACCCCCTTCCCCAAATTAACTAATCAGAGACATCTTCAGGTACAAAGAGAAAGCATTTATTTAGTCCCTGCAGGGAGAGGTTCAAACACACTCTGGAAGCATCTGAGCTCCCAACATGTGCCTGATCTGACAAGCCAGAAACAGGAAAGCTGATTAAATAGCAAAAGATGTAAGCCTTTTCATTGGAGAGACTAAAGGAAGTAACCATCATTGACCAAGAGTCACCAATTTTGTCTGCTTCTTGTGGGTCACGTCACTTTCTGTACCTGACTTAGGGTCTGACCTTTAGAGACTTCTGGGCCTAGAGATCATGTGACTTCCTGCAACCTGGGTCTCAAGGCCTGTCTGGCTCTGCAGACCTCTGGGAATAGGGATCATGTGATTTAGGCCTAATCTCATAGATTTTTTGAGAAAACTTCACCCCATCCCATTCAAGTGGTTTTCAGGGTTTTTTTGGTCTTGGAACAGAGACACACAGACAAAAGAGGGGAGAATGTTCATGGGCATAGGGAAGTTTCTTGATAAGGTGTTGATTTTAGAGGAAATGTTCTATAGGATGGACAAATTATGTCAGAGTAGAAGTTAGGGAGGAGGACAAATTAGAAGTAAAGAGGCATTCAGATATTAAAATGTCTGCTGAAATAGAAAAAAAACCATCAGATTTACAATGAAATACTATGAGTTCAAATCTCATTTTCAATATTTACTACATGAATGACTTTTAAATTGGGTAAAATTTACCCAATTTACCTTGGGTAAATAACTTAAATTCTTTGGATTTTATCATCGGAACAATCAAGAGGGCTGGATTTAAGACCTTTAAGATTCCTTCCAGGTCCAAAACTATAAAACTGAAGACAAAAAAATTGGGTAACTGGAAATGGTCTCCTCATGTAGGATGGTGGGGCATTCTCTATAGATAAATTTTAACCAATTCAGCATTCTTGAATTTGAAAGAATTCACTTCAATCATTAGTGTTTTTATATTCAGGTATGCTGCTCTGAATTGTAGGTATGCTGCTGCTGCTTGTTTCTCTTAATTGTAGGAATGAGTCCTCTAGTTGCAAACAGTGCTATTTTAAATTGTGTATTTTCTATTTCCTTTTACATCAATACCCCCAACCAAGTCAGATAGCTAGCAGCCTCATATACCCAGCACAGTGCCAAACCTGAAAGTTGGTTACTGTTTTTGTTTTCCTTAACAGTATCTCTGGTAGAAAAGTGAGAATACCAGAATAGAATAGAAATGAAAGCAGCTGTGAGGATGTGAAAATTCATTTCCACCACTTTTTTTGATTTGATGTAATACCAGTCAGTAGACCATTAAGAAAAGAAAATTTTCATTTCTTTCATTTTATTAGGGTCAGCTGATCAGTGAAATGGTAGAAAAGGCCACAGGATAAAGAGGAAAAAAGTGATAAAAAGAAAAATGCAAATAGTAGAGATGGAAATGAAACAAACATTGCAAATATAGTGAGTAATAGATGCTCCGTTAAGAGAGAAAAAAAGTTAAGAGGGAAAAAAGCTAGCTAGAAAAAAGACAAAAAAATGAATACAATCAAATTCTGATGGGGGCAGGGACTGGGAATAAACATGGTAAAGACACATCAGCCTCATGACTCTTCTGTGTGTGTCTAAAGGAGAAAGTAAATTTAGAACTGACAGGAATGTAGGGGATACTTTTAATGCAAGAACAAAATCAATTCTATTTACTTTAAGCTCTTAAGATGCCTCTGTATTTAGATGGTTCTAGGCCAAGGGTCCTCAAACTTTTTAAATAAGGGGCCAGTTCACTGTCCCTCAGACTGTTGGAGGGCCAGACTATAGTAAAAACAAAAACTTTGAACAAATTTCTATGCACGCTGCATATATCTTACTTTGAAGTGAAGAAACAAAATGGGAACAAATACAATATTTAAAATGAAGTAAAGTTAAATCAAATAATTCACCAGTATTTCAGTGGGAACTATGGGCCTGCTTTTGGCTAAGGAGATGGTCGATGTCTGGTTCCATATTTGTCACTGCTTGTCATAACAAGTGATGCAAGTGTGTATCCGTTAGTCTTAATCTGGTTAGAGATTTCAAATGTTTCATTCTAGAAAAAGTCTGTTCACAGACATAAGTGCTGCCAAAGATGGTTGCCATTTTGAGTGCATGGTTCCTGAGATGAGGATATGTCTAAGAAGGGAGAGATGCATAGAAATTATGAAGGCTGCTTGACTTGAATGTGTCTTTCAGAGAGTCACAATTCTGCAGTTCAACCAGTCCCATTTGGTAAATTGTATCCACATTTTCAATGTCAATAGAAAATGGGTTACAGAAAAGCTGTATGTCCTGTTCATGGAGATGAAGCTCTATAAATCTAAATTGGAACTCCTTTTGCAATTTTTCCAGTGAATCCACACATGTTTTGTTTGGGAATGCAAACAGTGGTTTTTCTGCTAACAGATTTTGAGTTGTGGGGAGATGACAAAAGTTTTCCTCCTTCACTTGTTTGATGAGGAGGCCTAATTTTACTTCAAATGCTTTGACATGTGATTGAATAACACAGATGAGCTTCCCCTTTCCTTGAAGTTGCATATTGAAATTGTTGAGTAGCTCTGTTACATCTGTCAGAAAGGCAAGGTGCCATTTTCATTCTGCATCATTGAAAGCAGAAAAGTTGTAATCTGTGGAAGTAAATCATAGAAATGTTTCAAAACTCTCCCTCAACTTAGTCAATGGATTTCTGTGTGATATAAAACATCGTCATACTCAACATTTAGCTCAGACAGAAATTCCTGAAATTGTCTGATTTAGTGCATTAGCTCTAATGAAGTTTACACAAGATACCACAATTTTCATAACACAGTCCCACTTCAGTGATTTACTACACAGTGCTTGTTGGTGGATGAGGCAGTGTATGGCTATTGGATGAGAATGGTTATGTTTGTCCATCTCTTGGTTAATGCGAGCAATTACTCCTTTCTTAGACCCCACCATGCTAGGAGCACCATCAGTTGTCACGCTGGCTAGTTTAGCCCAGTCCAGCTCTGAACCATTCATAGTTTGGCAAAGCTTTTCATAGATATCCTCTCCTGTAGTTGTTCCTTTGATGCTTTGTAGTGCAGCAAGCTCTTCTATGACTTCAAAATAATCATTCATCCTACGAATAAAAATAGAAGTTGTGCAGAATCACAAACATCATTGCTTTCGTCAAGTGCCAAGGAAAAATATGAAATTTTTTTGTGGAGTTTTGCAAATGCTGATGCAAATTGTCTCCCATTTCTTCAATCCTCCGTGTAATTGTAGGTCCTGAAAGACTCATTATACTAAATAAATCGGCCTTCTCTGGACACATCTCTTTGGCAACAGAAAGAAGGCATTCTTTAACAAATTCTCCCTCCACAAATGGTCTGCTATTAGCTTGGCAACTTGAAAACTTGGTCACAGTGATGAAATATTTAACTGCTTCTGCTTCACAAAAGTATTTTGCTGAGTTGTCAATGTATTTTTCAGTTTTAATATTTTATCTTTTCTCACTTCTCCAACCAAACAATCATATTTATCTTTATGTTGAACTTCATAGTGTCCATGCAAATTATATTCTTTGAACACAGACACTATATTCTGGCATATCAGACATATAGCTCTTTCCTTGTACTTCATGAAAAAGTAATCATAAATCCACTGTTCTTTTATTATCCTACACTCCGAGTCAATTTTTCTTTTTCTTGACATTATTATTTCCTAGGGATTCCAAATTGCTATTAGTAAAATACCAATATATATATACAGTGCTACAAAAACAATATACCAGCAATAACTTTGTCCACACAGAGACATACAGACTGTAATGCCCAACTTCCTCCAAGCTGCCTCTGCTCTGTGATGCCTCTGTTTCCTGCACTCTCTCTCCCAATCTTTGTGCTCCCATTTCTGACCTTCACTGCTGCAGTAAATTCCCCCTGCAGCGGCTGTGACATGCGCAGCATGCCTTGTACATGTCTGTTGTGGTGGCTGCCATTACTGTACAAGGCCGCAGGCCGTCAGTTTTCCATCTTCTGCATCTCTCCCTTCCCCACACCACACATCCCGGCCTGGGAACTCACCTCACTTCTGTATCGCCTCACACTCTGTCTCCGCTGCCTCAGCCCAGTGCCAAAAGTGTGTGTTGCTAATGCGAGTTTAGGTCAAATGTCACTTCTGGTCTGATTTTGCCATAACCCAGCGGGGGCGCATAAACGTCCTCAGCGGGCTGCATCTGGCCCACAGGCCGAAGTTTGAGGACCCCTGCTCTAGGCTGAAATCCTGCTCCCTTCCCCCACCCAAAATAGTATACCTTGTCAGTCCCTGAGGAGAGTCAACCTGCTGCACTAGTAAGCCGAGTCATTATAATGAAATGGCATATTTACAAATACTTTAAGAAGCAGCCTTGGTGTAATAAATAAAGTCCTGTCCAGTTTTTTAAAACTTTGAATACTTCCACATATTATTGTTAATCTGAAAAATTGTCAGTGACAGATGAGTTGCTGATCTATACTAATGGAGAAAATTCACTTTCCATAGAATCATAGGTGCAAAGAAAAAAGGTGCAAGGAAAAAAAGCCATTTTATACTATAAATTCCATTTTTTAAAAAGATCAGATTAAAGATCTCATTGCTTCTCTTGTATGCTAGTTGGAAAGACAAAGATATAAGCAAATGTAGCTGAGGAGTATGTACAAGTAATATTGGCTTTGGTATTTCAGAATGGAGACATGATACAAGAGAATGAGAGACACAATTTATTCAAAACAAAACAAAACAAAAACAAAAACTAGTTCCATGCTATGGTGGACAAATGGTCAAAAGATACAATCATAAAATTTTCCAAACAGGAAACAGATATTATTAATGATCATTTGAGAAATACTCAACCTTACTAATAACCACAGAGATGCAAATTAAAACAACTTTGAGGTATTACCTTACACCCATTATACTAATAAATATAACTTGTTCCTGAAGCCTCCCCTTCAAGAATTTCTGGGCTCACTCTTGGAATGGATCCAATCTTGGGGTTGACCCTCAAGGGTCAGTTTTTTTCTTCTGTTCTTTGTCTCCACTGGGATTGTTTTTTAAGTTTATCAACATGTTTTATTTTTATATTACAAACATATTCAGTGTCCTGCCACTCCATAAGACATCTCTTGTAGCAAAGTAAAGCAATTAAGTAAAATAAAAATAGTTACCTGAGCTGAAAATGCATGCATTTTATATCTATATTCCTTCCTAACCTTGAAAAAAAATTGGTTTTGATGAATAGAAATTTATTTTCATTACATCATAACCCCTTATCCCACTTGGAAAAAAAGAGAAAGGATAAACATTTCTTATAACAGATTTTCAGAGTAAAGCAATATAAAGTTTTCATTGGCTGTATTCAATATTATATGCCTTTGTATATTTACATGTATATGTAAAGTACTTTTGTACCTTAAATAAGGAGGTTTCTTTTGTATTCAAGGGACCAAAAATGTTTTTTACATCTTAAAATAAACTAAAACTTTATCTAAAAATGTAAAAATCATTTTTAACTTTCAGTCTACATAAAAATGGGTGGCTTGTGGGAATTAGTTTGTGGTGTGAAGTTTGTAAATCCCCTAGCGAAATGTATCACCTTTTTATCAGGAGGTAGGCAGTATCTTTCTTTTGAAATCATGATCTTTTCAGTATTATTATTTAAATTGTTCTCTTAGTACTCAGTTCATTCTCTTAGTTCTAATTTTATCCATTGTCAGTTTATAGGAATCTCCAAAATTGTTCATTTTTATGTTGCCATAGTGCAAATTGTTCTGTATCTACTTACCTTTGCATCGGTTCATAATTCCTTTGATGTCTCTTTGAAATTATCTATTTTCTCATTTCTTACAGTGCAATACTATTCCATTGCATTCATATACCACAACTTTACTCAGTCATTCCTCAATTGATGAGCACCCCTTTAATTTCTAGTTATTTTATTTTCCTCACTACTCAAAGAATTGCTCTGAATCTCTTTTTTTTTCTACATAAAGACCTTTTTCCTATTCTTTGATCTCTTATGGGCATAGGCTTAACAATGATGTAAATAGATCAGATGGCATGAATTATTGTCCATAGTTCCATGTTGCTCACAAGAATGGAAATTACTTTCTGAAATGGCTCCATTAACAGTTTGCCAAGTTCATCAGCGTGGCCCACAGCCCCTCCCTTCAACATTTATCTTTTTTTTTTTTTTCTGTCTTCTTTGTTAATCTTACAGGTTTGAAGAACAATCTCAGAATTGCTTTCATTTTATCTTTCTATTTAATAGTGTTTTGGAACATTCTCTTTTCCCCTTCACCCCCCGCCTCGCCAACCAGCAGTATGTGTTTCTTCTCTTGAGAATTTCCTATCCATATCTTTAGATCATTTATCAATTGAGGAAGAGCTCTTTTTCTGATAATTTTGAATCAGTTCCATTATATATCTTGGAAAAGAGAACATTATCAAAGAAATGTGCTACAAATATTTTTTGCAGTCAATTTTCCCATTAAATTTTATTGAATTTATATAAAACCTTTAAAATTTTATGTTATCAAAGTTATCTATTTTATTTTCTATTATCCTTTCTATCCCTTTTTAAACTATGAACTTTTATCCTAGCCATAGAGATATTTTTCCAAGTTTCGTTGATTAATTTTTTTTTTGTTATGTAAACTTTGTGTCTGTGAAAGCATGAGTGGGGGCACTCTGCCACTCATGCTTATGCAGACATAAAACATAAAATATACCATGGGGGCATGGTAAGTTTTGTACTCTGTGCAAGAGCGGTTATATGTGATTATTGCCACTGGATAGATTTACAAGGACAAAGTTGAAGGAGAGACCTTAGGAACAATTAGTCAGTGGGTGACCTGGTCTGCCATCCCCCTTATTGAGGGGAATCATGATTGGGAGAGTTTTCTAACCTTGCATACCTGGATTAATGAAGTTGGCTAAGTTGATTATCAAAGCAACTAGGTGGCTCTGTGGATAACGTGCTGAGCCAGGAATAAGAAAGATTCATCTTCATAAATTTAAATTTGGTCTCAGATCTTCCTAGCTGTATGACCCTGAGAAAGTACTTAATCCTGTTTGCCTCAGTTTCCTCATCTGTAAAATGAGCTCAAGAAGAAAATGGCAAACCATGCCAGTATCTCTGCCAAGAAGATGGAATGAGCCAAATGGAGTCACAAAGAGTCAGACTTTACTAAAACTATTTAACAGAAACCATAAACTGATTATCATGAGGAGAGTCTTGCATTCATTACCTAAATAAAACTGATAAAAACAGTTATTGGGTACATAGAAATTTCCAATACATAGGTGAATCAATCAGTGGTCAAACATGAGTCATTTCTGTCAGCTAGGGTCTAGCAATGGAATCTATAATGCAGGTGTGGGATGGTGCTTTCAGTATTGCTGTCTTTAAAGATATAATTTGGAATTTTATCCAAAGTCAACTATCCAGAAGAGTATGAAGAAAATTGTGGCCTGGCATCATGCTTGTTCTCTTCCTGAAGATGATGAATTTGTAGACTTTGGAATATTTCCTCTAAACATCTTCAGCGCATATTCTTATGGCAGTGAGGAATGTGCTTTTCTCACTCATAAACATTCTGAGTCAGACAAAGGAGGGAGTGCAGGCTGACAGAGAGCCAGCTGCTTATGGTCCATTGTTAGTATAGTAGAAATCCTGTATAAGGTTTTAAATGGTGCTGACAAGTCAGAGGACATTGATGATAGCAGCAAAGAAAAAAAAAAGGAGATTTTTCTTGAAGATGAGGAAATCACTTGGGAGAATGTTGATTTGGCCTTTGATTCAATAATTAATTTTGCAGAAAGACATTCTTGTTATGCTACTCAGGAGGTCATGCAGCTGTACACCCTTCACTTAATCTTCATGAGAAAGATGCAAATGACCAAAAAGCAACTGACGTAAGTGGTCTTTTCAAGAAAGCAGTCTTCCCAAGTATTCTGAGATCATTACCCATGGAGCCATACCATCTGCTTCTAGAGCTGTTGGCCCAGCACAGCTGAGTCACAGAATTACAGAATATGAGCTGAGAACTGAAAGGGAACTTAGATCCCTTTAATTTTAGATGTAGAGAATCTGAAGTTCAGTGAGGTTTCCCCCAAATTAAAGAACTCATCAGAGGCAGAGCTAAGGACAGAATAGATTGCCACTTTAGTATTCTTCCCACTGTTACTCTGTCTCTAATGACTGGTGTTTCTGATGATGATCTTGAATCATCAAGAAAAAATACATCTATACTTGGCAGTTTGAGAAGTCAAAGAAGTATGTAATTATTTTAGGAAAATTTCCCTTAAAATTTTTTTAAAGGAGGTGGCTATGGTTTTTTGAAAGATTCAATTTTAATCACCTGGAAAATTAGTTTATTCATAAAAACACTGTTTTTTTTTTTTTTTTTACTTTCATGGCATATTAGAGCTTAAAGTTATTTTCAAGATAATCTTATCCAACTCCTCATTTTATAGATGAGAAAACTGAGACCCAGAGATATTGACTTGTCCAAAGTTACAAGGAATAAGAACCAGAGATATATACAAAGCTAGATCCTCTGAATCCAATTCCATTAAAATATATAGTCTCTCTCTCTTCAGTGATATTAGAAAAGTTAAAAGTTATTCTGTTTTCAGAAGGGTTTGGGTTTTGCTCATTTCTTTAAAGAAAGATTCATAATTGAAGGGTTCTTTTTTTGTGTCACTTCAATAATATGCCCATATTCAGAACAAGCCCATGTAATATGATTGAACTAAGCAAACTGTGGCCCACAGATCCTGAAACTCACTCCTCTAAGATTAAAATAATGAATGCTAAAAACCTCTGGAATGATTATTACTAGTACACAATGGCAGAACAAAGAAAAAACATGCAGCTTCTTACTTTCCTCTCCCTGATATAAGGAATAGAAATTTATATCCATATCCCCAGAGAAAGAAATTCCAGGTTAGCTACTAGTTTAGGGGGAGGGAAGGATCCTCAAATCAGTTTTTGCAGACACAAAATCCAACAAAGTAATCTATTCCAGTTCTCATACAACTTGATGGAGAATTGCTTTCTTGTGTTTGCTGCATGAATATTTGTATTGTTTCATACCCAATGATGCTATAATTGTACAACAGCCATCTCTGAGTTTAGGGGGGGTAAAGAGAAATACACAAAAATACCTGTGTTAAGTGAAATGGAATATCATATTTTAATTGACCCTGGCAGCCATTGGTGTTAACCAGTTCTGATCACCTGAAATCTTGGTTTCTATGAGTTTGTGAAATAAATTTATGCCAAAGAACTTGGGGCTGGATGGGCTAATGTCTGCAACAAATCAACAGGCACATTGGTGGCTAATTTGGCTCTTCTGTGAACAGCATGGATATATTTTAGTAAAGTTTTCATAACTTACTGCCTGTGGTAGTATGCCTTTTGGAAACAAACTGTCTATGGAAATCTATGTATGACTTCTGGAGAGCAATAATTATGAAGAATCACTTAACCTGTAGAAAGACTTCATTGTGTTCTGAAAGAAATGAAAATTAAAAACATTCATTAACATTCCATCTATGAATGTGAATAGAAGCATAGTATTTTCATTTTTTTTTTGTTTGTATTCTTTTTCTCATGGCTTTTTTCTCTTTTGATTTGATTTTTCTTGCATAAAATGACATATGGAAATAAGTTTAAAAGAAATACAAAAATTTGATTTATATCAGATAGCTTGCTATCTTGGAGTGGGGAGAAGGGAGGGAAAAATGTTTAGAACTCAAAGTTTTATAAAAATAAATTTTGAAAACTATTTTTACATGTATGTAAAAATACATAATTTAAAAAAAACACAACTTCCAATCCACTGACCTTTATGGGCATGTCTCTAATAGGACAAGTATTAAGTTGTCTTTTAAATGATTTTTTTTTAAAGGGAATCTTTGTAATAGTAAAGTACTGACTAAAAATATTGTGATATAGCAATATAAGAGAATACTGCAATACAATAAGAAATAGTACATAAGGAGAATTTGGGGGAGTATAGGAAGGATCATATAAGTTTATACAAAATGAAGTAAATAGAATCAGGAAAACCATACACAATGACTACAACAGTGCAAATGGAAAAAATACAAAAAACCCCTACAAAACAAAATGTCATTTGATTGGAATGATTAAACTTGGCTCTGGGGGGCTGTTGTGATATGGGTGTCACCTGCCAGTAGCTGTGGGAGGTCTAACTCAGACCTGTAGAATGGATCTCTTCATGTGAGAGGATGATGATGATGATGATGATACAAGGAGACTGAGAGACAGTTGAGTTCTCTGACTTCTCTCCTCTTCCCTCTTGCCTCCAATTTATTTCATTCCCAATCCACAAGGAACACCTGTGTAAGTAAAGTCTGCTTTGCATCTCCTTTTGTTTGTACAAAAACTTTTCAATTTGATATAATCAAAATTTTCTATTTTGTGATCAATAATGATCTCTAGTTCTTTTTTAGTCATAAATTCTTTCCTCTTCCACAGGTCTGAGAACCTGTGGAAGGAACATAACCCCTATGTTCTTCTAATTTATTTATAATCTCATTTTTTATGCGTAGGTCAGGAACCCATTTTGACCTTATCTTGGTGTACGGTGTTAAGTGTGGGTCAATGCCTAATTTCTGTCATACTAATTTCCAATTTTCCCAGCAGCTTTATTTAAACAGTGAATCCTTATCCCAAAAGCTGGGGTCTTTGGGTTTGTTGAACATTAGATTATTAAAGTTATTGACTATTTTGTCCTTTGAACCTAACCTATTCCACTGATCAACTAGTCTATTTCTTAGCCATTATCAAATGGTTCTGGTAACTGCTGCTTTATAATATAATTTTAGATCTGGTACAGCTAGGCCACCTTTATTTGATTTTTTTCCTATTAATTCCCTTGAAATTCTTGACCTTTTGTTTTTCCATATGAACTTCGTTGCTATTTTTTCTAGGATATTAAAATAGATTTTTGGGAGTCTGATTGGTATAGCACTAAATAAATAGATTAGTTTAGGTAATATTGTCATCTTTATTATATTTGCTTGCCCTATCCAAGAGTATTTAATATTTTTCCAATTGCTTAGATCTGACTTTATTTGTGTGGAAAGTGTTTTGTAGTTTTGCTCATATAGTTCCTCTTTTTCCCTTGGCAGATAGATTCCTAAATATGTTATACTATTACTAGTTACTTTAAATGGAATTTCTCTTTGTAACTTTGTTGGATTTTGTTAGTGATATATAAGAATTTTGATGATTTATGTGGGTTTATTTTGTATCCTGCAACTTTGCTAAAGGTGTGGATTATTTCTAATAGTTTTTTAGTAGAATCTCTGGGGTTCTCTAAGTATACCATCATATCATCAGCAAAGAGTCATAATTTGGTTTCCTCATTATCTACTCTAATTCCTTTAATCTCTTTCTCAACTCTTATTGCCAAAGCTAGCATTTCTGATACAATATTGCATAGTAATGGTGATAATGGGCAACCTTGTTTCACTCCTGATCTTATTGGGAATGGTTCCACAAACCTCTGACTTTTAGAATGTTTTTTGGGTTTTGCTTGATTTGGATTCCATTTTGATTCATTAACCTAATCTAGTCAGTCAGTGTTTGACTAGAACAAAAGCTAATGTTTGACTAGAACATCTTGAGTCAGCAAGCTCAGATATGTCTCTTTCCTAAGAGAGAAAGTGACATTTATCTGATAGCTTTCTAAGCTTGATGAGGATCTTATTCCTGTTGATGTTTTCAGGCACTCCAATATTGTCTCTAGCACTGCATCTGAAAAAACAGTACTCTGAAGCTTGAAGATCCAAGAAACATATCAAAAGTAAAAAAAAAACTTAAGTTGCTGAGAAGGTATAAACCTACATCTCTAGAGTTCCTTATGCCAATGAAATCACAGATACAGAATTTCCAAACAAGACAGATTTCTGAAAGGAAACAGACTACGTATTCAGGAAAAAATTGAAATTCAGACTTAGTCAAATAAAGATCAAGAAAATCAATGAACACAGTGAGTAACTTCTACCCCAGAACTGCACAAAACATTATCCAGAAACTCAAGGGCAATAAGAAATGCAACACTAGCAAAACCAGCAACATCACTGGTAAATGACATGACAGCTTCCCAATATATGAAAAGATCTGTGCCTGGAGACAGAAAGAGTGGAGAGCTCTCTAGAAAAGCCTCTGAACAGTAAGAAATTGCCAGGGCTCTCAGAAATTCAAAACAGGAACATTAAAAATCTGGGGAGTAGAACTGACTAATGAACTTGGAGGACCCAGATGACTGGGGAGGAGATGTTCTTCCTCACTTTATCCAATTCACTTACAAGTCATGATATTATCTTCCTATGTCATAGTCCTGTTCAAGAATAAAGGACAAGTAAGCAGCAACATTCAGATGAGGTTAGCCCAGGCATCCAGAGGTTCCCAAATCCCTACCACTTTCTCTGAAGATTCAATACTCTGAATCTCAAAGTGTTATGCCACAATTCTCAGTTTCCATAATTATCCTGACTCAGTCCTGACTCAGTTTCTCTGCTTCAGCTCAAAGCTCAGTCCTGCAAAATCTCCCCTTCCTCTTTATCAGAATATTTGATAAGGATAAAAAGATTTTATGTTTTAGAATATCAGAATGCTCTCCCTATCTCCGGGGCTCCTACCCTCATGCCTCCCCATACCCTGTCAGAACCAGATTGTCAGAGTCCCGTTCCTGTTCTCAGCACCCTGACTCTGCCCTCCTCTCCTCCCCCCCACTTCCCAATCTAGCCCCTAAGTCTGAGCCATGTGTACATAGGTCATTGAGAACTCTTATTGTTTGCTGGATTCTTGGAGATGATAGTCTCATTCAGCCCTGGGACCAAACCTTGCATCCATTTGGTCCCAGTAAATCTCTCCTTTAAATAAATTATTAAATATTCTCTAATCTCTATCTTGCCTCAGTTTCTCTGGCATTACAAAAGATTGGGGAGTCCATTAGGCAGTTAACACAGAAACTCAGGAGACTTAGAACAAGACCAAGCAGAACTGATAAAAAATCTGAAATTCATACCAAGTCAAATAATGATCAATCTACCCAAGAATTTCCCAAAATAATGTTAGCTAGAAAAGCAGGGACAATTTTTTAAAAAATCCTGGATACTTTATTTCAAGAAATTAAAAAATTAAAGCTGCCTAGATCTATTAGAACCAGAAAGCATAATGAAAATGGAGGAGAAAATCCACTCATCACTTCCTTAAAGAAAATCCCGAAAGGAATGTCATAGCTAAATTCAGAGCTCCCTCTTCAAAGAAAAAAAAATGCAAATATCCTAAGGGGGAAAAAGCAGTTGAATTGTTAAGAAAAGGCAGTCAGAAACACACAACACTTACAGCTTCAACTAACATCAGGAAGAGTTCTAGGAACACAATATTCTAAAAGGCAAAAGATATAACCATATGACTAAGAGTAATTTCCTCTTCAAAACTAAATATCTTACCAGGGAAAAAAAATGGATTTTAAATGGACTAGAAAACTAATGTCAAGGAAAAGCCCAAAGCTAAGTAGAAACTTTAAAATACAAATGCAAAAGTCCAGAAAGAAAGATTTATTTGCACAATTAGAAGATATTTGGATGATGGAGCTACTGATGATGCAATGATGCTTTTCCATCAAGGGAAGAGGAAACAAATATTCCTTTATTACCTGAATGCCTTCAAAAAGATATTAAGCCAGTTAAAAAAGAAAACAAAGATAGATTGGTTCTATTCTGAAGGTTTAAAGAGAAATAAAAGGATAAAAAGGTAAATAAAAAGGAATAAACTAGTAAAATGGAGGAAAAGGAAATAGAAATTATCTCTCATAATTGAAATTCATGAGGAGTATAAAATCGTGAAGGGAGAGTTGGAGGAAGCAGGCATCAGACAGACCATTCTTATTTGAAAAAGACAAAAGATTGAGATCTCCCTCTCTTTCTCTGTCTCTCTCTCTCTGTGTGTCTCTCTGTCTCTGCCTCTGTTTCTGTCTTTGTCTCTTTCTCTCTCTGGCACACATACACATAGTTTGTTGTAGAAATTCATTAGGCTGAATAGGGAAGCAAATAAGGATGGGAGCAGGAGAGATGTCAAAAAAGAGAACATGAAGGTGTGAGTAAAACTGATTTTATAATCCTGAAAAGAGAACTAAAAGGAAGAGAAAAGAAAATAACTGCAATTTGCTAAAGTTCTAAGAACTGGTATCTGCTAGATATTTTAGGTCTCTAGGCAACAAGGTAAGCTTTAAAAAAAATTCAGAGATAACAGGAAGGAACTGCCACAAACAAGTCAGGAAAGCTTAAGGCATTTCCCCTCTCTAGATTTTACAGAATCTTATTTGTAAAAAGCTAATGTAAAGCAAGGAGGGGGATCATCTAGTCCAACTATATTCAGTTTATAGATTAGTCAACTGAGGTCCAGAAAGGAATAGGTACTTGTTGAATATCACAGAAGTCAGGAAGCATCAAAATTACAATCAAACTCAAGTCTTCTGTTTCCAAATCCAGTCTCTCTGCTACTTTTAGGTAAACTATGAAGAACTTATTGGCTTGAATTTCTATGTATTCTATTTCCTTAATTTAAAAAAATGCATCCTTTTGTTATAAAGAATAAAAGGAGAGAAGAAGACATTTGAATAAAGCTTACCAACACACCAACAGTCTGGCAGTATTTGCAACATTCTAAGTCCACAATACCCTCCTACCCACCCACATCTTCAAAGAGGGGAAGGGGAGGTACTTTTTTTCCATCTCTTTTCAGGCCAAGTTTATTTTATTTATTATTATTATTATTTTTGTTGTTGTTGTTGTTGTTGAGTCAACTGGAATTAAGTGACTTGCCCAGGATCACCCAGCTAGGAATTGTTAAATGTCTGAGGCCATATTTGAACTCGGGTCCTCCTGACTTCAGTTGGTGCTCTATCCACTGTACTAGCTAACTGCCCCCTGTTAAGAATCATACCTAAGTGAAGGGGCAGGTCAATTCTCTGAGAGCCTGCATAGCTGTGAATCACAACACTATATCTATTTTTTTTATTATAGCTTTTTATTTACAAATTATATGCATGGGTAATTTTACAGCATTGACAATTGCCAAACCTTTTGTTCCAACTTTTCCCCTCCTTCCCCCCATCCCCTCCCCGCGATGGCAGGTTGACCAATACATGTTAAATATGTTAAAGTATAAATTAAATACAATATTAGTATACATGTCCAAACAGTTATTTTGCTGTACAAAAAGAATCGGACTTTGAAATAGTGTACTATCAGCCTGTGAAGGAAATCAAAAATGCAGGTGGACAAAAACATAGGGACTGGGAATTCTATGTAATGGTTCATAGTCATCTCCCAGAGTTCTTTTGCTGGGTGTAGCTGGTTCAATTTATTACTGCTCTATTGGAACTGATTTGGTTCATCTCATTCCGTGCATATATCTTGTAAATAAAAAGCTATAAAAAAAGAGTTAAAAAATAGTCAGAGGTTTGGAAATGGAAGATATAGAGGTTATTTATTCTAACCCCCTCATTTTAGTGATGATTAGAAGGTGACAAAGGCATAATCTGAATCTAGGTTTTCCTAATTCCAGGTCCAACATTTTGTTATGTTACTTGATTTCACTAGGTCTCATCAATTCATCCAAGCAGCAGTTCTTTCTTTAACATTTCTTATTATTAAAAATATGCTGTCCATTGTTACATTCTGGATTTATTTTGAGATGTGGCTTCTCAAATGCTTCCTTCACTGAAATCTTGTGTCCCTAGTTACTTTTCTGCCATCTGCATGTAATCTTTTGTATTATTATTCTTTATATTATAATTATTTTATATTATATTTTCTTTGTATTTTTGTTTTATATTAATATTAAATACATATTTTATAATTCTATATTCTATAAGTCTATGTTGAAGCTAATGAAAACTAGAAATATATATATATTTTTCTAAATTGTGCATCTCCATCCTGCCCTAGCAGAATATCTTCTCAATAAACAGTTTTTATTTAAAAATATTAATGATGATATCTTAGTATTTAAGAGAGCATTCTTACTATATTATTGATTAACACTGCTGTCTCTGTTCTATAGTTATCCTATCATTTGTTACTTCCACACATCCCCTCAAACAGTAGTATTTTAGTTGGTTATAATTGACATTCAGGAGGGGGACACTCCCTTTCCAAAATCATTATAAGGGAGGCTTACATCAATTCCTCTAACCCTCTTCTGAATCACTCCTTACAATACCATGGGAGCAATTAAACAATTTCTTTTTGTCTTGATGTAAACAGCTGATTTCCTTTTCAGGCCAAATACTGGATCTACAAGGTAATTTGTAAAAACAAGTATCTCAGAAAGGTGTTTCTCAGCTTTGAAGGTGAAATTCAAATTGTAGTGAGATGCACAATGACTTGTGAAAGCAAAAAGTTGCCCCCAAGAAGGAAACCTTTCTTTACCTCTGTATGCACAGCCAATAATATGGATCTAGAGACTACGATATTTAAAACTAAAAAAGAGAAGACTAGCTCAAAAGCCTGTAACATGTTTAACCAGGTTTAAGTAAAAAGAACGTGAATTGGCCGATGGTGCTAACTTATATTGTCTCAACGGAAAATAGCTTTCAGTCAATTTTTTTTTTTTGTGAAAAAATTTGGTAATTTCTTTATTCTTGTGTTAACATAGGTATTCCGAGGCCAAAACTATCCAACAATCTGAATTCTGAGGTTGGGACCTCAAATAATAGACTTTTGTTGCTGGGTTTGACCAACACATTGAATGGGTTAACATAGCTAATATCTAACAGAGAGGGCCGAAGAGAACTTTCAGGCAGGTGTTCAGATGAATAATATCTTTGCACTTAAGATGATTGCATTTCCCCACACCTTTCACACTGCTCAATCAGAGAATGAAGGGCTCTTCACTCTGCTAGTCAAACTAGAAGAACAGAAGGGTAACACTATGAAGAATAGCATCTGCTTACAGGCCATTGAGAAATACTTTATCATTTTCCACCCCAGTACTTCTGCAATGCTTAGATTTTCTGAATATTAATACTTAACTTAAAAGTCATGCTGGCAATTTCCTTCATTAGGCTCAGACAGTTTATTTTCATGGTCATTCTTTATTTCTGGAGACATGTTATCTCAGTAAGCAATTATTTTTCTATAATTTTAAAGGGCTCCTTGGATGCCAGTTTGGGAGTGCAGAGGCTTCTTAAAGACTAAATTAGAGAAGTGCATATCCTGACAGCTCTTACTGAACTAGAAAAGCTTTAAGATTAGGTCTGATGCTCTGGGTCTGACCCAAGGTTAATAAATGTTTAGCAATCAGCTACTCTACAAAATATACTCACCACACACTTTTTAGTTTTATTAGTATTATTAATATTTTCCCATCACTTAAGTCCAGACAATTTTTTAAAATTATAAATCAAGCTCTTATTTGTGATATTCGCTGAATTGGTAATCACAATAAGAATGTGACAATTGGCTTTCACAAGTCAGCTCTAAAAGGAGGGATAGGGGCAGCTAGGTGTGGATAGAGCACCAGTCCTAAAGTCAGGAGGACCTGAGTTCAAATTTGAACATAGACACTTAACACTTTCTAGCTGTGTGACCCTGGGCAAGTCACCCCAATTGCCTCAGCTAAATAAAAAAAAAATGAGGGATGAGTTCTAATCTGTGGTATTGGAGTAATCCTTTAAGCAGTATTGGTTCATCTATCAAATATTATTTATTGATCTCTTACCCTATCCAGCACTGTACTAAGTATGATGGAATCACTGAATACATAATAAACATTGGATAAATATTTGTTGATTGGCCTAAGAACAAGAGCGAAACAATGGAGATTTTGTAGAATGGTGAAAATATGAGAGAGTGAATTATTTTTAAGTCCTCAAGCCTTCTGTATTTGCTGAGTGTTTACTATGTGTTCAGAACAGTTCCAGATGCTGGGGATAGGAGTTCCAGTGCATACAGGGTCTATGCCAAAGTTTCCTCAATTTTTTATTGAGAAGGTTAATCAGATTGCCTTTCCAGGAGGCTTCCACTCCTAAAACTCTAGATCACATGTGTGAAATGCTTGAAGTTTGCAAATCAGAGATAAGATGGACTTTTCACTCACCATGTTGCTTCTCAAAAGACAGGGTCCCATCTTTAAGAAGTCTATACAGTCATGCTGAGGAGAAGTTTTTTTTTTTTTTTTTTTTTTTTTTTTTTTTTTTTTTTTTACTAAACGGAAGGAAAGAGACTCCAGTGTGGTTTGGAATAGTTAATTGGAGAAGGTTTTCTGAGTGCTAAATTAGAATCACAGAAACAGGGTCATAGTATCTTAGATTTAGAGCTGAAAGGAAACTTATAATCATCTAGTTCAATCCTCTTCAATTTATGGGTGATGAAACAGTAAACCTAGAGAGTTTACATGACTGTGGAAAGTCACATGGGTAATAAATAGTAGAATCAAGATTCAAACCTTTGGCTTCTGATGCCCAAATCAGTGCTTTTTCTCAGTTCTCATCCATCTTCAGACCTCTACAAAAGTTCACTATACATATCTCTTTGACACAATAGCTAGAAGATTGGGGTACTGGGCCTGAGGTCAGGAGGAACTGAGTTCAAATACAACATTAGACACTAAATAGCTTTATTACTTTGGGCAAACTTAAATTCTGCCTTAAATCCCCATCTGTCAAATGAGGATAATAATAGCATCTACCTCACAAGACTGGTTTGACTGGTTTATCAAGTAAGATATTTGTGAATCTCTTAGTACAGGGCTTGGCACATAACAAGGACTAAATAAATGTTAGCTGTTACTATTATTATTTGTCTCTCTACTCTAAGTTCTCATGATACTACTTTTTTCTACTTATCTGATCTCTCCTTCCAAATATCTCTTGCTTAATTGTCATCCAAGTCATGTCTGAATGCAGCTTCACAGCACTCCTAAGTATAACCTGAAAGAGGTTAAATATAAAGGGAAAGTTTAACAAAATAAACCAAAATACATAAAACATAAAGATAATAATTAAAAGGGCAACTAGATGGCACAATAGTTAGAGAACTGAGCTTAGAATCAGGAAGACTCCTCTTTTTGAATTCAAATCTGGGCTCAGACACACTTACTAGTTGTGTGACTGTGGGCTAGTCACTTAACTCTGTTTACTCAAGTTTCCTCATCTGTAAAATAAAATGGAGAAGAACAAGGCAAAATATTCCAGTATCTTTGCTAAAAAAAAAAAAAAAACCCAAATGGGGTCACACAAAGAGTTGGATGTGACTAAAAATTGACCAAAAAACAACAAATAATTATTTACATGTTATAAATATGTTAAATATAACATAAAATGTCAAAAAAGTGATGAGGTTTTTTAAATTAATATACATTCCACAAGGATTTTTATATATGGTTTAATGGCCCCATTTCTATGTCAATTTAATGGAAGTGTTCACAGGGATCTGTTCTGGGCTCTCTTCTTGCTCCATGTTATTTTATTTGGTGATTTTATTTACTCTCATGAGTTAAATTATTAATTCTATAAAGATGATTCTCAATTGTTTTCTTTACATGACCCATAGGCATCTCAAACACAATGTGTCCAAAACTAAATTAATTTTCTTTCCAAATCTTCCCTTCTTCCTAACTTACCTATTACTGTCAACAGCCATGATCCTCCCAGCCTTGAAATCTATTTATTCACTTTCTTTATAAAAAATTGTCATGTCCAAATAATTTTACTTTCATAACATATTTCTTATATACTTCCTCTATCCTCTGACACAAGGTCACTTCAGTGGTGCAAGCTCATCACCTCACACATCCAAGATTATTGCAAAAGCTGACTGATTGATCTGCCTGCAACAAATCTCTCTTAATTTCTAGTTCATCCTCCATCCAGCTTTTCAAATGACCTTCCTGAAGTACAAGTTTAACGACTTCATTTCCACCCTCACTCCCTTCCCCTTTCTTCATTCAATAAACTCCAATGGTTTCCTAGCACCTTGAAGATCAAGTATAAAATCCTCTGGTATTTAAAGTCTTTCATATGCTGGCTCCTATCTCTACCTTTCTAGTCTTCTTATGCCTTGTTCTCATGTACTCTACTATTCAGGGAATCTGACCTCCTTTCTGTTCTTAAATTCCATCTCCAGATCCTGGACATTTTCACTAGCTGTTCTTCATTGCCTCAACTTCTCTTCCTCCTCTATACCGCCTAATCCCAATGGGTTATTTCAAGTCTCAACTAAACCCAACATTCTGTAAGAGGCCTTTTCCAATTCCTCTTAATTCTAGTGTCTTCCCCATACGATTATTTCCAATTTATCAAGTCTATAACTTGTTTGTACATAGCGGTTGATAAAACCCTTGCAGCATTTATTGGTTATACCCTCATTTCTTTTCTGACACTTTCCACTCTAGCAGATTTCATCACTTCACACTTGGATTACTGGAATAGCCCACTGGGAAGTCTGCATGCTCCAACTCTATCCCCAATCCAATGCCTGAAATTACTTATTTTGTCTGTGCTGGTATATGCATATGTTGACAGAATTCAAACTCCTTGAGGGCAGGAATTAGTCTGTACATTGAATAAAATGTTGGGCTTGGAATTAGGAAGACGTGAGTTCAAATTCAGCCTCAGATACTTAACAGTTGTAAGACTCTAGGTAAGTCATTTAATCTCTATTTGCTTTAGTTTCTTTGTAAAATGAGAATCAAATGTAAATGTGCTTAGTATTATATAAATTTTAGCTGCTATAATTATCATTCTTTTCTTTGTATCCTGGGTGCCTAGTTCAATGCCTTTGCACATGTTGTTATTTAGTCATCATTTTTAGCCATGTCCAACTCTTTGTTGAGTTCTTACAGGGTTTTCTTGGCAAAGATACTGAGGGTTTATCATTTTTTTTTTCCTGCTATAAGTAACTTTGTCCAGGGTCACATACTCAATAAGTGTCTGAGACTGCATTTGAATTCAGAAAGATGAATCTTCCTGACTCCAGGGCTAGCAGTCTATCCACTGTGCCACCTAATTTCTCATGCCTGGCACACAGGTGCTTAGTAACTACTTCTTGATTGATTTGTTGACTGACTTAGAAAAAGACAATGTGGAAAGAACTAAGATGAGGAAAAGCTGTGTTACAAAAACAAGGCTGAAAAGATGTGACTGATAGCAAAGCAAAAGCATTTAAATTTGTTCCAGTTTCTAATTTCAAAAAAGTCATAGTGAGTTTTTGACTGTTGGTGTGAATATATTGAAAGCTATTAGATGAGAGGATTGTACGAGGTCTCAGAGATAATCTAGGAGACTTGTCAGGAAATTAAATGTGTTGAAGTAATTTTTAAAATGTACAGAATAAAATATATTGAATGTGTTATGGATTTGATTATTCTATATTGTGCAGCCAATTTTTATTGAATGATGACAGAAAACAGGCAATTGAAATGAAGTGTAGGTAGCATGATAGGAATCAAAGAAGAAGAAGAATAACAGTTGGGGACAAATTGATAGACCAGACATTTAACTAATCAACTTCTTCATGTTCAGGTAAAAACCTTAGATACTTGCCAAGTAAATATCTTCTTGAATATCCTAGAGTACCATTTTCTCTCTAGCTCACCTGCCTTCCTGTATCCTGGCCCCCTGCCTTCCACTGAAAACTATTAAGGACATATCTTTTTTGAGTTGCCATATTTTATAGTAACTCTGGAGCCAGAAGAATATGCAAGAGACACTGAATGTATCAAGGACAAAGTCACTCCATCCCTCTCTGAACTGACATAATTTGTTGTTTGCTTTGCAAAATGAACACCTGTGTGTCCTTAGGAGTCAAGACAGGCACTAGTCAGTCTTCACTAGGCTGAGAAACTGCTTGTGCAGCTAGGACCTGTCTAGAAAAGCAGACCATCCCATCTCCACAGTTTAGCAGTTGCCAAGGGAAAATAACACAGCTTTTGCCATCACCTTGCTCCTCCCCTTCAGGAGGGATTTGTTTTTTCCCCACCTTTACTGAATCTTTCCTCCTCCCATGCCATGTCCCATTTTGGTGGAGATTCTCCTCTTTCTTTTTTTCCTGCTGTTATAAAAATGTAAACTTCTTATGGATTATGAACTCTGAGTTCCACATTCATTATTTCTCTTGTGATAAATCTAATTTTCATATAAATTTTGTGATCGTCTGTTGAAAAAAGAATAGGGTTAATAGAGTGGCTGTGATATCAGACTAGGGAGCTCTCCTACAAGGACTTTTATAAATTTCATAGTGGGAAGAGCTGTGAGACACTGGTGTCCTCATAACAGAGTTGAAGCTCAAGAGTGTAAGTTATTTTCCCAAGGTCACTTTGCTAGTATCAGCAAAGCTGAGATGAGAACTAGGTAACAATTTCCATTTGGGTTTTCTTCCTATGTGGGACTGCAATTGTGATCTGAAACTCCAGTAGGGGTTGTTGTTGATTATGTAATGTTGTTCACCAAAGTTGGGAGAAGGTAAAGCAGTAAATTGCAGGAAAAAACTACCTCTTCAAACATCATAAGATAATAGAATCTTGGAGTTGGACAAGTCCCAACTCTTACTGAATCTTATTACTCCATGTGGAATTATTCCACATCTAGCATTCTGTCTATTGTACCTACCATAATAAACAAATAAACAAACCATAATACCATAATATGAACCAAAACATAAATGTTAGAAGTGATGGGGTAGGCAAAAGAATCTTCCATTTAGAATCAGAATATCTAAGTTCAAATTCCATTTCTGATATTTACATTTTGTTTGATTTTAGTCAAGTCAGCTGACCTATTTAGGCTTCCATTTCTTCATCTAAAAAATGAAAGATTTCGACTTGACTTCTAAATTCCTTTCCAGTTCTAAACTTGTGATCCCATGGATCCTATTCCGATCTTGAACAACTATAATTGTTAATAAAATGTGCTTCCTAACTTCTGCCCATTGGCCTTAGTTCTGTCTATGGTCCTAATGGACAATTTTTAAAATGTGTATTTAAAAGGAAGTAGTTTTGTTTCAGATAAAAATTAGGGAGCGCATAGGTATACCTGTAGCTTACTCTCCCTAAAAGTCACATAAGTTGAAAAAATAAATGAATGAGTTTTAAAATGGTTTAGATAATATTCTTTGATGACAGCTTTGTGATACTAGGCTATTAGGGTCAAGTTTGGGATGTTGAAAACATGCCCTACTTATTGAGATTATGGCTAGTCATCATTATTACTTTTTTTCAGCATTTCTTGGTTTCATTCTGAGAACTCAAACACTGGACCAAAAAGACCCTGTCCACTGAGTATGACATTTCTTAAATTTGAGGTAATTGAGTGTGGGAAATTTATGAATGATTGTCTTTTGTCTTTGGTTACCTAGTGTAAGACCCAAATGGTAATTTGGGTTATTTGGTACTCTGGTTTTTCTGAATGATTTGTTTGTGATTCTAATCTTCTGTCTGTAATGTGGATATTATAACACACCCCACCATTGAGCTCTCTCACCAAACACTAAGGATAGTACCCAGCAGGCATCCATTCTTACATGAGAACTTAATAAATATTATCTGATGGAAATTAGGGAACTTAATAATTACTTTCTGATGGTAATGAGAGAACATAAATACTATCTGATGGAAATAAGGGAACTTAATTACTATCTGATGGTAATGAGGAGGAGATGTTGTAAGAACTGATAAGATAATAATCCATGAAGGGTTTGGCTGCTCTCAGAAGGAACAAATTATAACTCTTCCAAGACAATATTGTTATTGTGGGGAATATGAGCATTGATTTTTGAGTCAGAGGATTTGGGTTCAAATCCTCCTTTGTTATTACTTGTGTGACAGCCAAATCACCTAACTTACCTAGGCTTCAAATTTTTTTTTTTTTGCTGTAAAATGGGGAAATTGGACTAAATAATGTTCATCTTTTGAACCAACCCAATACCATAAAAGGTTATGTAAAACAGGTAGCCAGTCCCATCAGAGCAGTTTTGCTTGTTACATGAACATTCATTGATTCAGTCATTCATTTTTTTATGATCTCTTTGGAATACAAGTCCAGTAAAGATTCTGCTAGATCAAATGGTAATCACAGTTTGATGTAAAGGGAAGTCATTTGCCATAAATTTATAAATCTGAAGTAATAATTTTTGAATCAAGTTGTGAAAAGCTTTAAAAGCCTAAGTAATTTATTTTTTATCACAGAGGCAAAATGGAGTCATAGGAGTTTCTTGATCAGAAGAAAAGTATGATTAGGTCTATATTTTAGGAATATCACTCTGAATAGGACTTTCTGGAACCAAAATAGTGGAATAAACAGTAAATTGCCATAAATCTCTGATATTTACCTTCAAAAACCCTTAAAATAACACCTTCAAACAAATACTGGAATAGGTATAGCAGTAAAAAGACTGAGTGAAACAGTCTTTTAGTCCAAGAGACTTTGAAGATCAGCAAGAAAGGTCTGTCTCACTTGGGTGAAAGGGGAGAGCTGGCCAGGACAGGAGGCATTCTGGCAAGCAAACTCTAAGTCCTACTTCAGCAAAAGCAGGAAATCCTTAGCCCCAGTGTAGTGGACTAGGCAATATGCCTCAGCATAGCCAGGAGAATAGGCAGCTCTGAGAACTGATATTTGCTTAGCATAGCTCAGACAAACAGACAACATCCAAAATCTAGATCTCCACTACTTTAGCATAGCTTTGGGCAAACAGGTGTCAATCCCATGACTACCTAAGCAAGCAGGTAGCCATCATTAGCACTCATCTCCTGCCACATGCTTCAGGAAAACACAGAAATACCCTGCTGGCCTCAGCACATGCTAGACACTAGCACTAGGACTTGGCTCAGCATCAAGGAAACTGCCAGATGTCTATGACCTCCAGCATTGCCAGCCACCCCCCACATAGTTCCTCAGCATAGCCTATGGTCCTCAGTATAAAATCAGTGCAGCACCAGGTAACAATCAGGGCCTGCAGCCTTGCCACCAGCAGCCTGAAACAGTTTCCCTTCTATCTCAGGAGCAAAGCTTAAATGTAAAAGAAAGGGAAAGGGCCAAAGAAGATGAATAAAAAGGAACAACAACAACAAAATCCTGACCTTAGAAGATTTTGGCGACAGGAAAGATCAAGATACAAACCCAGAAGACAATAATGTCAAAACAACTATGGGCAAAGCCCCAAATAAAAATGGGAAGTGTTTTCAAGCCCAGAAAGAGTTTATAGAAAAGCTTAAAAAGGAGTTTTAAAATATATAAAAAAGGAAGAAGAAAAATTGGAAAAAAAATGAGACATACAAGAGAATTATGAGGAAAGAAACTATAACTTGGAAAAAGAAAATGAATGCTTAAAAAGTAGAATTGGCAAAATGGAAAAGAAGACTTTAAAAAATCCACTGAAGAAAGCAACTCCTTAAAAAGCATGATTGGCCAAATGAAAAAGGAAGTATAAAATCTAAAGGAGGAAACTAACTCCTTGAAAGTCAGCATTGGGCAAGTAGAATCTAATCACTCCATGAGATATTAAGAATCAGCAAATTCTTAAGGATGAAAAAATGGAAAACAGCTGACCTGGAAATAGATCCAAGAAAAAGTGACAAAATCACTAGACTACCTAAATGTCTTAATGAAAAGAAAGACTTGGGCAGCATCTTTTAAGAAATTGTCAAGGAAAATTTCTCTGATATCTTAGAATCAGAGAGCAAAATAGACATTGAAAGAATCAACTTATCACCTCAGGAATATGATAGCCCAGTTTCAGAACTATTAGGTCAAGGAAAAAATACTCAAAATGTCCAGAAAAAACAAGTAGTATAGCTTGAAGGAATATGCATAGACAGAGAGTAAATTTGAGGAAATGATGCAAAAAATTAAAGGCATAAGAAAGAGTAGTACATTGGTGCTAAACAAAGGGAGAGATAGAATGGAATAAATTATTTCACATGAAGAGGTACAAAAACATATTACATTGGAGGGAAATATGGGAGGATGAGTGATAGGCATCACTTGAACCTTATAATCAGTATTGGCTCAAAGAGGGAATAATATACACAAGCAGAGGAATGTAGAAAGCTATCTTACTTGATAGGAAATCAGGAGGGGAGGAGATTAAGCAAAGTTTATGTTTGTGTATAGGTGGGGGACTGACAGAAAAGAAGGCAGAGTTCAAGAGGTGGTAGACAGAAGTAAAACATTGTCAAGGAGGGAAAGGGAGGGTAAACAGGAAGAAAAATATGATGGAGGGAGACATACAGTTAATAATCATAACTGAAGATGAAGAGGATGAAATCTCCCATTGAACTGATCAAAATCCAGAATTCTACAATATGTTATTATAAAAAATACACTTGATGTAGAGAGACACATACAGTGTAAAAATAGGGGGCTATGACAAAACTTATGTTGAAGTTAAAAATAAGTCACAATCCTGTTCTTACACAAAGCAAAGCAAAAAGACCCAATTAAGAGAGATAAGTAAGGAAACTACATCTTGTTAAAAAGTACTATAGACAGTGAAATAATATCAGTACTAAAATATATATTTGCACCAAGTGGTATAGCAGCTAAATTCTTAAAGGATATGTTATAAGATCAAAACAGATATATGATTGAGATATAAAGGATAATATCATAAGCAGTTTAGAAGAGCAAGGAATAATTTATCTGTTAGATCTATGGAGAAGTGAAGAATTCATGACCCAAATAGGAAATTAACATCATTATGAAATAATATGAAATAAATATTTTTATTATGTTAAATTAAAAGGTTTTTGCACAAACAAAATGAAGGCAAACTAGTGCAACCAAGATTAAGAGGAAAACAGAAAGCTGGGGAGCAATATTTATAGCAATTATCTCTGTTAAAGGCCTCATTTCTCAAATACAAAGAAAACAATCAAATTTATAAGAATAAAAGCTATTCCCCAATTGACATATGGTCAAAGCCTTTTCATAAAAAGGCAGTTTTCAGATGAAGAAATCAAAGCTAAATATAGACATATGAAGAAATGATCTTTAAAATAACTTTGGATTAGTTCAATGCAAATCAAAACAATTCTGAGGTACCACCTCATACCTCTCAGATTGGCTAATGTGACAAAGAAGGACAATGATAAATATTGAAGAAGATATGGAAAAATTGGGATGCTAATGCACTTAGTGAAGTTGTGAACTGATCCAACCATTCTGGGGAACAATTGGGAACTATGCCCAAAGGGCAAACAAACTGGAAAGGAAAAAAAGAAAAAAACTTTGGAAAGACTTGTTGAACTGATGCAAAACAAAATGAGCAGAATCAGGAAAACATTTTAAACAGTATTAGCAACACAATATGATGATCAACTATGAAGGACACCTCTTCTCAGCAACATAATGATCCAAGGAAAGTGCAAAGAAGTAACAAGAGAAAATGCTATCCATATCCAGATAAAGAATTGATGGACTCTGAATGCGTATGAAAGCATATTTTTTAAACTTCATTCTTTTTCATATTTTTCTTTTGATGTTTTTTCTTTTACATCTCCGATTCATATGGAAATATGTTTTATATGGTAGCAATGTATATTCTATATCCAGTTGCCTACCATGGTATGAAAAGGGAAGGGGGGGGGGGAGGAGAAAAATATAGAACTCACAATCTTAATAATTGGGAAAAGAATAAAATGCCATTAACAAAGTGGGAGGACGAATATTTATTATGGCAGCTCTGTGGAGAATGGATTAGAAAAGAGAGAGACTCAAGGAAGGAAATTAATTACAGGCAGGAGAGGGGGACTGATTGTAAAACTTCATGACAGGAGTGATGAGGGTCTGAATCAGAGTGGTAGTTGTGTGAATAGAGAAAAACATAAATTTGAGATACACTGTGAAGGTAGCATCAATAAACCTTGACTACCATTTAAATATGAGGGTTGAGACAAAGGGAGAAATCAAGGTTGAATCCCAAGTTGTAAACTTCGGTGTCCTCAAAAGAAATAGGAAAATTAGAAAAAGAAGAGGATTTGGGGGTTTAGATACCACATGACTTTAGTTCTTCATTTAATTCTGTTACACATCTTCAAAGAAGAGGGGAAAAAACCAGGATTTCTCCTATTTTCTCAGATGTATTCAGTCAACAATGAGTAGAGTATGAACTTCAGTAGAATGTGTCAGAGTAGGGAATGTTTGATTTTTATTCAGTTGGATGGTATTAGGTAGGTAATAATTTTAAGGGCCATTTAGTTCAGCCTTATTTTACAGATGAGGAAACTGAGACTTGACCTGAGTGAGTATAAGTGATTTGTTCAAGGTCAATCATTAATATTTATTAAGTACCTACTTTGTGTTAAGCACTAAGAGGCTTAAGATAGTCCCTTGTTTTCAAAGGGTTTACAGTCTAAGGGTAGGGGAGACAAGATGCAAATGTGAATGTCTGTGTATATGTGTATGTGTGTGTTTGTATATTTAATATATATGTATGTATGTATATATATATATATCTTTAATATATATGTATGTGTATATATATATATATATATATATATATATATATCTCAACCTACATAAAGGATATATATGATGATGATAAATAAATAATAAAATAATTTTAAAAGGAAAAGCATTGGACTTAAGAGGGGTTTGGTTAGGGAAAGTTTCCTGTAGGAGGTGGGATTTTATTTAAGACTTAAAGGAAGATAAGAAGGTTAATAACAGAAGGGAAACAATTCCAGGCATGGAGGTAAAGATTTAGATATATTTAGATTTATATATATTTAGACATATATGTTACATATATAAATAGGATTTTCCTTTATATCTTTTCTATTTTTTATCTTCTTTCATTCCCTCTACCATACCCTTTGTGCTCCTGACTTTCTGGATTTCACCACCATACGTAACTCCCTTGAGGGCATGAATTGTCTTTCTTTTTGCTTGTTTTCATATCCTTATCATTTAATACAGTGCCTGACACATAGTAAGCACTTAATTTTACCTTTGACACTCTTGAACATCTGCCTAGTACAAGGATCTCTGAGCAAAAGGATGTAGACATTTTATGCTGACAGTTTCAAACAAATATGCATCTAATGAATATCCTGATGCATATGGCTCCCACTAGAGTCCTGACCTTAAGCTTCATCATGGCACGGGTAACAACAAATTCTTGAAAACTATGCCAGTGGAATAAATAAATAGCTGTGTGTGTAGTTCTTTAGTATTTAAAAAGTACTTTACGTATATTATCTCATTTTATTCTCACAATGACAATGTGCAATAATTGATGTTTTATCCTTACTTTACAATGAGAAAACAGAGTCTAAAAGGGGTTGAATAACTTGCCCAGAGTCCCACAATAAATAAGGGATGAGGCAGGATTTGAAGTCAGGTCTTCTTCACTCATAATGCAATTCTCTCCACTGCATCAGCTAGTACATGGGAAAGAATAGGGAGAAACTTATTTTCTTCCAACTCTTATCCTTTTATTTACACCCAGAGAAAATACAAAGTTCTTTATTATACCAACTAAAAAAGTCTTTGAGAATGTTTGGTAATAAACTGCATGTCTATGGCCAATCTAGGTAAGTGCAAAGAAGCTCATTGCCAAAAGTAAGTCCACCAGATTCTAAATACTTGGGGCTTCAGTAAGACCACTTTAAAGGTCCATTTTTGAAAGTTTGAAGAATAAAAATCTGATTTCTGACTCCTAATGCTTTTATAACCTTAGCCAAATTCCTTAGCATCTCTGGGCCTCAGTTTTCCCATATGTAAAATGAGGAGGTTGAACTAGATAGCCTCAGATATTTCTGAGCTTTAAATCTGAGTCTAGAGTGTGGGCCTTTGTTCAATTCCAGCAGGATGCCAGACATTATACAAAGCAAGTTCTCAAAAGTGCTTCCTCATTAAATGTTAAAGCAACAGACATAATAACAAAATAAAAACTGCAACAAGGTAGAGTTAAAGAAATGGCTCAAAAATATGATATTTAACATTGTATTTCTGACTTTATCCTCACTGCTATTTCATTTTCCCTACATGTGAAGTGGGGACAATAAAGATTGTACTATCATCTTTCCTTCTATTTTACCATGTAATAGAAATTCTTGTTTTATTTCTTAGTTCAGAATAACATAAATATTTTTTAAAAGATTATATTATAAATCTCAGAATTACATGGATTGAATGAAAATATGCCTTAATAACTATAAAGTATAATGTAATGGTAAGCTCTTGTTATTGTAACTTTTAACAAGGCAACACAGTATATTATATTTGATAAAGATTGGTTTTGCAGTCAGAAACATCTATGCACAAGTCTTCCTGCTTACACATAACTATGTGTGTGACCATAGGCAGTTACTTAAATTCTCAGTGACTCTAGGCAACTTTCTAGGACAATAAATTGCAATAGTGTTCTTAATCTGAATGAGTGGAGGCCATTTCCACAGGAAGTTCTCTGCAAGGTTGAAATCACAAGTTTGTACTAGTGCCTGTCTCTCAAGGAGGGAAAAATAATAAAACAAGCACCAACTTATTTTCATTAGCCAATATTTTTCTCAAACACCCCCCAAATTAGGAGATTTACATTTCTCTAATTTGTAGACATTGTAATCACTATTCCCTTTCTACTGAATCCTTTGAGACCCCAGAAATAATGATTAAGTATCCTAAATTAGGCAGAAGATTTTTTTTTTTTGGAGAGGAGAATCCTAATTCTTCTTCTTAGAGAACTCTCAGTAAAGAGTAACAGAATCTTCAGAATCAGAAGCTAAGTAAATGGCACAGTAGATGGAGTTCCATGTGGGTCTGAAGTTAAGAATACTCCTCTTCCTGAATTCAAATCTTACCTGTGTGACTGTGCAAGTCACTTAATCCTGTTTGTATCAATTTCCTCATCTGTAAAACGAGCTAGAGAAATGAAATGACAAACTCCAGTGGGATCATAAGGAGTTGGACACAGCTGAGAAAATGAAAAGCAACAACCCAGAAGGGACTATTGGAAATCATTCAGCTCAAACCCCTCATTTTACAAGTGAGATAACTGAGGATAATAAAGTTTAATTAATTTGAGTTCATAATACTAGTTAACTGAAGAAGCAGAATGTAAGCTAGGATGCAGTTTCCCTCTCATTGCAGGGAGCTTAGCTCCATTTTCTAATGCCTTGAGGTTCCAAGAAAGAAGCATATCAGAGAAAGGTTATTACAATCAAGGAAGACCTTCTCAGAGCTCCTTGTCCCCCTTATATTCCAGAGTCCCATAATTGCTACAAAATCTATGGAAGAAAATGGAATTCTCTTATGAAGACAGTTACTCTGAGTTGAGTTCTGATAACTATAATCTTCCCACTCTCCTATTTCCAATAACAAGATCTCATTTGTAAGATGCTTTGGGGACACCACCAAAATATCTGCCTTCGTCTGGCTCTACCTCTTTGATGATATTGTCACAGAAAGATCTCTATCAAGTTTATACATTTTTTTTAACAGTAATGAAGCATTAGAAATCATTAAGTCTACCTCCTCTCATTTTACAGATGAGGTCATTTATACCCAAGGATGTGAAATAATTGATTTGTCTAATATCACAAAGATTGAAATAATAGATTCAAACCCAAGACTCCAGAATCATTCACTGTTTCCTCTGTGCTACTAAGGTAATGAGGGCTTTTTGGAGTAAGGACTGGCTGAGAAATATCTAATTAATTTTGTGTAAGAAATGATTGATACAAAGTGTTAACATATAAAAGAAACTAGGGAGCTGTGGGGACCATTGAGCAATACACAGGACTCCTAGGGATAACTTCTTTTAGATCATCTGCAGCAAAAAGCAAAGAAAGCCAGAACCTTTGTTCTCTGTTGTTACGTCATATTGGCTCACTGCACTTGCTATTTATACTAATATTTTTGAGTGACTTTTCTTGTGTGTGTGTGTGTGTGTGTGTGTGTACATGTGTATGTGTAATGAATATAGGCCACTCACTTTCATCAAGGTTCTAGGAACAAAGATTGTTGCTAAAGAGTTGAGTGATGTTAACTCTAATGTTACTTAACTAGTAACAACTACATCTCTGACCATCTTCCAGGCTTCATTGTATTTTCTGTTGTCCAGAAGAACAAACCTCAGAATCTGAAATAATTTAAATAAGAAATTTATTAGATCACTTGGTAGAGGAAGCTGGAAAGAATGGATGACATCCCAACATTCTGGAAGATTTTGACAAAGGTTTCAGCTCACAAGTCACACATGAATCTCATGAAGGGAACACAATATACAATCCCTAGGTGTGGGGACCTAAAAACAAAGATGCTTTGTGTGACCCTGGGGTGGGGGGCAACCAAAATACCTTGTAGCTATCTCCAGCATTCCTGGAGAGATATAGAGGTCAGAAGGCATTCTGAGTGCAAGTAACCTCTAATCACATAAAGTTGAATTTAAACAGTTAATAATTTTTTCCAAACAACATAATCTCCATATCTCTTTGGGTTAGCAAGGCCCTGATGGGAGACTTGTAAATTGCCACCTCATAAATGCAAATGTTATGTTTATCCTGTTGATCTTGCCACCTTTAACACCAGAAACTCAAGATTTAACTACCTGAAGCTACTTTATGGGTTATTTTCATATTCCTGGAATGAATTAAGAAAAGGAAATATTTGTCTTTTATGTAGTGTGGAGGGTGCAAAAGTTTTAGATCAAAGCCACTGCCCTAAACCAATAGGAAAGAAAGGCATTACTAATCTTTCCTTAAGATACTCAAAATCCTGTTCTAAGTGTCACACTAGGTCCACTAGGTTTATTTTTAGGATACAGTAGATTATTGAGCCCCTCTCTTGCTCTATATTTGACTATAGAATACATATTTTAATTATTTTTATTAATTTAGTAGTACTCTGGACCTGTAATTTCATCTGTGTAGGGAATTCCTAGTGAGGAAACTATCAACACAGATTGGTAGCTACTTATTGAATTATTTCAGTGAGTTGTCAAAGCCCTGAGAATTCAAATAACTACCACAACTATTAGGTATGAGAGGCAACATTTGAATCCAGGTCTTTCTGACTTCAAGGCTTATTCTATGTCTATTATACAACATTACACTGCCTTTAGAAAATTATAATTTTGAAGATACTGTTAGCTGCCATTTATATAATCTTAAAGTTTGCCAAACATTTTTCAGCATTTGATCGATTCTCACAATCCTGAAAAATAATTGTAATTGTGCCTATTTTATAGATGCTAAAACTGAGCCTCTTTGAGAGTAAATGACTGGCCAGCAGTACTGTGGTTAAGTTTTAGAGATAGATTTTGAAACCAGATCTCTCCTGATTCCAAGTTCAGAGTTACTCATATCCCTCTCCTAAAACAAATTCTGTATTTTACAGAATATTTTGAGGTTTGACATAATCATTTCCAGAGATCTTTAATTCATTTATTGGTGGTGTTACCTTCAATAAAAATAGATAAATTTGGGAAATTTATGATTTATGGAAAAGATGATAAATTCTCATTTGGATGTGTTAAATTTGAGAAGTTTATGGGACATCCAGATAGAGATATCCAATACATAGTTGGTGATGTAGTATCAGTGCTCAGAAGAAAGATTAGGGATGGACCCATAGATGAGGAAATCAAACAGTCTGTGTTGGCTCTTTTCCTTCCTCATTAGCTTCCCTTCAGGGAGTGTTACCACTACCCCTGTGGCTTGTGGAGTCAATGGTACTCTTTAACTCCAACATGTTTGGATGTAACAACCTTCCAACTACTTAAGATAACCTATCATTCAGATATAGTCTATAATACACTCTTCAGAATTAAAGATAAAGGTTAAAGTATATCTGATTTCCCCCTTTATGAAATTTACAACAAGAGTACTTACTCATTTTCCTCATTTCCCCTCATTTTTTTTCTTTTCTCCTTAAGTAACCAACAATTTTGGTAGGCCAGAATTCATCCTAATTCACTTTTCCTTGTCATTTACTCTACCTTTTAAATAACAAGATTGTCATTAGGGAAAATCAAGAATTTGTCAGTTACTTTATTTTTTAGCAGAGAGAAAGAAAAGTTCCACATGAAGTCCAAAGAAGTGGATCCTTTACCTTAATCACTACTATATTATATATCATGTTATAAGTTTCTGATCAATTTCTCGAATTTATCTTTTAGTTCAGTTTTCTGTCTTGGTAATTTATGCCCCAGCTTCCTAAACTGTGGTTCACCACTCCATGTGGGGGTTGTAAAATTATGATTTATTATTGGTAAATGTTTGATTTGTATGCCTATTTTATATACCTGTTTATTTGGGGTGAAAGGGATCATGAGGGGAAAAAAATTAAGAAAGCCTGGTTTATAGTGTACTAGCACCACAGTATTCCTTCTGTTTAATTCTCTCCACCATTTTTTCTTTCCTCTTCATGAATTTACTAATTTGAATTTATATTCTGTATACCTAGTACTTCATATCTTTTTGTCTTCTTATCTTTTCTTTCTTCTCCCATTTCTGCATAGTTGGGATCTTTCTAGTTAATTCCTGGTATGTTCCTGTGGTATCAGAGGTAGGAAACTAATTAGACTTCTTTGCCTGAACAAGAACTCACTCCTTCCTGATAAAACCCTCTGACTTTCACCTACATGGTTGAGCAACATTTGTGTGGAGATGAAAGACTGGGGCATCCCATTCACCAAGAAAATTTTCAAGAACTTGATAAAATTGATTCCAAGACTGAGAATTGTTTCTCAAATGATCTTCATTGATAGTTTTTTTTCTTCAAATGCCTGATAATAGGTCTCTTTTGTTAAAAGAAACATTAAAAAAATACTTCTCTTTCTAGGTGACAATGACCAGGTAATATTCTTTCCCATGGATCTAATTTTTATTGTCCTTTTTCCCCTTGTACTCTTGATCTGTGTATAGTTTCATGTTAGATAAAATCTTTGCTTTACATAAGTTAAAGTGCTTCTAATAAGGGACTAATGCTTTTATTAATGCTATTTTACTAATGCCCAATGCTATTACTATTTGGTTCTTTTGTGAAAATTTCCTAATGTTTCCATACCACAAAAAGAGGCTAGGACAATCAGCTTCACAGTTGTGCTGGCAAATTTGTTGTTACTTGTTTTTAACAAAAAGGCAGAAGACCAGGAAGCCAAATCTTGCTCACATATACTGTCTGGACCAGTTATACTTTTCCTAAATAAAGCTTTATTTCCTGAACTCCAACCTTCAATCAGCTTCAATGAAATTACTATCTGTACTTTTAAGGTCTATTTTTTCTTACCTGAAACGTCATAATCGAAAGATGGCAGAAAGTAAATAGGACTTTGCTGAGCTCTTCCTGGTTTCTCTCAAAATCAACACTAGATTAAGACTATGAACAGATTTTGGAGTGATAGAACCCACAAATATTTGGAGTATAACAAATTTCCAGCACAAAATGTCTTGGAAGGACTTCAGGAAAGGTCTATTTCAATTGTGTCGTGGGGGGTGGGGAGAGGAGAAGGAAGAGGTGAAACAGAACCCAGAGGAAGATCAGGACAGAGAGACCCCACCAGGGGTGATATACTGGGAAGCTCTTTGCAAAAATACAGCAGTGTTAAATAACTACTCTGTCCTGGTTCAGGCCAGTGAATCAGCAGACCAGCTGTGAAACTTACAATGCAACTACAGAAGGCAAGTAGTGAACCCCTAAAGCCCAGCAAAACAGGCAGGATTTAGACAGGCCCACCCAGCAAAGGGAGGAAGCCTGCAGCAGCATTGGCCCCAGCATAGCATGAAGCCCCTGTCACCCTGTAGAGGAAGCTCAGGACAATTTCCCCTGTGCCCTAGAAACAGGACCTCACCCTTCAAATGAGCAAAAAGAAAAGCAGCAAAAATGATATTCTAAATGATAGATGACATTTCTCAAATATTACCTAACATTATAAATCATGTTTTAGGAATACAGGATCATCAGGCATCTGTTGTTCAATCACAGTCTTAGACATACACAGAACAGGGGTGCTAGCACATCCAGACATACACTTTCTAGGTTCTCTCTGTGTGTGCCTATATTGAGGCTGAGAAAATTGTTACTTTGTCCTCTAAATAACATTCTAATGCTTTATCATCTTATACCATGACCTAAATTCTACCTCACCTCTATTTAAAAATTGGTGCCTTTCATGGTTTTTTTTTTAAATAGTACAATCATTTCTTGATGTACTCTAGCCCATTGAGTATGCTTTTATAACAAAGAAAAATAATTTAAAAACTTAGTGACAAAGCAACCTTGTTTGAATGCATGCAACATTTCATATATATAGCTGTCTACTCGTCTACCAAAAGGTAGAATTACAACTGCTCATTTCAGTTAATGAGTCATTACCTTCGAGTGCTATTTTCATTTATACTATGCAAGCTGATGTGTATATTGTTCTTTGGTTCTGCTTTCTTTCCTCCACATTACTTCACTTTCCCATCTTTCTCTGAATTCTTCTTTACCACTATTAGTAGAACAATAATGTTCCATTATATCAATTTCATTGAACATTATCCAATTGGTGGGCTCCTATTTTTTTTTCCCAAGTTTTGCTTACTGTAGAGCATCATTATGGGTCTTTTTTGTGTGCTTAAAAGTTGTGATTTCCTTGATGAGTGAACTCCCAAGTGAAGAAACTCCATACACCAATGCATATTTGCAGCTCTGCATCTTATAATCTTATATAGATATTAAGAGATTGTGATTTGCTCAATCACACAGTTAGTATATATCAAAGGCAAGATTTACCCCAAACAACTTCCTGACTTCTATTATAGGTTTTTAAGGATAAAGTATTGAGCCTGGAGTCAGGAAGAAAGACCTGAGTTCAAGTCCAGGTTCAATGCTTACTTTGTAATCTTGGGCAAATCACTTAACATCTATTTGTTTCCTATTCCATAAAATTGATCATTTCCTTTTAATAAAATTGGTTTCCTTTATAATCTTTTATATTTTATTCTATGGATTTTAAGTATTTTAAGAAAAGGTCCATGTGTTTCCCAGACTTTCCAGTCTGAAAAATATACAAAAAGTTAAGAATGCCTATTAAAATAACAAATGGTAGAGGGCATATGGAGAAAATAAAACATTAATGCACTGTTGGAATTGTGAAATATCAATCATTCTCTAGAACAATTTGGCACTATTCCCAAAGGATTATAAACTCATGCATATTTTTTGACCTAGCAAAACTACTACTAAGTTTGCTAGGTCCCAAAGAGATAAACAAAAAAAGGAAAAAGGATCTGTATGTATAAATAATATTTATAGTAGCTTTTTACTGGGGAGCAAAGAATTAGAAACTGAGAGAATGTCTATCAATTCAGATATGACTGAATAAATTGTGCTATAAAGAATGATGAGCAGAAGATAGCAAAATGAAACCAGGAAGTTGCTTGAGCTCTCCAAGCTTCCCTTAAAAGACACATGAAACCAAATCTCTGAACAAAGTCTGAAAGAATAAAATCACTCTCCAGCTCAAGATTGACTGTAAAAACTTCAAGAAAGATCCGTTTTACTGGGATAAAAGGGGTATTCAGCTCAGCCTATACAGACTCTGTGAAGACCTTCAGTCCTGGCTCAATAGAGGAGTAGATCAGTGTGGCAGCTTCCAGTCCCAGTTGCCCAAGAAGGCAAACTCTGGGAAACCAGGCTGTTTCCTGAAAAGAGCAGGCAAAGTTACTCCCTATAAACACAAGAGGCCCCTGTGCTCAAAGCCAAAGTTCACCCTACATAAGAAGTTTGGGACAGTGCCCCCTTTACTCCAGGATCAAAGCTCAACCATAAAAGTTAAAAAAGGGGGAGTATACCAAAAGAAAAGGAAAGAAAATGAGCAAGAAACAGAAAAGAATATTGACCACAGAAAGGTATTATGGTGAAAGGGCAAATAATTCAGACAAGGACAAAATGTCCACAGGGGAAATCTCAATGAATTGGTCTCAAGCCCAAAGAAGCTTCTTGGAAATGCTCATAAAAGACTTTAATAAACAAATAAGAGAGAAGAAAAATGAGAAAGGAAATGAGAGGTATGCATGAGAGCGTCAACAGCTTAGAAACAGAAGGAAAAAATTGTCTGAAGAAAACAACTCTTTAAAAAGTAGAATTAACCAAATGGAAAAAGAAATACAAAAACTAACTGAAGAAAGCTACACATTAGAAACTAGAACAGGGTAAATGGAAGCTAATGACTGGGACACAGCAAGAATCAGTCAAACAAGCTAAAAAGAATGAAAAAATGGAAGAAGATGTGAAATACCTCATTAGCAAAACAGTCAACTTGAAAAATAGATACGGAAGAGAAAGTTTTAAAATTATTGGCCTACCTGAAGGCCATGACCAATAAAAGAGCCTGGATAGCATTCTTCAAGACATCATTAAGGAAAAATGCCCCAGTGTTCTAGAAACAGAGGGGGAGATATTCACTGAAGGAATTCCATTGATCATCCTTGGAAAGAGATCTCACAAGGAAAGCACCAAGGAACATTATTGCAAAACTCTAGACCTACAATCTCAGGGAAAAAAATATTGCAAGCTGCAAGACAAAAACAGTCTGGGGAGCAGCACTCAAAATTACCCAAGATCTGGCAATTTCTACAATAAAAGATCAGCATTATACATTGGCAACAACAAGATTCTATGATGATCAATTCTGATGGATGTGGCTCTCTTCAACAGTGAGATGATATAGGCCAGTTCTAATGGTCTTGTGATGAAGAGAGTCATCAACACCTAGAGAGAAAACTGGGAACTGAGCGTGGATCATAACATAGTATTTTCACTTTTTTTTGTTGTTTGCTTGCATTTTGTTCTTTCTTTTTTTTTTCCCTTTTGGATCTGATTTTTCTTCTGCAGCATATTTGTAGAAATATGTATAGAAGAATTGCATATGTTTAACATATATTGAATTACATGCATCAAGAGGAGGAAGTGGTAAGGGAGGAAAATTTTAGAACATAAGATTTTGTAAGGGTGAATTTTGAAAATTATCCATGTATATATTTTGAAAATAAGGAGCTTTAAAAAAACAATAAAGAATCAGAGGGCCTGGAATATCATATTCTGGGAGACAAGGACCTAGGGTTATAATCAAAAGTTTACTACCCAGTGAGATTCAGTATCATCTTTCAGGGGAGGCAATGGATCTTCAATGAAGTAAGAGACTTTCAATTATTTCTATTGAAAAAACCAGAACTAAAAACAAAATTTAATCTATAAACACAGTACTCAACAGAAGCACAGAAATGCAAGCAGGGGAAAAACATATATATATATATATATATATATATATATATATATATATAATTTAAAGGTTAAACTCTTTACATCCATAGATGGGAAAACACTACAATTCTTGAGAACTGTATCTGTCACTGGAGTAGACAGAGGGGGCATCACATGTACTGAGAGTGTGGTAGTGAATGGACTCTAATGTGATGACATCAAAGAAAAAGACATTAAAAAGTGGAAAAGGTCTATAATAGAAAAAGAGGAAAGAGGGGAGGCATAATGGGACAATTCACATGAAGAGTTACAAAAGATCTATTACAATGGAGGGAAAGAAAGGAGGTGGATGAGCATTAGTCTCATTAGTTTTGATTCTAAGAGGGAGTAACAATCATTCAGTTGGGTATGGACATTTATCTAACTTTACAAAGAAGTAGGAAGAGAAAGAGAGGGGAAAAGGGAGGGGCAGGATAGAAAGGAGGGCAGAAACACTAGGGGAAAAAGTAAGAAAAGGGGGAAGAGGAATAGACGATAAGATAGTGGGTAGAGTGGGTTAAAAAAAACTTTGCTAAGAGAAGGGAAGGGCTGAGTAAAAAAAAACTGTACTAAGGAAAGGGTGGGAAAATGAAAGGAGATAAAATACTGGTGGGGTGGGAAAAAACTGACTTAGAACAGGGAAGAAAAAGAGAATAAAAGTATTTACAGGGGAGAAAATAGGATGGAGGGAAATGCAGACCTGGTAATCATAATTGTGAATGTGAATAGGATGAACTCTCCCATAAAATGGAAGGAAATAGCAGAGTGAATCCTTAAAATAAAAAGAAAAGAAAAGAAATGAGCAGGATGATCTTATAAAACTTGCAAAGACTTGCAAAATGATGCAAAGAAAAATGTACTTCATATAAAGTAATAGAAATATTGTGAGATGATCAGCTGTGAATGACACAACTATTCTTAGCAATATAATCATCTAAGACAACTCTGTAAAGAGTTTTGATGAAAAATTCTATCTATACCCAAAGAAAGAACTTATAATATCTGAATGTAGATTGAAACATACTTTTAAATTTTTTAACAAAATTTTTCTTGAAAGTTTTTTTTTTTTTTTTGGTTTGTTTCCCTTCACAATATGACTATTATGGAAATGTTTTGTAGGACCACACATGTGTAACCTATATTGAATTGCTTGCATCCTCAATAAGAGAGTGGGGAGGGAGGAAGGGAGAAAAGCTAGAGCTCAAAGTTTTTTAAAGGAATGTTAAAATTGTTTTTATATGTAACTGGGAAAAATATACTAAATAAAATGCAAACTTCCTTTAAAAAAGAATGCCTGTTTTAAAGGAAGACTGTTGAAGAAACATTTTGGTGTTTACACAATGTCTGATCTAACAGAAAATTATTCCAAGAATAGGAAGATTAATTGAAGAGAAATGTCTATTCCAGGAAAGTTTGCATATTAAGCAGAAATTGAGTTTGGAAGGATAGGAAAGTGACTTGTAGACATCCATCAATCTATAAAATATCCCACCAATCCTGCCTCTTAGTATCAGAATTGAAGATATCTCCTTGTCAGTGAAGAGGAAAGGTTAAAGAAGAACCAACCAGTGTTTAGCTACAAATTGTAATCAATCATTTAATAACTATTTATTAAATATCTAAGATAATTAGATGGTATAGTAGATAGAGTATCAGGCCTGGAATCATGAAGACTTGAGTTCAAATGTGGCTTCATACATTTACTAGTGCGTGTGACCCTGGTCAAGTCACTTAACCTGTTTGCCTTTGTTTTCTCATCTATAAAATGGTCTGGTGAGGCCAACCACTCCAGTGTCTTTGCCAGATAAATTCCAAATGAGGTCATGAAGAAGCAGATATGATTGAAATAACTGAACTACAAATATCTATTTTGTATCAGGCACTTTTCTAGCATCTGGGAACACAGAAACAAAACTAAAACAATTCCTGTCCTTTAGGAGCTAATGTTATATCAAAAAGGAAGTATTTTTCTATATAATGTATTTCCTGTGGTATGAGTAGTGACATTAGAGTAATATTTGAGCTGAACTTTTAAGGAAACTAGGGATATTCCAGCTTTGACCCTCAGTTTCCCAATCTGTAAAATTATAATATTATCTACCTCATAGAATTGTTGTGAGGGTAAAATAAAACACATTTTTAAGTTTGAGCTATACATTTTCTTTTTTTTAAATAATAGCTTTTCATTTTCAAAACATTTGCAGATCATTTTCAACATTTATCTTTTCAAAACCAAAAAAAATTTTTTTCTCCCTGTTTCCTCCACCCCTCCCTAGATAGTAACCCAATATATGTTAAACATGTACAATTCTTCTATACACATTTCCACATTTATCTTGCTGCACCAGAAAAATCACATCAAAAAGGAGAAAAAACAAGAAAGAAAACACAAAGCAAGCAAACAACAACAAAAAAGATGAAAATATTATGTTGTGATCCACATTTAATCCCCATCTGGGTTCAAGTGGCACTCTCCATTACATCATAATTACTGGAATTGGCCTGAATCATCTCATTGTTGAAAAGAGCCACATCCATCAGAATTGTTCATCTTGTTATTTCTGTATACAATATTCTCATTTCACCTAGCATCAATTCATGTAAGTTTCTCCAGGCCTTTCTGGAATCGTCTTGCTGACTGTTTCATATAGAACAATAATATTCCATAACATTCATATATCATAACTTATTTAGCCATTCCCCAACTAATGGGCATCCACTCAGTTACTGGTTTCTTACCTCTACAAAAAAGATTTGTTGTAAACATTTTCACATATAATTTCTTTGGGATACAGACCCAGTAGAAACACTGTTGGATCAAAGGGTATACACAGTTTGACAGCCTTTTGGACATAGTTCCAAATTGCTGTCAAAATGATTGGATCATTTCATATCATACCATACTCTACACTGTATTAGTGTCCAGTTTTCCCACATTCCTTCCAACATTTATTATTATCTTCCCCTGTCATCCTAATCAATCTGAGAAGCTTTTGACATTTTCTTAAAACTTAATAATTAACAAAACAATAAATAAAAGCCTGCTTTTAACAATTGGAGATTTCCTAGTTGTAAATAATCATTTTGGAAATTTAACCATCATCTCTTCAAGGTTAGAGCTTGTTCTAGCATTCCCTTAAACTGTGTGTATATATACATAATAATCCTAAAATGGTTATTTAATCTTCACAACTTTAGTTACTCATCACCTGATTTCTTACTTGCCTGGTCTAATTTCTTTCAGGCCTTTTTGAGGATAATTCCAAATTGCTCTCTAGAATGGCTGGATCCGTTCACAACTCCACCAACAATGCATCAGTGACCCAGCATCCCCTCCAACATTCGTCACTAGCTTTTCCTGTCATCTTCGCCAATCTGACAGGTGTGTAATGGAATCTCAGAGTTGCCTTAAATTTGCATTTCTCTGATCAATAGTGATTTAGAGCACCTTTTCATATGACTAGAAATAGTTTCAATTTGTTTATCTGAAAATTGTCGGTTCATATCCTTTAACCATTTATCAATTGGAGAATGGCTTGATTTCTTTTTTTTTTTAATTGTGACTTTTTTAATCGACAGAACATATGTCTGGGTAATTTTTTACAACATTATCCCTTGCACTCATTTCTGTTCTGACTTTTCCCTTCCCTCTCTCCATCCCCTCTCCTAGATGGCAAACAGTCTTATACATGTTAAATGTGTTACAGTATATCCTAGATACAATGTATGTGTGCAGAACTGAGCAGTTCTCTTGTTGCACAGGAAGAATTGGATTCACAAGGTAAAAATAACCTGGGAAGAAAAACAAAAATGCAAACAGTTTACACTCATTTCCCAGTATTCCTTCCCTGGGTATAGCTGCTTCTGTCCATCATTAATAAATTGGAACTGAGTTAGATCTTCTCTTTGTCAAAGATATCCACTTCTTTCAGAATATATCCTCATACAGTATTGTTGTTGAAGTATATAATGATTTCTTGGTTCTGCTCATTTCACTTAGCATCAATTCATGTAAGTCTCTTTAAGCCTCCTGCTAGTCATTTCTTACCGAACAATAATATTCCATAACATTCATATACCACAATTTACCCAACCATTCTCCAATTGATGGGCATCCATTCATTTTCCAGTTTCTAGCCACTACAAAAAGGGCTGCCACAAACATTTTGGCACATACAGGTCCCTTTACCTTCTTTAGTATTTCTTTGAGATATAAGCCCAGTAGTAGCACTGCTGGATCAAAGGGTATGCACAGTTTGATAAGTTTTTGGGCATAATTCCAGATTGCTCTCCAGAATTGTTGGATGTGTTCACAACTCCATCAACAATGCATCAATGTCCCAGTTTCCCTGCATACCCTCCAACATTCATTATTACTTTTTTCCTGTCATGTTAGCCAATCTGACAGGTGTGTAGTGGTATCTCAGAGTTGTCTTAATTTGCATTTCTCTGATCAATAGTGATTTGGAACATATTTTCATATAAGTGGAAATAGTTTCAATTTCATCATCTGAAAATGTCTGTTCATATCCTTTGACCATTTATCAATTGGAGAATGGCTTGATTTCTTATAGAGTCAATTTTCTATGTATTTTAGAAATGAGGCCTTTATCAGAACTTTTAACTGTAAAAACGTTTTCCCAGTTTGTTGTTTTCCTTCTAATTTTTTTGCATTAGTTTTATTTGTACAAGAGCTTTTTAATTTGATATAATCAAATTTTGTGATCAATAATGATCTCTAGTTCTTCTTTGGTCACAAATTCCTCCTCCACAAGTCTGAGAGATAAACTATCTTATGTTCCTCTAATTTATTTATGATCTTGTTCTTTATGCCTAAATCATGGACCCATATGATCTTATCTTGGTATACAGTGTTAAGTGTGGGTCCATGCCTAATTTCTGCCATCCTAATTTCCAGTTTTCCCAGCAGTTTTTGTCAAATAATGAATTCTTATCCCAAAAGTTAGGATCTTTGGGTTTGTCAAACACTAGATTGCTATAGTTATTGACTATTTTGTCTTGTGAACCTAACCTATTTTACTGATCAACTAGTCTATTTCTTAGCCAGTACCAAATGGTTTTGGTAACCACTGCTTTATAATATAATTTTAGATCTGGTACAGCTAGGCCAGCTTCATTTGATTTTTTTTTCATTAATTCCCTTGAAATTCTTGACCTTTTGTTCTTCCATGAGAATTTTGTTGTTATTTTTTTCTAGGTCATTAAAATAATTTCTTGGGAGTCTGATTAGTATGACACTAAATAAATAGATTAGTTTAGGTAGTATTGTCATCTTTATTATATTAGCTCGGCCTATTCAAGGGCACTTAATATTTTTCCAATTATTTAAATCTGACTTTGTGTGGAAAGTGTTTTGTAATTTTGCTCACATAATTCCTGACTTTCCTTTGGTAGATAGATTCCCAAATATTTTATGCTATTGCCAGTTATTTTGAATCAAATTTTTCTTTGTTTCTCTTGCTGTTGGATTTTGTTGGTGATATATAAAAATGCTGAGGATTTATGTGGATTTATTTTGTATCCTGCAACTTTGCTAAAGTAATGAATTATTTCTAATAGCTTTTTAGTAGAATCTCTGGGGTTCTCTAAGTATACTATCATATCATCTGCAAGGAGTGATAATTTGGTTTCCTCATTACCTACTCTGAATCCTTTAATCTCTTTCTAGATTCTTATTGCCGAGGCTAGAGGTTCAAATACAATATTGAATAATAATGGTGATAGTGGGCAACTTATTTCACTCCTGATCTTACTGGGAAAGGTTCCAGTTTTTCCCCATTACATATGATGCTTACTGACAGTTTTAAATATATGCTCCTGATTATTTTAAGTAAAAGTCCATTTATTCCTATACTCTCAAGTGTTTTCATTAGGAATTGATGTTGAATTGTATCAAATGGTTTCTCTGCATCTATTGAGATGATCATATAGTTTTTATTAATTTGGTTATTGATATAGTCAATTATGCTAATAGTTTTCCTAATATTGAACCAGTCCTTCATTCCTGGTATAAATCCTACTTGGTCATAGTGTATTATTTTCAGGATGATTTTCTGTAATCTTTTGTCTAATATTTTATTTAAGATTTTAGCATCAATATTCATTAGGGAGATTGGTCTATAATTTTCTTTCTCTGTTTTCAGCCTACCTGGTTTAGGTATCAGTACTATGTCTGTGTCATAAAAGGAATTTGGTAGGACTCCTTCAATCCATATTTTTTCAAATAGTTTATATAGCATTGGAGTTAATTGTTCTTTAAATGTTTGGTAGAATTCACATGTAAATCCATCTGGTCCTGGGGATTTTTTCTTAGGAAGTTGGTTAATAGCTTGTTCTATTTCTTTTTCTAAAATGGGACTATTTAGATTATTTATTTCTTCCTCTGTTAATTTGGGCAAGCTGTATTTTTGAAGCTATTCTTCCATTTTATTTAAGTTATCAAATTTATTGGCATAATGTTGGGCAAAGTAACTCCTAATTATTGCTCTAATTTCCTCTCCATTAGTTGTGAGTTCTCCCTTTTCATTTTTAAGATAACAATTTGATTTTCTTCTTTCCTTTTATTAATCAGATTTACCAAGGGTTTGTCTATTTTGTTGGTTTTTTCATAGAACCAACTCTTAGTTTTATTAATTCAATACTTTTTTTACTTTCAATTTTATTGATCTCTCCTTTTATTTTTAGAATTTCAAATTTAGTGTTTGACTGGGGGTTTTTAATTTGTTCCTTTTCCAGCATTTTAATTGCAAGCCCGATTCATTAACCTTCTCTTTCTCTATGTCATGCAAGTAGGCCTCTAGAGATATGAAATTTCCCCTTATTACCGCTTTGGCTGTATCCCACACATTTGTCATAACATCTCATTGTTGTCATTTTCTTGGGTGGAAGTTGTTAATTATGTCTATGATTTGCTGTTTCACCCAATCATTTTTTAGTATGAGATTATTTAGTTTCTGATTATTTTTTGGTCTATAGTTTTCTCATCTTTAAACGGGACTGATAACACCTACTTTCCAGGGTTGTTGTGAGGATTGAGAGAAATATTTATAAAGTGCTTAGCATAATATCTGGCACATAGTAGGTGCTACATTTGTTATTCATTAATTTTCAGCTGTGTCCAATTCTTTGTGACCCATTTAGGGTTTTCTTGGCAAATATACTGGAGATTTCTTTTTCCAGCTCATTTTACAGATGAAGAAACTGGGGCAAATACGATTAAGTGACTTGTCTAGGATCATACAGTGAGAAGTGTCTGAGGTCAGATCTGAACTCAGTAAGATTTATCTTTCTAACTCTAGGCCTGGTTCTGTATTCCCTGACCCACCAATTCCCCAGATGTTATACAAACATTAGCTATTATTCTCTTATTATTATCTTATCAAAAAGATAGAATTCACTTACAGTGGTAGATTTCTATAACTGAGTTGCTGCTATTTTAATGTGATACCTTTACAATTGTACACCATGATTTATTATATTTAAAGATAGTGACAACCATCAACAGTAATATTTGTGTGGGAAAATAACATTGAAAAGCTAAATTCAATTCAGCTCAAAAATTTTTTCCCTTTATGTGCATTTATATAGCACCTGTCTTCCAGTCAATATTTCTGATTAATTTTACCCCTCTAGACTCTTAATGAAGAGAGAGAGCTCTCTCAGTATGGCTCAGACAGGTACAGGGAGTTTCTAACAGTTTAAAGTCAGTTTGACACCATTTGCCTAATGTGTGATTTCTTATGTGGCTCAATGAGCTTCATTTCCATGTGCTGCTTAAACTGTGTCATTTACTTAGGCAATATAGGGATAATAATGCAATTATTGAAACAACAGTGTGTCTCTGAAAGCACAGAGAAAGGAAGTCTTTTAGAAATCTGTTAACTTTAATAATATCAATCGGGAATGTTGACAGGAATTGTATAATACTTGGGTTGGACACAGTTTGGGCTTTAGCCTGGAGCTTAGGAAACTGCAACCTGAGCCAGCTGTGCAAGCAACTCCAGGCAAGGATTTAAGTTATCTCTGGTAGAGTATTCATATCATATCCTGGTGACTCTGAACTCCTTACAGAAATGAAACATAAATACAAATAGAGACTATTATCCTTTCACAGAAGTTCTTAACCCTTACTATATCATTGCATTCATTTTACAGTCTTGTGAAGCCTGGGAACTCCACCTTAGAATTAACTGCATGATTTCCAATGTCTCTGTTTTTGTGCACTTGCATTTTTGATTTCCTTCTCAGGTTAATTTTACCTTATTTCAAAGGCTGATTCTTCTTGTGCAACAAAAAACTGTATGGATATGTATACATATATTGTATTTAACATATACTTTAATATATTTAATGTGTATTGGTCTACCTGACATCTGGGGGAGGGGGTGGTGGGAAGAAGGGGAAAAATTGAACAAAAGGTTTTGCAATTGTCAATGTTGAAAAATTACCCATGCATATATCTTGTAAATAAAAAGCTATAATAAAAAAGAATTAATTGCATTAAATAATACAAGATTACAAAGAAAATCAGTTGTATCAAGATATATTTATGAAAAAAAATTCTAAGAATTTTATAAACCCAGGTTAAAGATTACTGTTTAGTGTTAGGAAGAAAGGAAGGAAGGGAGGAAGGAAGGAAGGAAGGAAGGAAGGAAACAAGGGGGAAGGAGTGGGGAAGGAAGAAAGGAAGGAAGGAAGGAGGGAAGGAGGGAAGGTGGGAAGGAAAGAAAAAAGGAAGGAAAGAAGGAAGGCAAGGGAGGGAAGAAGGAAGGGAGAAAGGAAGGTAGAAGAAAGGAGAAGAAAGAAAAGACAAAGGAAAAGAATATAAATGGAAGAGACATGAAAGAGAGGGAAGAGAAAAAGAATAAAAGGATAAGGGGAGAGGAGAAGAAGGAAGAATAGAGGGAAGAAAAAAGAAACAGATGAAAAGAAGGGGGGAGTAAAGAAGAGAGATGAAAAGAAAGATGGACAGACAGAAAAGAAGGGGAGAAAGAAGAGAGGGCAAGAAAGAAAGAGGAAAAAAGATGATGAGAAAGATAAAAGGAATGTGAGGAAAGGAGACAGTGAAAAGAATAGGGAGGGAAAAGAGAAAAAGGGAAGGAGGAAGGGAAAGAAGAAAGAAAGAAGAAAAGAAAGGAGGGAACATAACTAATATGCAAATTTGAACATAGAAATACATTTTGGATGAATTTATATGTATAATAGTATAATTTTGTTTTCTTACTGGGGTGGGAAGAGGTGTTGTGTGGGACAGAATTTGGATCTGAAAATAAAATAGTAAGTCTCTGTGTGTGTCAGTGTATGTATGTGTGTGTATAAATCTGGGGTTCAATTGGAGTGGGATTAGGGGAACAGATTTGCATAATGAAATGTGATATAAAACAAAAGACACCCACAAAACTTTAATAAACAAATAAAGGAGAGGAGAAGAGGAAGTGGAAGGGTGAGAGACAGAACTAGAGTAGGTAGAGAGAGACACACAGAAAGAGAACATGATCGGAATTTATGTTATAAAGGTTAGACATTTACAATTACATTTTTATGAATAACTAGTAGCCAAGTACATACTCACTTTCAAGGAATTATACCAGGTTCTATAAGATCCAGACTGTTCAGAAGGGAGGGAAGGGAGGAGTAAAGGAAGGAAGGGAGGAAGGAAGGAAAAGAAGAAGAGAAGGAAAGAACAAAAGAAGGAAGGAAAGTAGAGAAAGAAGGAAGAAAAGGAAGTATTATCAAAGAGTATTATCAAACCATGGAAGGTTTTTCATCAGCCTGATATCTCCAGAAAATCAGAGTAAATTATCCTCTCTTTTTCATGTGCCACAGCTGGATTTCCCCCTCCCTCTCCCAGAACATTATAACTTCAGACGTAGGAAACATTTTAAAAATTAATTCTATTTTATTTTCATTTCTGCATTCTCTCTCTCCTTTCTTCCCTCCTATTGAAAGGAAAGAACAATAAAACTCATTACAAATTTGTATAGTTACACATAATGGATTTCTACATTAGCTATTTGCAAAAAAAGGAGAGGGGGAAGGAAAAAGGAAGAAAGGAGAAAAGAAAGGAAGGAAGGTAAGAAGGAAGGGAGAAAGGAGGGAAATTATGCTTTAACTTACTCTCCGAGTCCATCAGCTCCTTATCCAGAGACATCTTGTTTCATCATGAGTCCTTAAGAATTATTGTTGGTCATAGAACAGAGGAAACATTAATGCTACATATTAGCTGAGATTCTTATAGGGCAAAAGACAAGATTTTTATTGTTATTTATTCCTTAGCAACTGTAAGTCACATCCCTTTGCCTTCAGAACATTTAATACAAATTACTTAAGACACTGTTAAATTTATATTGATATACAAAGGAAATGGGATGATTTTACAATGAGAAAACACACCTTTAAATGTACTTAACACACTAAATTCTAAATGATATACAATGAATCTTTCTGTTTTGTTTTGTTTTTAAAATTCCATCTCTCAAACCAAAAACAGTAAAGAGCAGATTCAAGGGAAAAGATAATATTCTTGAACACAACTGTTTTGCTCTGAATTTCAAATACCTTTTCCTTTCTTAAATATGGAATCGTGTACCGTTATTTAGCCAGCTGGTCATTCCCTTTAAAAAGCTTAGATTGAATTTTCCATATACCATCAAAATTTCATGAATTTCCCTCACTGTTTATTTGTTAGCTTAGGGTTTAAACCAACCCATTTGCATTTCTATCTGATGTACAGAGCTCCATCTGGGCTACATAAGTAAACTAAGAACTCATCATCAAGTAAATGCCAACCAAGAATTTATTGAATACCTACTGTGTATATTATCATTTCAGTCAGTTTCTGTTAGGTCCTGCTTTCTAGAGTCCCGAAGTTGGGGTGACAAAACATACTTTCCTTTCTAGAGCCCCCACACTGGGGTGAAAAAAACATACCATCTTAGTGGAAGAGGGATGAGGCTAGACTCCTGAGGATGGTTAAAATATGGAGTCAGTTTATTCCAAATTCTCTTCCCCCTATATGCTGTCATACCTTTATATAACCAAAGCAACTCTACTCATGTGCTAAATATATACTGTGCACATGGGACCTCATAAACAACTTGCTATTGTATGTAGATTGCCTCGATTGCCACCTGGCATCACTCTTTGCCACATGGTATCACTCTGCTTCCATTACAACACAGGTTGTTACCACTCCCTGATTTCTCAGGAAGGCCGAGAGCCCTTAAGGGAGATGGAAAACTGAACCAGACATTGTTAGCAGGTTCCCTCTGGTCTGAAAGGTCTTATAGCTCACCCAGAGTTCCCCCATTATCTGTGGCCCTCTACAAGTTTCATTGTAAAATGTTTTTAAACTTGAAATATATTACAGAAACCAGTAAATGTTGATCTGAGTAGGCTGGGGATATAGAATACAATAATAATTAATGGAAGTATGAAAAATTTTGAAGTAAAATAAAAAAATGAAATCATTTCAAACAAAATGTTTTTCTATATCACTTGTATATGATCTGTGTATGAGTATGAATTTATATTATTATACAATTAAATACTCAGATTCTGCTTCCAACATATTTCTGTAACTATGGGAAAGTCACTTAACTGCTCTGTGACTCAGTTTCTTCATCTGTTAAGTGGAAACAATAGTGTCTTAAAGCATTCACCAAGTTGTGGTGAGGCTCCAGCAATATATAAATCCCTTTACAAACTTTTTCAAATATCAGGTATCTTTATTTTTCCTTGTTCACACCTGCTTGGGTAGAGCTCATAAAGAATAACTCTTCTGCTATTATATTTATTATACTTGTACTATTTTATTTATAATATTTATTATGATTATGTCATATATTCAACCATTATATTTAGTATTTTATAGACTATCACATGGATACAAAATAACTTCATGTAATTGAGTAAAAGTATTTTTATATAAATTCATCTTCTAAAAGCATATTCAAGATAATTTCAGTGGACACTAGGGATAATATGATTCTCATTCTGTAGCTATGTGGTTTCACTTTATTCCAATAGATCTCTACATTTTTTGGAGATTATGAATATTTAGTGTAGTGACATCTATTAAATAATATTCTTGGATTTTTTAGTGATTCCATGTCATATCCAGGTGATTATGGGCAACAGCTTTATCTATAATAATACTGTAGTTACAGTACTTTTTAGTTGTTTAGGTCTCAAGAATATTAGCATGGAGTCTATCTGTTTACAAAAGAAAGAAGGCTCTCCATGAAAAATTCATGTTATCAAGTTGCATCTTACTACATATTTGATAGATGCTAAAATTTAATAGTCTGATATTACAAAGCTTCTTTTTACTTGCATAAATATTCATTGATCAATAAGTCCAGAATTCTTAAATATAACCCTTCTGTAATTTCTGGTGGCAATGACTAGATCCTGAATTGCCATAGTAAACCTCTGCATTTTTGGTAAATCCACCTACTTCTGCTATTTGTTCAATGCTACTTTTTCAATGTAATGTTAATTGAATTTATGTATATGTTTTCCCATGGAGAACTTTTTGGTTCCTCCTTGGATTTTAGTCATTTCATATCATCATCATCGTCATCATTATGCTCAACCTCTCCTTTCTCTAATTTCTTGTCATTTTGTTGGGGAAAGTATTATGTAAAATTTCTTGTGGGACTATTCCCCACATTATTTGATATGATAGCGATTTTCAGAATATAGTCTGATAATGCTAGAGTAGGGGATAAAATAAAGTCAGAAAGTATCTCATTCCCTAATCCAATTAGAATTAAAGCTCCTAGTCAGTGTGATTTGTGGATTCAAAAAAACATCACAAATTGAATATATTGAAGTAGTTTTTTTTCAAAGCACTTTAAAATTTTTTGTTTCTAGGAACACATTGAAGACTCATTATTTACTAAAGAACAAAGAAAGAGCATACCTGAAATGTTTATGTTAAGTTGTTTCAGTTGTTGAAATCTAAAGAAAAAAGTTGGTTATCCACATTATTTCAAAACCAGATTTTATTCAAATGAAACTTTAATGAGTTTTTGAACAAAAAAATGTTTTCTCTCTTAGACTCAAAATGAGTATGAAATTACTCATACATTTATAGAAGTTCACTACCGATTTTTTTAAACATAATTTTAAACTTAGTTACTATTACTAAAATACATTGAGACAAATTTTTTTTTCTTAAATGACCACACATCAAACTGATGTTTCCATTATTTGTGATTTTAAAAAATAATTTTATTAATTTTAACAAGATAATAAAACAATCCATTTGCTTCTATGACTTCTATCCCCACTTTTTCCAATTCTATTTCACTTATAATTATATTTTTACATAGTTGTTGAAAAGGTGTTTATTCCTGTTCTTGTTCTGATTTCATTATACTTTTTTCTATTCTGAATATTTGTCATTGGTTAAAGTACAATAATATTATGTTGTGATGACATACCACAATTTATTCAACCATTCTTTAATTAGTTGGGCATGTGGTTCTTTCTAGATTTTTCTTATTTCAAGCAAAATATTCATGAATAGGTTTTCATCTTAAATTATATCCCTAGGGTATAATTCAAGTAGTAGTAATATTGGACCAAAGGACAGGCACATTTTAAAAATAGCATTTTGTCCTCCCCTCCCCAGTTACATAATAGGACAATTTTTAGCATTCATTTTTACAAAATTTTGAGTTCCAAATTTTTCTCTCTTCTTCCCTTTCCTTCCCTCTTCTTAGAATGGTAGGCAGTTATACTTGTGTTGTCATATAAAATATATTTCCATATTCATCACAGTTGTGAAAGAAGAAACAGATCAAAACAAAAAGAATAAAGTAAGTGAAAAAAACATACTTTGATCTTCATTCAGAGTCTATCAGTTTTTTATCTGGATATGGATAGCATTTTTCTTTGTGAGTTCTTTGTACTTATCTTGGATCACTGTGTTTCTGAGAAGAACTGAGTTATTTATTCATAGTTCATCATCAAATAATGTTCCTGATACTGAGTACCATGTTTTTGTGGTTCTACTCATTTCACATTGTATTAGTTCATAAAGTCTTTCCAGGTTTTTTTTTGAAATCTGCTGGTTCATCATTTCTTATTGCACAATAGTATTTCATTACATTCACAAACCACACACCACATAGCATGTTCAGCTATTCCCCAGTTGATAGACATCCCCTCAATTTCCAATATTTTGGCACCATAAAAAAGGCTGCTTCTACAAACATTTTTGCACATATAGATCATTTTACCTTTTCCTATGATCTCTTTGAGCTATAGATGTTGTAATGGTATTGCTGGGTCAAAGGATATAAACAGTTTGGTTGCTCTTTGGGCAGAGTTCCCATTTGCTCCTCAGAATGGTTGCATTCATTCACAACTCCAACAACAATGCATTAGTGTGCCAATTTTCCCATATGATTTTCAACATTTTCTGTTTTTGTCTGATTGGTATCTGATTGGTATGGGGTGGTACATTTGCATTTCTCTAATTAAAAGTGATTTAAAACACTTCTTCATATAGCTATAGATACTTTGATTTCTTTATCTGAAAATTGATAATTTTGAAGATTACTGCTGTATGATATAGTTTGAGATCTAGTATTGCTAGGCTGCTTTCCTTTGTATTTTTTTCATCAAGTATCTTGATATTCTTGACCTTTTTTTTTCTTCCAGATGAATTTCATTGTTATAAATTAGAGTCAATTCTCTATATATTTTAGAAATGAGGCATTTATCAGTACCTTTAACTGTAAAAATGTTTTCCCACTTTGTTGTTTCAATTCTAATTTTGTTTGCATTAGTTTTGTTTGTACAAAGGCTTTTTAATTTGATGTAATCAAAATTTTCTATTTTGTGATCAATAATGATCTTTAGTCCTTCTTTTGTCACAAATTCCTTCCTTCTCCACAAGTCTGAGAAGTAAACTATCCTATGTTCCTCTAATTTATTTATAATCTCATATTTTATGCCTAAATCATGAACTCATTTTGATCTTATCTTGGTGTACAGTATTAAGTGTGGGTCCATGTCTAGTTTCTGCCATACTAAGTTCCAGTTTTCCCAACAGTTTTTGTCAAATGGTGAATTCTTATCCCCAAAGTTGGGATCTTTGGGTTTGTCAAACACTAGATTCTTATAGTTATTGACTATTTTGTTCTGTGAATCTAACCTATTCCACTGATCAACTAATCTATTTTTCAGCCAATACCAAATGGTTTTGGTGACTGCTGCTTTATAACATAGTTTTATAACATATAACAGGTACAGCTAGGCCACCTTCATTTGATTTTTTTTTCATTAGTTCTCTTGAAATTCTTGACCTTTTGTTCTTCCATATGAATTTTGTTTATTTTTTCTAGGTCATTAAAATAGTTTCTTGGGAGTCTGATTGGTATAGCACTAAATAAATAGATTATAGGTAATATTGTCATCTTTATTATATTCGCTCTGCTTATCCAAGAGCACTTAATATTTTTCCAGTTTTTAAAAATCTGACTTTATTTGTGTGGAAAGTGTTTTGTAGTTTTGCTCATATAATTCCTGGCTTTTTTTTTTTTTTTGCATATAGATTCCCAAATATTTTATGCTATTGACAGTCATTTTGAATGACATTTCTCTTTGTATCTCTTGCTGTTGGATTTTGTTGGTGATGTATAAACATGCTGAGGATTTATGTGGATTTATTTTGTATCTTGCAACTTTGTTAAAGTTGTGGATTATTTCTGATAGCTTTTTAGTAGAATCTCTGGGGTTTGGTTTCCTTATTACCTACTCTAATTCCTTTAATCTCTTTTTCAACTCTTATTGCCAAAGCTAGCATTTCTAATACAATATTAAATAGTAGTGGTGATAGCGGGCAACCTTGTTTCACTCCTGATCTTATTGTGAATGATTCTAGTTTATCTCCTTTACATATTATGCTTACTGATGATTTTAAATAGGTACTCCTGATTATTTTAAGGAAAAGTCCATTTATTCCTATATTCTCAAGTGTTTTTTATTAGGAGTGGATGTTGGATTTGATCAAATGCTTTTTCTGCATCTATTGAGATGATCATGTGGTTTTTCTTAATTTGGTTATTGATATAGTCAACTATGCTAATAGTTTTCCTAATATTGAATCAGCCCTGCATTCCTGGTATAAATCCTACTTGGTCATGATATGTTATCCTGGGGATGATTTTCTGTAATCTTTTTGCTAATATTTAATAAGATTTTTGCATCAATATCCATTAGGGAGATTGATCTATAATTTTCTTTCTCTGTTTTCAACCTTCCTGGTTTAGGTATCAGTACCATGTGTGTATCATAAAAAGGAATTTGTTAGGACTCCTTCAATCCATATTTTTTCAAATAGTTTATAGCATTGGAGTTAATTGTTCTTTAACTGTTTGGTAGAATTCATGTATAAATCCATCTGGTTCTGTGGATTTTTTCTTAGGGATAGCTTGTTATATTTCTTTTTCTAAAATGGGATGTTTTTAACCAATTTACTTCTTCCTCAGCTATATTTTTGAAGGTATTCTTCCATCTCATTTAAGTTATAGATTTTATTGGCATAACATTGCGCAAAGTAACTCCTTATTGTTGCTCTAATTTCCTCTTTATTGGTGAATTCTCCTTTTTCATTTTTAAGACTAACAATTTGATTTTCCTCTTTCCTTTTTTAATCAAATTTACTTAGGGTTTATTTATTTTTATAAAACCAACTCTTATTTTTATTTATTAATTCAATAGTTTTTATTTTTACTTTCACTTTTTTTAATCTCTCCTTTTATTTTTAGAATTTCAAGTTTAATGTTTGACTGGGTTTTTAAAATTTGTTCCTTTTCTAGCTTTTTTAGTTGCAAGCCCAATTCATTGACCTCTTTCTCTATTTTATGCAAGTAGGCCTCTAGAGATATAAAATTTCCCCTTATTATCATTTTGGCTGCATCTCACACATTTTGGTATGACATCTCATTATTGTCATTTTTTTGGGTGAAATTATTAATTATGTCTATGATTTGCTGTTTCACCCAATCATTCTTTAAGATGAGATTTTTTAGTTTCCAATTATTTTTTGGTCTATTTTCCCCTCGCTTTTTATTGAATGTAATTTTCATTGCATCATGATCTGAAAAGAATGCATTTACTATTTCTGCCTTTCTGCATTTGAATTTGAGGTTTTTATGTCCTAATATATGATCAATTTTTATATAGGTTCCATGAACTGCTGAGAAGAAAGTATACTCCTTTCTGTCTCCATTTAGTTTTCTCCAAGGATCTATAATACCTAACTTTTCTAGTATTCTATTTACCTCTTTGATTTCTTTCTTATTTATTTTGTGGTTTCATTTATCTAATACTAAGAGTGTGAGTTTGAGATCTCCCACTTTTATAGTTTTGCTGTCTATTTCTTCTTGTAGCTCTCTTAATTTCTCTTTTAAGAACTTAGATGCTACACCACTTGGTGCATATATGTTTAATATTGATATTGCTTCATTATCTATGCTATCCTTTAGCAAGATATAGTGCCCTTCCTTATATATTTTAATTAGAACAATTTTTGCTTTTGCTTGATCTGAGATCAGGATGGCTACATCTGCTTTTTTGACTTCACCTGAAGCATAGTAGATTCTGCTTCAGCCTTTTACCTTTACTCTGTATGTATCGCCCTGCTTCAAGTGTGTTTCCCATAAACAACATATTGTAAGATTATGACTTTTAATCCAGTCTGCTATCCGCCTCAGCTTTATGGGGGAGTTTACCCTATTCACATTTATGGTTAAAATTACTCATTCTGTATTTCTTGCCATCTTCTTATGCCCTGCTTATGCTTTTCTCTTTCCTTCCACCTTTCCCCCCTCCCCAGAATTAAACTTGTGAGCACCACTTGCCTCTTACAGCCTTCCCTTTTTAGGATCCCTCTCCCACCTTAGAGTTTTTCTCCTTTTCTTACTCCTTTTTTTCACAATTTTTGTAATCCCTTCTGCTTGGCTTACTCCTTCCCTTTTTACTTTTCCCCTCCCACTTTTCAATGAAGTAGGAGAAGTTTCTCTGTAAATAGAATATGTCTAATATTTTTCCATTAGCCAATTCTGATGAGTGTAAGATACATACTATTTTCATCCCCTTCCCTTCTTTCTCTCAGATATAATAGGTTTCCTTTGCCTCTTTGTGAGATGTAGTATCCCCACTTTACCTTTTTTTCTGGTACAATTTCTTTTCCACCTCTAGTTTCTTTTTTATATTATAACTGTAAAACCAAATTATACATGTATTCTTTATGTATATTCATAATGGAAATATAGTTCCCATGATTTCTTTTTACCTTTTTATGTTTCTCGAGTCCTGCATTTGGAGATCAAACTTTTTGTTTAGTTCCAGTTTCATCAGAAATAGATGAAATTCACCTATTTCATTCAATATCCATCTTCTTCCCTGGAAAAAAATGTTCACTTTGGCTGGGTAAGTTATTTTTGCCTGTATACCAAATTTCTTAGCCTTTCAGAATATCAGATTCCAAGTTCTTCAATCCTTTAATGTGGATGCTACTAGATTATGTGTAATCCTTATTTTGGCTCCTCTATATTTGAATTGTTATTTTCTAGCTGCTTGTAGTATTTTTTCCATGGTCTGATAGTCCTGGAATTTAGCCACAATATTTCTTGGAGTTTTTATCTTGGGGGTCTCTTTCAGTAGGTGATCGATGACTTCTTTCAATGTCTATTTTATTCTTTGTTTCTATAACATCTGGGCAGTTCTCTTTGATGATTTCCTGGACAATCGTGTCTAGGTTCCTTTTTTCATCATAATTTTCAGGAAGTCCAATAATTCTCAGATTATTTCTCTTAGATCTATTTTCCAGGTCTGTTGTTGTCCCAAGTAGGTATTTAACATTTTTTTCCATTGTTCCAATTTTTTTTTTTTTTTTGGTTTTGCTTGACTGATTCTTGGTGTCTCCTTGAGTCTTTCATTTCCATTTGTTCAATTATGATTTTTAATGAATTATTTTCTTCATTTACTTTTTACATTTCTTTCTCTAATTGTCCAATTGAGTTTTTAAGTGAGCTGTTTTGTTCTATGGAATTTTTTTCCCCATTTTGTCATTTTTATTTGAGAGCTATTTTCTTTTTCCAATTCACTAATAATTCTGTTTTCCTTGGAATTGTTTACCTTTTCCAATTCACTAATTCTGTTTTTCAGGGATTTGATTTCTTTATCCTCTCTCTGTTTAAATGAGTGGGATGACCTATCCAGATCCTCTTGCCAAGCTTCCCTTTCCTTTCCCCATTTTTATTCTGGCTCTCTTGTAAGAGCCTTTTAAATTTCTTCTATGAGAGTCTTTTGTGGTGGGGATCAGATCATATTCCCCTTTGGGGATTTATCTGGAGATATGCTGTTTTTAGTCTCCTCAGGGTTTGAAGTCTGCTCTCTACCTGTATAGAAGCTATCTGTAGTTAGAGTTCACTTTGATTTTTTGCTCATTTGGACAAAAATATAATCAAAGAAAACAAACAAACAAATAAAAAGCAAATGTGGTCTGCTTTTTGGGCAGTATGGTATTACCAAGCTTCCTCTACAACCTACTGGAGGTAGCAATAAAGCAGCAGTGGAACAGCAATGGCTGTGCTACCTACACAGTGGCCACTCTCTGAGACTCTGACACTTTGGGTGTTTGGTGAATGTGGTCAGGTCCAGGGAGACCCCAGTGTTTCAGGATTGAGCTCTTTACCCTCTGTGTTTATAGCTTCTCTGATGATCTACTGGCTTGCTGCCAGGGCAAAGAAGTTCACACTGGGTAAAGTTCTCTCCAAAAATTTTCTAAGGGCTGCGACTACACCCTACCTCCCTCTGGTCTGCTCAGTGTGAACTGCCTTCCGTGCTTTTGCTACCTGCCTGCAGGCTGCTCCTTGTCTAACCATCCCTGCCCATGAGCAAAAACATATCTTTTCTGGCAATTTCGAGGATATCTTCTGTTGGTAATGTATTTGTGGGTTTTTTCTATCAAGAACTAATTCTAAGGCTGTATCATGAAAAAAAAAACGTATTCTGAGGGCAGGAAAGAGGTTAGATAGATGCATTTGTCCTCTCTTGCCATTTTGGCTGGAAGTCTCAATATAACTTAAATTAAATGAGAGAGACATGAATACACACAGAGACACACACACACAGAGAAAGACAGAGAGAGAGAGAGAGAGGAGAAGAAGAAGAAGAAGAAGAAGAAGAAGAAGAGAGGAGGAGGAGGAGGAGGAGGAGGAGGAGGAGGAGGAGGAGGAAATGAATATGAATCAAGTCAGGGAAAAAACGCTTTTTGCAAGGTAGACTGGCAATTATTCTACAATCTTAAAAAAGTTGTTTGTGGGTGTGGGAGGATGCTCTGATAGGTTAGGTGATTTCCTCAGAATCTCATAGCCATTGTGTGTCAGGGGTGGGACTTGATAGAGGTTATTCTGATTTTAAGGCCTATCCACTATATTAAGCTGCCTTTCAAATGTATAATTTAGGATGGACCTATCCATTCTTCCATAGTAGATTACAACCTTGAAGTTGGTATTCGTGATTGCATCTTATGAGATTTACTTTACTAAGGTAATATAATACTTCATGAGTAAATTAAAAGAGCAAAGGTGAGTGCTTATAGCTGAAAGTTAACCTTGACTCTTAATTTTGAATTCATTTTTGACTCTTTCTATTCCCTCTCTGGTTCCTTCTCTTAACCACTCACCACCATATATCTAAATAGTTGTTAAATCCTATTATTTCTACCTCTGAAATATTTTCAGTATCCTGCAACTGCTTTTTCACTTTTATCTCTACTCTCTTTTACTCTCCTAGCTTAGACTATATGTATATGTTTGTATAATAAATTATATATATATGTATATGTACATATTCACATATATACATAGAAACAATAGCTTTCAGTTATTCTTTTTTTTAAAGCTTTTTATTTTCAAAACATATGCATAGTTTTAAACATTCACCCTTGCAAAACCTTGTATTCCAAATTTTTTTCTTCCTCCCACCTGCCTTCTCAATGGCAAGTAATCCAATATGTTAAACATGTACAATTCATATATATATATATCCACAATTACCATGCTGCATGAGAAAAATCAGATCAAAAAGGGAAAAAAATGAGAAAGAAAACAAAATGCAAGCAAACAAAAACAAAAAGTGAAAATGCTATATTGTGATCCACATTCACTTCCCATAGTCCTCTCTCTGGGTGTAGATGGCTCTATCACAAGACCATTGGCCTGAATCACCTTGCTGTTGAAAAGAGCCATGTCCATCAGAAATGACTATTATATAATCTTCTTGCTGTGTATAATGTTCTGTTGGTTCTACTCACTTCACTTTGCATCGCTTCATATAAGTCTCTCCAGGCCTTTCTGAAACCATCCTGCTGATTGTTTTTTTAGAGAACAATAATATTCCATAACATTCTTATAGCATAACTTATTCAGCAATTGATGGGCATCCACTCTTTTTTTATAAACCTTGAGATACTTTTAATGCCAATTTATCCTCTAATATCTACCCTTTACATCATAGTCTGATTGGCTTTTCTTATACACTATTTTGATGTTGTCACTTCTGTATTCAAAAACTTTCAATAGCTCCCTATTAACTAGAAGGTGATAAGTTTTTTATTCTGCCATTAAGGTTGCCTAGAGTCTAACTTTAACCCAATTTTCCAGGTTTATCTCAGTGCTCCCCATGATATGTTTTATATTTCAGCCAGACTAGACTATATCTCCTTTTCCTTTTTCTTCCTGTCCTTTCTTGTATATGTGCCTTTTATTCACAGCCTCCTCCATGAATGGACTCATTTTCTTTACTTCATTTAAAAATTATTTATTGAATATTTTTTTCTTAATTACGTTAAAAACATTTTTTAATTTTTTTTTGTAGTAGGTTCTCTCCCTTATCCATATCCCACAATTAAGAAACCACTTGTGAAGTTATGCAAAATATTTAAAAGTCAAGTTATATTAAAAAAACAAACAAACAAACAGATCTCCCACCATAATAAAAGTAAAAACCCCATATACAATATATTCCTTCTCTGGGTATGGATGGGATTTTTCATCATAAGTTCTTTAGATGATGTACATAACGATTGTACTACTGAGAATAGCAAAGTCATTCATAGCTAGTCATCCCAGAACACTGCTATTACTTTGCATCCCGTACATTTCACTTTGCTTGAATTCACAGAGGACTTTTCACTTTCTTTTTCTGAGAGTATCCTGCTCATCATTTCCCATAGAACGTAATATGCCATCATACCATCATAAACACACACTACAGTTTATTGAGTCTTTCCCCAGTTAACGGGCATACCTTTAATTTCCAATTTGTTTACCTTGAGAAGAAAGTTGCTAGGAAAAAATTTTTTGGTACATATAGAGCATTTTCCTTTTTAAAATTTTTTTCAATTTTTTTTGGTATTCATGACAAGTAGTGATGTTGTTAAGTAAAAGGATGTGCATGAATTTATAACCTTTTGGGCATAAATCATATCTTTTGATCATTTACAATTGTGGCATGGCTCTTATTTTTTTAATTAATTTGACTAAGTTTCCTCTATGTTTGAGAAATGAGGGCTTATCAGAGAAACTTGCTTCAAAATTTATTTTACAATTACTTTGTTTAGAGATAGGGATGTAACCAAGATCACTTACCCAGCAAAAATGAGTATAATCCTTCAGAGGAAGGATTATTCAATGAAATAGCTGATTTTTAAGCATTCATGATGGAAAGACCAGAGCTGAATGGAAAATTTGATTTTCACATACAGGACTCTGGAGAAGCAAAAGAGGTAATCAGAGAAGTGATGTCATAATTAACTTAATAAGGTTTGTCTGTTTACATTCCTTCTTGGGGTGGGGATGTTGCTTGAAACTTATTAAAACTTTCTCATTATTATGGCAATTAGAAAGAGTATATAGACAGAGGACACAGGTGTGAGTTGAATATAAAGGGATAACATTATTTTGTTTTGTTTTGTTTTTTGGCTGAGGCGATTGGGGTTAAGTGACTTAGCCAAGGTCACATAGTCAGGAAGTGTTAAGTGTCTGAGGCCAGATTTGAACTCAGCTCTCCTGACTTCAGGGCTGGTTGCTCTATCCACTACACCAATTAGCTGTCCCAATAACATCTTTTTAAAATTTGATGAAATTAAAGGGCAAGAGAGGAATGTACTGGGAGAAAGGGAAAGGGAAAAGGGGAATAGTGCAAATTATCTGTCATAAAAAAAAAGACAAGAAAAAGCTTTTACAGTAGAGGGGAGGAGAGAAGGAGAGGGTAAGAAAGTGAAACTTATTGAACTGGCTCAAAGAGGGAATAATACACATACTCAATAAGGATATAGAAATCTATCTTACCCTATAGGAAAATAGGAGGGGAGTAGTATATATGAAGAAAAGGATGATAAAAGAGAGGCTATATTAGGGGAGGAAGTGATTATTACCAAAACACTTTTTAGAAAGGATAGAGTGAAAGAAAATAAATGGGGGAAAATACAGTTAGCAATGTTAATTATAAAAATAATTTCAAAGCAAGTTTCTCTGATAAGGCCTCATTTCTCAAACACAGAGGAAATGGAGTCAAATTTATAAATAAAAATATGAGCCATGCCCCAAGTGATAAATGATTTTTGCCCAAAAGATATAAATTCATGGTTGTCATTTAACCTAACAACACCACTACTTTACATGAATACCAAAAGGAAAATGACTTATATATACCTTATTTTTCACAGCAAGTTCTTTTTTCTGGGCAAAAAATAAATAAATAAATACTATTGAGGGGATATACATCAATTGGAGAATGATTCAACAAACTGTGATGTGTGTTTATAATGGAATATTATTGTTATGTAGGAAATGGTGAACAAGATGCTCTCAAGAAGAAAAACATCCTGGAAAATCTTCCATGAACTTAAGCAAAGTGAAATGTACTTATATACAAAGTAATAGCAATATTCCAGGATGACCAGCTGTGAATGACTTTGCTATTCTCAGTTGTACAATCATCCCTAACTATTATGAAGGACTTATGATGGAAAATCTTATCCATACCCAGAGAAGGAATTGTGTGTGAATACAGATGGAAACATTTTCTCTCTTTTTTTTAAAATGTAATTTTTCTTGAGAGCTTATTTTTATTAGGTTGGGAGATCTGTTTTCTTTCACAACTTGACTTCTAAAGAACTAACTGTTTTGTATAACTTCATAAGTGGTTTCTTAATTGTGAATAGGGATAAGGGAGAGAACCCAGAACTCAAAAATTTTAGGAAAAAAAATGTAAAAAAATTTTTTTGTTGTTGTTTTGAATGTAACTAGGGGAAAACATTAAATAAATAAATAAACACATAAATATATAAATAAAACATGCAATTATTAATGCTAACTCTCCTTTCATTCTGTCCCTCCTCTGTGTTTTGGTAATGACCACTCCCTCTTCCAATATGCCCTCTCTTTTATCACCCTCCCCCTTTCTATATCCCATTCCTCTCCTATTTTCCTGCAGGTTAAGAAAGATTTCTGTACTCCTATTGAATATATATGTTATTTCCTCTTTGAGGCAGTTCTTATGAGAGTAAGGTTTACTCTCTCTCACCCTTCCTTCTCCCTCTTCCCCTCCACTGTAAAAGTTTTTTTCTTTCCTCTTTTATGGAAGATAATTTGCACCATTCCATTTCTCCCTTTCCCTTTCTCCTAGTATATTCCTCTTATTTTAATTATTAAAAAAAAAGATAGTATCCTGTTAGAATTCTTACAAAGTGATGTCAGTTGCCTAATTTAGCAGAGTACTTAGCAAATTCTCTAACTCACTAATGTATTTAAATACTCATTGGAGTTCACAAGTATGGGAGATTCACAAAGTTAACTTTGTAACTTTGTGAATTCACACCTCCCTTAATCCCTCCTATTGATGGATTTATGTATTCACCTTGTTTCAAGTTCTGGCCCAAAATATCTCTTTCTAAGATCAAATCAATCACACTGAACCATGCCAAACCAGATAACTATTGTCTCTATCAACTCCAATGCCTTAACACTTTGTAAAGATTCCAACACCCTCCCTTAGAGGAGGAGTCAATCTTTGGGAGATCATATATAAAGAAGCTTTTAGAGCTTCAGGTCATTTAGTTCTGTTGAAAAGATTGAGAGGGGAGTGTCAGTTGGTTCAGAAGAAGCCCACTCTCAGAGGCAGAAGGAACCAGATTCATCTCACACCACCATGGTGGCTGGGCTCCTGCACTCTCCCCACTGAGACCAAGGCTGGTCTGGAAGGCTCTCCAGAAAGCTGCCCAGCCCCTGGCAAAGAGACAAGAGATTCATTTCATTTTCTACCTTTGTGCTGGCTGGAGGCTGAAGGACAAACCTTTGCATTTGGAGACATTCAGAGGGAGCTCTTGGAACCAAGCAGAGAGATAGGCCACCAAGAAAACTAACCAGGCTATTTTGGAGGAAGCAATAAAAGATCTGAATTTTTAACACCTGGCTGCATTTGGAGTGATTATTACTCTGAACCGAAACTAAGGCTCCCTCCAGAAAACCTCCCCGAGAAACCTGCTCCCAGAGACCCATCATATTATACAAAAGAAAACACCACATTTTTTCATTTTTTTAGTTTTGCTTTATTGTATCTTAATTTCTCATAAACACATTAGTTTTCATTTCTATTCTATTTTTCTGCGCATTTTCCCTAGCCTATTTCTCAGTTTTTTAAACTCTTTGTTGAAGTAGAGCTTTGTTTCCAGGGTTGCATTGTCCCAAGCTTCAGGGTTTTTTTTTTTGTTTTTTTTTTTACAGCTGTTTTCAGAGATTCTAGTGTCCCCATCCCCACCATAGCTGTAAGATCTAAGTGTGCTGGCCCAGGGTAAGGCCTTACAGACTCTTTTACCTGGCTGGAAATGTAATTGTTCTGTTACCTGCCATGGAGAGAGCTTGGCCTTTCTGTGTTTTGGTGGCAGCAGCCATAATAAGTGTTGCCAAGAGACCACATAAAGCATGCCCCTCACACTCTCAGAGCAGCTGTTGCTGAAGCAAGACAGTTCAATTCCTTAACTAAGCTCCAAACATATCTCTTCCTCAAAGCAGCAAAACCCCTTTTTATATGTATTAATTGTTATTAGTTTTTTTTTTTTTTTTAAAGCATGACCTGTTTGGAATGGATTTTTTGATGTTCTAACCCTTCAGAAGCTAAGTACCATGAAGAGATCTAGTCTTAAATGTGGAAAATTTACACCTAGCTAGAAACAACTAAGAGAGAAAAATGCCAGCTAGTAATACATCCTTGGGGATCATGAGCTGGGGTTCATGACTTGGCTTCTGAAGCACAGATAAGCTTAGCAATTGATTTTGATTTAGACACAATTTAGCTCTTCATAAGACCTCCCTCTGATTTCTCCGGCTGTTCATTGGCCATGCATCATTTTCATCAATTTAATTTCAGGGCCAAGCAGGGATAATTTCCTCCTTCCTTTGTGTTTTAGTCAGGGTAATACAGAGTCTCCACAGGGAGACTCTACAGAGAGTGTCTGCTGTGGCAGGGAGAATCTCAAATACTCATGATGGACATTTCCTTTCAGGCCAAAATAAAAAAGCAGACCTTGTCTTGGGCCCAAAGCTCAGATTGTATTTTAATTCTCAAGAGTCTTCTAAAACATTGGAATGAATTTTTCCCCCTTTTCTCCTCAGGGTATTGAATTTCAGCTTGCCTTTCTGTTGCTTGAATATGAATAAAAATGAATTTCTCCAGATATGATGGAAAAGCCTCTTCAAATCTGTTTAATAGGATGCCTGAAAACAGGGAAGGCCCCTGGGGATATCCCTTTCTATGACATTAACCTACTTTTCCTGGCCTCCAAATAACTGAATGATTCAGTTAAAATGTGAGGAATTTTAGGTCCTGTGCAATAGCATAAATTATGGACCTATGGTGGGGGGAATAGTTGAAGTCTAAGTATCCCTAAATAAGATTTCTAGGAGGAGGAATGCAAAGGGATGTGTGTGTGTGTGTGTGTGTGTGTGTGTGTGTGTTGTATGTGTGTGTACATCATACATTTAAAACCGGAAAGGATTTTTGAGACCACTGAATCCAACCTTTTTATATTTTTACATGAGGAAACTGAGATACAGAGTGATTAAATGACTTGCCTAGGGCTAAATTGCTAGTATCTGAGGTGGAATTTGAATTCAGTCTTTCTGACTTCTGATGAGAATGTAAGTCTAACTCCAAGTTATCTTATCTACTCTACCATGTTGTTCCTTCTTCAACCCTTCTTCCATGTGTCTCTAGCTCAGTCTCTCTGTCTCTGTTTGTATGTGCTTGGCCTATAGTACTCTTGCTTAAATGCTTCTTGATTGATCGATTACCTCCTAGCAACAAGGGTGGCTCTCCCTTCACTATGACACCCTGCTTCTGATATAGACACTAAAGAAGTAGACCCCTCCAGCACTCTGTCATTTCATTCAAATTCTGGCTGTTTTATCTCATGGCTTCTCTTCCCCAAATCTGAAAGCTCAGATTGTGCTGAACCTCATCTCCCCCTTACATTACGCTATTTAGCTTGTCATTGTCTATGAAAGGGGAATAATAGTAAAGACCATCTACTTGCCTCTCTGTGGATGTGATGAGAATGTAAATAAGATCATCTTAATTAAAATAGGTTATGTACTGTAAAGCCAGACACCAGAGAAGTGGCCATCAGAGGCACCAAAGGAAGTTGCCTGAGAAGCAGCATGTCACAGATGTTTTGGAAAGTACACTGGGATTGATATCAAAGGATCTCAGTTCAGACCCCTGTTCCAATCCAATTGCTTAATTTTACAGATGAAGAAAATGGGGTCCACAAAGGTTATGTAACTTAATTAAGGATAGAAGATTTCCTTGTCTATTACAATATTGACTGATTCTATGATTTTATGGGCATGGAGAAACTCCCTCTCTTTTTAAATTTTTTTTTGAGGTAATTGGAATTAAGTGACTTGCCCAGGGTTGCACAACTAATACATGTTTGAGGTCAAATTTGAACTCAGGTCCTCTTAACTCCAAAGACTGGTGCACTATTTACTATTGTATGACCTAGCTTCCTGAAATTCCCTGTTACCAGTTCAGGTTACCCTCTTCATTGCAAGTGAAAGGCTTACTGAATTGTTTAGAATATTGGGAAGATAAATGATTTGCCTCCATCACAAGATCAGTGCATAAAAGGCGGAACATAAACCTGCTCTTCCTGTCTCTAAGGCCAGCTCTCTTATCTATTACATCAGGTTGTCTCTCATTTGGTAGAGAAAAAAAAAAATCTGTTTTCTTATTCCCAATTTATTTGCTATAACTATGAATCCCAATCCATTTTACAGTATGTATTTTCCAGTATATTCTTGAGTTCTTGCTTACATCTTAGTGTCAGTTTTATCTGCTTATTAGTTCACATTTAGGACTGTAGGTTTAAGCATGTACATGCAACCTTTTCTACTTTATTGTATCTTTTGATGAACTGCTTTGCAGTCAGTTACGCATTCCATTGTCTCAGCTATCTGTTTGGTGCCATAAGGCAATTTCCCTTGGTCTTTAATTAGCTACACTAAGGCTTTATAATTATAGAGGTGACTTGGGTTTCTTGAAGTCTATGCTTTGGCAATGCCTAATCTCACAGGTCCTACTAAACTGGAAAAATTCCAAGTCTGTGGTCCAGCCTTAGATGATGTGTTTGTCATTTAGGGACCAGCTAGCTCAGTTCAGAGAACCTTCTCACCAGACTGCCCAACGTTTTTCAGCCTCCATTGTTCTCAAAGACAATAGACTCTTACTATATTACTCAATCTGGATTCAGTGCTTGGGTTTGGATTTGTTACCTATGAGACCTCTGTCTAGTGATTTAATTTCTCTGGACATCAGGAGTTTGGACTAATTTACCTCTAAAGTCCTTTCTCTTGTTGTTTTAAAAGCCATTGGGGTTAAGTGATTTGCCTAGGATCACTCAGTTGGTAAATGTTTTAAGACTGGATTTGAACTTAGGTCCTCTTGATTCCAGGAGTCGATGCTCTATCCACTGCACTACCTAGCTGCCCCTAAAGTTCTTTTTGGATATAATATTTAAGGACAGTTTTGCTTTCATTTTTTTGACTTTGATTTCTCAGCTCCAGCACTGTGACTTTGTCCCATGCAAGAGGTATTTTGATCTGTGCTTGTTTCAGATAAATACACACCAATAAAATCACTGTTTTTTAAAAAAAATATTAGTGCATGACTTTCTGTGTGACTTCAGTTAAGTCATTTCAGTTCTGTGGGACTCAGTTTCCTTATCTGTAAAGTGAGGCAATCAGACTGGATAATCTCTAATGTTTCTTCAGCTCTAATAATCTATGAATTTATGGATTTTGATAACATTTAGTAGCAATTATCTTCTCATGATTTCACATAAGAAAACCTTTAAGTCTTGCTAGAGATAAGTCTTTACTGAGTTCATAAATAAGATTTGGTGTAAAATCTATACTTACTGTGATCATTGAAATTTTATTACTTCCATTAACTATATATTGTAGATTGACAATATGATATCAATATATATTGATATTATATGGTGATATAATAAAAAAAGGCTTTCCTGTATATAACACAATCAAGTATTTGTTCCATTTTGTTGTTATTTAACCTTGTTAGTCATGTCTAACACTTTGTGACCCCATTTGAGGTTTTCTTTTTTTGTGTATTAAATTTTCTTTTTTATTATAGCTTTTTATTTATAAAACATATGCATGGATAATTTTTTTTAACATTGACCCTTGCAAAACCTTCTGTTCCAACTTTTCCCCTCCTTCCCCCACCCCCTCCTCTAGATGGCAGGTAGTCCAATACATCCTAAATATATTAAAGTATATGTTAAATCCAATACATGTATATATATTTATACAGTTATCTTGCTACACAAGAAAAATCAGGTTTAAAGAAAGTGAAAATAACCTGAGAAGGAAAAGAAAAATACAGACAATAACAGAAAGAGTGAAAAATGCTGTGTTGTGGTCCACACTCATTGCCTATAGTTCTTTCACTGGGTATAGCTTGTTCTCTTCATTACTGAACAATTGAAACTGATTTGGATCATCACATTGTTGAAGAGAGCCATGTCCATCAGAATTGATCAATATATAGTATTGTGGTTGAAGTGTACAATGATCTCCTGGTTCTGCTCATTTCACTAAGCATCAGTTCATTTAAGTCTCTCCAAGCCTCTCTGAAATCATCCTGCTGGTCATTTCTTACAGAACAACAATATTCATAACATTCATATATCACAATTTATTCATCCACTCTCCAAATTGATGGGCATCCATTCAATTTCCAATTTCTAGCCATTACAAAAAGGGCTGCCACAAACATTTTTCTTCATGTGGGTCTCTTTCCCTTCTTCAAGATCTCTTTGGGATATAAGCCCAGTAGTAACACTGCTGGATCATGGATATTCAGCTGTCCCATTTATTAGATATTAATTTATTAAATTCTAGATCCTAAAATGAAACTGTCCTCTATCTTCAATGAGTATATAATCAATAGTGACAAAGCATATGCAAAGGTACCCATCTTTCTATATGTCTATACACACACACACACATATACATTTATATGTGTGTGTGTGTATAAATTTTATAAACATTTATTTTATATATATATATGTATAAATATATATATATATATAAAATAAATGTTTATAAAATTTATATGAAATAAGTACGAGTCTATTTGGGGAGTACTAGCAATAGGAAAGTAGATCAAGAAAGGCCCCATGTAGGAAGAGCCATTTAATTTGAGCTTTGAAAGAAACTGGGAATTCAAGGAGGTAGAGGTAAGCACGAGAGCAGTCTATACAGAGGCACAGAGGTAAGAAAAGGAATGTCAAGTGTGAGAAAAGGCAAAAAGGCCTGTTTGGCATTAGTGAAGAGTATATGAAAGAGTATAAGATCCAATGAAATTGGAAAGATAGGTGGAAGCTAGAATATGAAGGCTTTTTAAATTGTATTTTTATTTATTTATTTGCTTAAGCAATTGGGGTTAAGTGACTTGCCCAGGATCACACAGCTAGGAAGTGTTAAATATCTGAGACCAGATTTGACCTCAGGTTTTCCTGAATTCAGGGTGCTCTATCCACTGTACTACCTAGCTGCCCCTATATGAAGGCTTTTAAATATTAAGCATTGAGGTTTTCTTTGATTTTTATAATCTACTATAATTTATTGATCGGGGAGGAACAGAGCCCAATCTGTTCTTTAGAAAAATTTTGGTGGTTGGATAGAGAATGGATTTGAGAGGGGAGTGACTTTAGGCAGAAAGATCAATCAGGAGGTTGTTGATTAGTAGGCATGGTAGACATATTATTGTAATGCCACAGTAATGCCAAAGTCTCCTTGCATTGCCCTACTTCAGTCATTCTGCCCCAAACCTCAGGCTTTTATATCACCCTACCTTCTTGATCATCAGAATAATTGATAAGGATAAAAGATCTTATATTTTAGAATATCAGATGCTACTCCTCCCAGTCTATTAGAATATCAGATACCCTTCCCCATCAGAATATCAGATAATCTTCCCATCTCTGTGCTTCCCTATCATGTCATCCCATCCGCTCCCCATTATGTTATTGTTTCTGACTCCCTATAAAGAATCTCTATACTCTACATTCAATACTGAATACTTGGAGACAATAGTCTGATCCAGTCAATTGACTTACTCTCCAATAAATTTAAACAATTATAACTCTGTAATCTCTATCTCGCCTCAGTTTCTCTGGTATTACATTATCTTGACTTCTTTACCTCCCTGAAAATTAAACTAATTTTTCTTTTAAAAATATTGATATTATCTTTTAGATTTGATTGAATCAGAGGATTCAAGTTCAGGGTACTGAGATCACTTCTTAGTTGTATAATTACAAAAGGGCCACAAGGATCTCAGGACAGACTTGATATTTGGTTGGTGGGCCACAATGGGCAATTCAGGCAGCGGAAACTTCTTCCCTTGCCTGAATCTTTGTGGAATATCATTCTCTTGCTATGCCTGACTGACTGACTCACAAATGTCTCATTTCAGTTCAATATCAAACATAAACTACCATGGGATAGTAGCCCAATTCAAATTTAGGTAGAATACCAGATGAGAAGGGATAAGGCCCTGAATAAAACAGGGTAGTAGATTATGTGGGTGGAGTGAAGCAGATGAATGCAAGAAATTTTGAGGATGTAGAATTGACAAGACTTGGCAACTGATATGACAACATTTATAGATGTTACAATAGAGTGATATGAAACCTGTGTATGTATTCCTTCCCCAGACACTTAAATAACCAGTATTCTTTTATAGAGCCTTTACTACATATTTTAGCATCTGGAACAAAGAACTTGAAATGCATCTGCAACTCAATTTTTTTAAATTTTCTTTTTTTTTCTTCAGACCTTAAACAAAAAAAAAAAAAAAAAAAAAAAAGAGAGAGAGAGCATTTCCATATATAAAGTAGAACAGAAGGTTATATGTAACACTGCATATTTTTATTATGGTCAGCTTGATATATATGCATACATATATACATATATAGGTAGCTGATATGTATACAAAACCAAGCATGTTATTTTCAAAGCAAGATTTCTTGCATTTCCTTCTGAACTTCCATCTATTCTCTTAATTAAAATCTAAAAAAGACTTCAGTGACCCTCATTTTCTGTTTTTCTCTCCCCCCAACCTGGAACTAGTTTTCTTCTCCTTCACAAATCCACAAATTTAAAAGTAAAGGAAAAAAACAAATAAAGGTGGTCAAACAAAATGTATTTACTTATCTGCCATTTCTAAAAATATATGTCTCATTCTGTACCTTATCAGTCTTCTGCAGTCATGGTTACTCATTTCATTGATCAGAATTCTTGAGTCTTTCAAAGTTTTTTTTTTTTTTACCATATAAAATGTTTTCCTGGTTCTTCTCACTTTACTTTGCATCAATTCATCCAAATCTTACAATATTTCTCGGAAATTGGCCTTTTTAAAAAAAGTTTTTAAGGCAGAATAATATTCTAGCACATGTATATAAATATCCTTTAGTGTCTAATTCTTGGCTATATTAAAAAGTGTTGCTATAAATATCTGTACATTTGGTTCTTTCCCTTTTTATTTTATCTCTTTGAGAGCCAGTTGTAGTAATAGTTGGTTCAAAGTATGTACAGTTGGTTGTTTTTGAGGTGGTTATTAGATTAAATCTATTTGCCCTGCTAACTTTGTGATCCCTGCCAGAACTGTAATTTTCCTTTTTTTTTTTAATCATCGTTACATAGCTAAGACATGTGAGAAAAACTTGAGTTGTCTTAATTTGCACTTTTCTTTTTATTAGTGATTTGGAGTACTTTTTTTCACTTGGTTGTTGATCACTTAATTTTCTTCCTTTGAAAACTGCCTTATTAGATTAAAAAATAAAAGGCTAAGGTATCCCACTGCATCCTGGAACATTTTTAGTTCTTCTGATCTATCTATATCTTGTCATTGGACTCAGATGGCTTAGAAGGCAGAATGAGGCTTGTCTCTCTCTGCACAATTCTCCCTTACTTAAATCCAATTCACTTGTAAGTTATGGCATTACTTTCCTGATATTATTGGTCCTCTTAGAGAGTGAAGAACAAAAACAATAACAATATTCAATTATTTATTCATTGGGACATGGCTTTTGTTCTTATAATCAATTCTTTATTCTAAATATGGGACCTTTATCAAAAAAACTTAGTACAATTATCCAGTTAACTGTTTTCCTTCTAATTTCTAAATATTTATTTTATTTTTAATTTATGGAAAAAACCAAGCATTTCTGTACCATAGGATAATTTAAAAAAGATATTTGTACATAAAACTGAAAATCTATTATGTACAACTTGCTATTCCTTTTAAATATATGGTAAAGTCATCATGCTAAGTTCTTTTTTTCCTCCCTTTTCCTCCCTTCCCACCCTAGAGATAGCTATCATTAGACACAATAAATATGTATATATATATATATATATATATATATACACATAGAAGATAGATCATGATAACATATATATGTGGGTATATATACATACATATGTGTGTATGTGTGTGTGTATGTGTGTGATTGCATTGATTTTGTGTGTGGGGAAAAAAAAATCTTATTCAAAATTGTTCACTTGATCTTCTATAGTCCTTACTATCTCTTCTCTGCTTGTGAATTGTTCCCTTATGAGAAAGTATCTCTCACAATGATCCCTTCTATCCACTGACACTGCCACCATCCTGTTTCAGGCTATTAACACCTGGACTATTGAAATAGTACACTGATTGGTCTCTGCCACAACCATCACTCACCTGTCAAAGTGATCTTCCTAAAGTGTAGGTCTGACCATGTTGCCTAATTCCTGGTTTCCTGTGACTTCCAGAATCCAAAATAAAGGCCTCTGTTTGGTTTTCAAAGGTCTTTATGATTTGTCTTCCTGACCTTTTCACTCTTCATAGACCTCATACCTCCTTTATCCTTTATCCCACCTACCCCATGTTCTCTGTCATCCAGCTCCATGGTCTTCCTTGTTGTTCCTTGAACAAGACACGTCTTTCTACCCTAACCATTTTTCCTAGAATCCTCTCCCTTCTGATATCTACCTTCTGACTTTCTTGGCTTCCTTCAAGTACCAGCTAAAATCCATCATTTAGAAGAGGTATTTCACCATACCTTTTAATTCTAGTACCTTTCATTCTGTCTTGTCTATATCTTGTTTGTACATAATTATTTGAATGTTGACTCCCTCCATTAAACTGTGAGCTCCTTAAGAATATGGGCTGTTGATCACTTTTCTTTGTATCCCCAGATGTTAGCACACAGTAAGGGCTTAATAAATGTTTAATGATTAACTGCTTGCTAGTAATAACACTCTTTTTCTCTTCCAACATAATCTCTATAGTTGCAGGGTGTTTCTGGAGAAAGGTGTCCTTTTCTCCCATTACTGTTCTGACTATTGCCATTTTTCTATTATTTAGAATCCTGGCTGAACAGTTCACAAAACATTCAGAGACCCTGATCAATAGGTAATCATTGACCTCTTCCATTACACTCCCTGTGGTTCTAGAAGAATTACCAGCAGTCTGTTCACATCGGCTTAGTAGAAATTCTGGCCTGATGTTCATATTAGCTTCTGAGTATCCAACAGAGTCAGCCACTAAATCTTTTTTTTTTAAGCTGTTGCCCATTACATCCCCAAAGAGAAATGAATTCCATAGAGAAGACAGGCTTTCCTATACTTACACTTGAGTAAACACATCATGAGAAATATAAACACTATTTTCTTTCCAACTTCAGGTTTTCTGGAATCTCTTTTGTCATCAATCTTTAAAGGATGGCATTTTTTGCCCTTCCAATAATGAGTATATAAAAATAATACTTATAATTTATAAAATTATTTTACATTTGCATGCATTTTCCATTTGCAAAGAGCACTTCTTATCTTTAAAAGGGGAAAGGACATTGGTTCTGGAAGTAGAATTCAGGGCAAGTCACTTAATCTTGTGTCTTAGTTTCCTCCTTTGATTGGGCGAAATGAGCCTGGTGGTCACTTCCAGCTTCAGAGCTATGATACTAAATCTCTCTTTAAAAATTTTTAATAGTTTTTTTCTCCAAAATACATGCAAAGATAATTCTTAGTTTTCAACATTAACCTTTGCAAAACTTGTTCTGAATTTTTCTGTTTCCCTCTCTTACCTCCCTGCTCCCCAAGACAGCAAGCACTCTGATATAAATTAAACATGTGCAGTTCTTCTGAATATATTTACATATTTGTCATGCTGCACCCCAAAAAAATCAGATCAAAAGAAAATAAAACATGAGAAAGAAAAAAAACAAGCAAACAATACAAACAAAACAATTATAATACAAAAAAGGTAAAAATACTATGCTTTGATCCATAATTAGTCTCCATTGTTCTTTCTCTGGATGCGAATGCATCTTTTTTATCTATTGGAGTAGCCTTGAATCACTTTATTGTTGAAAGAAGAACTGCAGTTCATTATTGAACACAAAAGACATAATTTTTATTATATTAAGTTAAAAAGCTTTTGTACAAACAAAACTAATACAGAAAAGATTAGAAGGGAAGCAATAAACTGGGAAAACATTTTTATATTCAAGGGTTCTGATAAAGGCCTCATTTCTAAAATATCTAGAGAAGTGACTCAAATTTATAAGAATTCAAGCCATTCTCCAATTGATAAATGGTCAAAGGATGTGAGTAGACAATTTTCAGATGAAATTGAAACCATTTCTAGTCATATGAAAAGGTGCTCTAAATCACTATTGATCAGAGAAATGCAAATTAAGACTACTCTGAGGTACCACTATACACCTATCAGATTGCTAAAATGACAGGAAAAGATGATGATGAATGTTGAAAGGGATGTGGGAAAACTGGGATTCTAATGCATTGTTGGTAGAATTGTGAATGGATCCAAACATTCTGGAGAGCAATTTGGAACTGTGCTCTAAAAGTTATCAAACTGTGCATATCCTTTGATCCAGCAGTGTTTCTACTGGGCTTATATCCCAAAGAGAACTTACAGGAAGAAAAGGGACCTGCATGTGCAAAAATATTTGTGGCAGCCCTTTTTGTAGTGACAAGAAACTGGAAACTGAGTGAATGCCCATCAGTTGGAGAATGACTGAATAAATTATAGTATACGAATGTGGTGGACTATTATTGTTCTATAAGAAACTATCAGCAGGATAATTTCAGAGATGTCTGGAGAGACTATTGTACTTGGCAACAACAAGATTATACAATGATCAATTCTGATGAAGATGGCCCTTTTCAACAATGAGATGATTCAGACCAGTTCCAAAGATTTCGTGATGAAGAGAGGCATCTCTACACCCAGAGAGAGGATTATAGGAACTGAGTGTCAATCACAACATAGTATTTTCATGCTTTTTGTTGTTATTTGCTTGTATTTTGTTTTTTTTCTCATTTTTTCCTTTTTGATCTGATTTTTCTTGTGCAGCAAGATAATTGTATAATTATGTATGTTTATATTGGATTTAACCTATATCTTTACCATGTTTAACATATATTGGATTACTTGCCATCTAGGGGAGGGGTGGAGGGAAGTGGGGGAAAATTGAAACAAAAGATTTTTCATGGGTCAATGTTGAAAAATTATCCATGCACATAAAAAGGTTTTTATAAAAAAACAGAAAAAAGAAAATATAACACTAGATTCTCATAAGTCAGTTTAAGAGGGCTTCACACTCCTGGAGTTGGGTCATAATTTTAGACTATACACAACTTTATGGATCCTGTTTTGTCATTCAATGTATAAGCTATCCCTCCCAGCTTCACATTTATTCACTTAGCATCTTTCTATTGCCTTGCTTCATTAACTTTCTACAACATATGTAAAATTAACTGGAAAGTACTTTAAATATATAAGATGTTGTTACCTCCTCAGCTAGATTATAAACTCCTCAAAGGAAGAAATTATTTCTTATACTCATATAACATCTGGTGTTAGAATCCTAGTGTTAACTCAATGGAATTGATAGAAACAATGCTTGTGTTTATACCTTTAAGAGTTTACACCTTTGAGAATTCACACATTAGAGCTCACACCTTTAAGAGGGTTTACACATTAGAGCTCACATGTTGGAGTTCACAAGTAAGGGAGATACACAAAGTTAACTTTGTGAATTCATACCTCCCATAATCCCACTCTTGGAGGAGGAGTCAACCTTTGAGTTTACACCTCTAAAGGAGCATAAAAAGAGCTGAGCTCAGTCAGGAGAAGTCAGTTGAAAAAGACTGAAAGCCAGAAGTCAGTGAGTTCAGGAGATTGACAAGCTAGAGACTGCAGTCGGGCAGAACGAAGGATTTGGAGGAGCAGAACCAAGATTCAGAGGGAGCTGGAAGCGACAAAGGACAAGCTGCAAGAGCTCTTGGAACCAAGCAGAGAGATAGGCCTCTAAGAAAGCTAACGGGGCTATTTTCGAAGAGACAATAAAGACTGTACTTAAATCCTTGGTTGTGTTTGAGGTAATTATTACTCTGAACTGAAACTAAGGCTGCCTCCAGAAAACCTCCCCAAGAAACCTGCTCCCAGAGAACCATCATGTTATACAAAAGAAGAGAACACCACAATCTGGCATCATGCATGTTCAATCACATGGATGTTCAATGACTATGCATTAACTAATTAACTAATAAAAATTGGGATATTTGAAAGCAGTGGTAGTGGTAGAACCCTGGAATCAGGAATCAGGGATCCCTGAGTTAAAATCTATTCTCATTAGCTGTGTGACCTGGATAAGTCACTTAACCCCAGTTGCCTCCAAAAATCCCCCAATATATTGAGTTCTCTCTCATTGGAGCTCTTTGTCAGGTAGGTTGGGGGAGTGAGGTTGGATTCTTGTTCAGGTATGGGCTAGATTAGATGCCCTCTGGAGTCCATTCTATGGAATGCTATATGATTGATTATGGAATTACATTTTACTGCCAAAGAGAAAGTGTTTCTGTTTTCATTTCTGTCAGCACAGAAGACAAGATATATGAGAAATAGATTACTGGTGTGCATGAGATTGTGAACTGAAGTTAACTTGACTAAGTCACTCATCTATATGTCATTGTAATACACAGGCATCTGATACCTGTAGAAGTCTATATGTATTATATCTATGAATGCCTACAAGTCAGTCTGTCTGTCTATCTATGCCAACAACATCATCTATATTGATGCACAAAGCACTTTGAATCTCTTCTTTGGAAATTCTCTTAGAGACTTTTTTTTGAATATTCTTTTTATTAGTGTCAGTGGTGATAAATCCTAAATTTTGGAGAACAAGTCTGATTTTTGGAAAAAGCCAAAAGTCATTCATAGTGGTTTGGCATGTTGCAATCCTTAAAGAGCAGCCTGATGATGTAGTAGACAGAGTGATAGCCCCAGAGTCAGAAAGGCTTATCTTCCTGAGTTCAAATCTTGCTTCAGGAATTTCCTGGCTATGTGACCCTGGTCAAGTCACCAAAATCTGTGTTTTAGTTACCTCTTCTGTAAAATGAGTTAGAGAAGGAAATGACAAGCCATTTCCATATCTTTGTTAAGAAAACTTCAAATCGGGCCACCAAGAGTTGGGCACAACTGAACCAAAGAACAAAAATGTTAAATGCTGTATCAAATTTAAACAATGAAAAATTCTTAGCTTACCAACCGTACAAAAACAGGCAGTGATCCTAGATTTGACCCTGGGGTGAAGGGAAGAATTCTTGTTTATCATTCCCTGAACAAGGGAATAGATAATAGATAAGAACATGTTTTATTCAGACTCAAAGGGATACTCTCCTGTAACTTATTACTATAAATATGTCACTATAAATACCCCTTAAAGGGTGTAAATAATAAGTGATAGTATGATTTCTTTGAACAGCTCTTGCTTGGAATGTACTTCCAAATAGGAGCTCCAAAATATTTTGAGTAATGACAGCATTACTAGAATTGATTTCAACATACGTTGATGTATCCCCTCAACGTGACTCCTCACCTTGAATAGAGATAGTACTCCTTTGAATTGATGAGATCGAGCATGTTTGTTTAAAATAAAACAACTGATACTTGTGAGTTTGAAACTCATAGTTTTCTAATGTTTTGACCGCATTTTAATTATATCCGGCTATGATGTTATCAATTAGAAACAGTGAGAACCTAAGGATGGATTTGTAGAGTTTTTTCAGCTGTTTCTCACAATAGTAGAATTGTTCATGTCTAAATTCTGACTTGGTCATGTTTGTCTATAATTTGATTTTTACAGTTTCCATGCCTATGAGATAATCAAAGTCCTAAGCAAATTAGTTTTTCTCCACTTCATATTCTTCACTGTGAAAGGCCCTGCATTCTCTTAGAATAGTTGCATACTTGTCTGTTCAAGCTTCAAGATTCTTGCATTTCAACATCGGATGAAGTGACACATTCATATGCTAAATATAATTTTGCAACGTCCTTCGGCATGACATGTTACATAAACACAAGACATTTGGAATAAATAGCAATAGTCAAATGCAGCCTTCTTGCTTCCCTTCCAATTGAAAAAAATGTTAAGTGAGTATAACAGTTCAGGGAGATTAGAATTAATCTAATTAATTAAAACACACACACACACACACACACACACACATACACTCTTTCTCTCTCTCTCTCTCTCTTCCTCTCTCCTCAGATTCATCTATTAAAATGAAATAATTGAACTAGAGGTCCTCTGAGCTGGACCAGTTTTCTTACCTGTGCAAGATTAAATGCTTCACTGAACAATTGAGGATTCATTTAGGTGTGTTATGGAATAATCTACACAACTTTCTTACTTTAGGAGGTGATAGTTCTGACATACTTTTTGTTAGGTAAAATGTGTGGTTTTAATCTGGACTTGTGATTTCAGTGTATGAGAAATGACCAGGAAAGAAATTCTTTCTACTATTGCAAGTTGATACCTTCTCTACAATTTATGATTTTTAGGAGTTATCTGGAGACACTGAAGACAACTAAGTGACACAATGGATAGAATGCCAGGCCTGAGTGTGATCCTAGGCAAGGCATTTCACCTTGTTTGTCTCAGTTTCCTCATCTGTAAAATAAGATGGAGAAGGAAATAGCAAACCACTCCAGTGTTTTTGTCAAGAATATCTTAAATGGGGTACCAAGAGTCAGCTATGACTGAAATGATTGAACGTTAACAACTGGGACACTGAAAGATAAAATGATTTACTTAAGGTGTGTGAGCAATTTGTAATAGAGTCTGGAGTTGAACCCAGATTTCTTTGACTTTGAGGATGCTGGCTTTCCATCCAGTAAAGTCCCATCTCCCATCTAAATTGTTGAAAAATTCCTGAGTATAACCTAAACCAGATTAATATGCAATTGGGAAATGTGTAAGAAAATAAATATAAATACTATATTGTAGTGTTCTCTCCTTTTTCTAAAATATGATGGTTCTCTGGGAGGAGGTTTTTTGGGGAGGTTTTCTGGAGGCAGCCTTAGTTTCGGTTCAGATCAATAATCACCTCAAATACAGCCAGGAGTTAAAATCCAATCTTTTATTGTCTCTTCCAAAATAGCCCGGTTAGTTTTCCATGGTTCCAAGAGCTCTTGTTGCTAGTCCTTTGCTTCTGCCTCTGCCAGCCTCAGCCTCTCCTCTTCCAAATCCCCAGTTCTGAATCTCCTGATTGAACTCTGGCTCTCAATCTCTTCAAATGAATTCTTCACTGACTTGTGGCTCTCAATATCTCTAACTGACCCTGGCTGAGACTGAGAGCTTCTTATATATGATCTCTTAAAGGTGTGAACCCAAAGGTTGACTCTTCCTCTGAGAGAGTGGGATTGTGGGAGGTGTAAACTTGGATATCTCCTGACTTGTGAACTCCAATGTGTGAGTTCTAATGTGTAAACTCTCTTAAAGGTGTGAGCTTTAATGTGTGAACCAATTACCTAAGCATTGCTTCTATCAACTCTAATGAGTTAACACTTTGTAAGGATTCTAACACTATATAGCACCAATGATATTTATTTGTTGTTTTTTTTAACAGGCTTCCCAGGGATCCATTATCATTTGAGTTTGATGCCACTGAATTATGCCATGCTTCCTTTGTAACATAGAATATATATGGGAAATGTATGACCAGATGAAAGACACCTTTCATGCTGTTTGGGAGCCATTGTCAACCAGTTGGTGAGAGCCAATAATTAAAATTTCAATATGAACTTTAATACTTCAGAAATAGACAAATTCTACAAATCCAGCCTTGATTTATTGTTTGTTGTTCTTCCTTCTCAATTCCATATACTGTTTTCCCTGATTTCCTTTAAGTCCCAAATAAAATCCCATCTTTTTATAGGAATTCTTTCCAACCTCTCTCAATTCTATGCTTTACCTCTTTTAATTATTTTCTATTTATCTTATTTAGCTTCCTTTGTACATATTTGTTGCCATGTTGTCTCCCCCATTGGAATGTAATCTCCCCGAGGGCAGGATTACCTTTTGCCTCCTTTTTGTATCTCCAGAACTTTGCACAGTGACTGACATATAGTAGACATTCAATAAATGATAATTGACTGATTGATTATTGTTTGTCTAGTCTTAAGAAAGTTACAGGGAAATGTTAGCAATGACATATTAAACTTAAAATGTGCCATGGTTATGGTTTTCCCCCAGAGAGTTGATTAGTAAATATTTACTAATACAGCCTTGGTGAGGAGGTGGGTCCCTTTCATAATATCTAAATAAAAACATGCATAAGAGAGACACAGGCTAAAAAAATATGGATGAGTTATACTTTGCACCATTGGAGGTAGTTCTGGCATCCAGGTAATGGGATCATGATTTTGGAGCTAGAAAGAATCTCAAAGACCTTTTGTCCCATCCTCTCTGTTTATAGATGAAGAAACAGAGATCCAAAAAAACTGAATGCATGATTTTTCACCAAGGGCACACAGAAGAGATTTGAATTTACACCTGCTGATTACAGAATATTACTTTCATTACCAATTCATCAACATATCAAAGTATGGCTGGAGAAGACTGTGGGTCAAATCATGTAATAAGAATGAAATCCAGTAAATAGTTTGAGTACTCTGCTCTGAACAAAAATGAGGTTTTGAAATTATTCGACTGATGCCTAATAGGGCATATTAGGTAACATAGATGGAGAGGGGAGGAAGATTGATCCCTGTCTTGATGAATAGAGTGCAAAGAGTGTCTACTCAGATGAGATCATTGATAAATCAAAGCATCTAAATTCTATGGGTGATAATCTGATCCCAGAGCTATAAAGATTTCTGAATTGGTGAAATGAGGATAAAGTACACCAGGCTTGAAGCACTTCCTAAATATGCAAACTGGGCCAATGCTCCAGTTCTAGTGTTGAGGGTAGGGGAGGTATGTGTATTTGTAAGTACGTATGTATGTATGTATATGTATTTATAGATATACATACACATAGAAATTAGTATTAAAATATATACTTTTGTATTTATATTTATACATATATACATAAAAGTACATATTTATGTATATGTATATATGTGTGTATATAGATTTGTATTTATATATACATAGATACATTCATATAAAAAGTATAAATGTATATATATTTCTGTGTGTGTGTTTATATATGGGGGGCAATGTATGCATGCGTGTGTGTGTGTGTGTGTGCGTGCCAGATATGGGTTAATTATTTTCCTTATTTTGTACATTATCTATACATACAATATATACATATATTTGCATATTATTTCAAAATGAAAAAGATTTTGTATGGTAATCATGATTATGATGACTAAATATGAGCCCCTGGAAAAGATTTAGAAAAATATGTTTCCTCCTTTCATTGCAAAAATCCAGAATTAGTGGTATTACATGTATTTTAGATGTAGTTGGTATGTTGATTGGTTTTGCAGAACTGTTTTTTTCCTCTTCCTTTGTATAAGAAAATCTTTGTATAAAAGAAGACCCTTTGTGTAGAGAAATGGAAAGGTCATATATTTTTTAAAGAATATGATATAAAATATGATATGTAAAAATATTAAAAAATTAATTTGAAGTTAGAAAGAAATCTGAATGGAACTTCAACATTGTACAAAGATCATATATGTCAGTATATTAAAGTCTAACATGTTCCCAATGAAACTGATGTAAAAAAAAATTCACCCCCCCAAAAAAAAGTTTTTTTACCTGATACTTTTGATTAAGAATTTATTTTCAGTTCCCCTTCTCCTAATTTTTCACTGATAATAGTTATTGTCAATATATTCTGAGGACTTAATTTTCCTTAATATTCAGGACTGCTAATTTAGAGTGATTTTTCTAAACTACATCTCCCAAGGGCACATAGGTAAACTTGATAGATGATTGTTGAAAATTGTTGAAATTGTTGAACATGGTTTTGAACATGTCTAATATGGGAATTTATTGTTGCTCACTATGTATATTTGTTACTATGGTTTTATTTTGCTTTTTTTTTTAATTGTTTAATGGGAAGGATAGAGATAATAAATGCTTTCAAAAATAAATACATTTTTTAAGTGAACAAAATAGGTTTTTTTTTTTTTTTTTTTAAAGTGAGGAAATTGAAGAGCTCTGAGAGTAGTGGGGAAATCATATGGAATAGTTCAACAATAGTATCTCTCCCTTCCCCTATTCCACTGCCTTGACACTTTCTGCTGAATTAGAGACAAAGCAAGAAATATCATCCATCTTCCAGTCTACTACAAGAGACTTCTGAGAAAGAAATTCCAGGAGGTAGATGATTCTTCACTCTAACATTTACAAGGAGGCCTATGAGTCTGATGTGATCCATTTAACATATGGAAGAAGCAATGAGATTGAAGTGAATAGCTAGAAATTTAGAAAATTGAATCCCTTTGGATAAAGATTCAGAGAACAGCTTACTTTGTCATTTCTTTATCATTTTCTAGAAATTTTGTTTGCACTCTATTTTCTCCATTAAATTATTTAATTTTACTTAGGAAGTCATGCAAAACATATTTATGCGCCCTTATTAGATCTAAAGATCCTTGAGGGGAGAGACTCTCTTGTCTTTTTGTTTTCCCGTGCTTAGGGATATGCATGGTGCTTGACACATAGTCAATAAATACTTATTTATTAATTGATTAACATTAGCTCATATTTTAATTTAATTGGTGAATTAAGTACCTTTTGCTATTGAATTTATATGTCTGGTGTGAGCTAGCAAAAGAGAATTTTGCAAGAAATGGGTGGCTCAGGCCAGGAATTGAATAGTTGATTAACTAGAACAGTACTTATGTATTTAGATATAGTAATAAGGATGTCTTGGAGTTATTGGATTGATCCTCATAGTAATAGTTGGTACATCACACTATAATAAAATGTTTTGTAAAGTATGTAAGGCATAGTAGTCCTCATAAATCTCACAATACTGTAATGCTTATCTTATACTGTATTCTCTTTGGAGAATACTAACAGAGAAGAAGAAATGCTCTTAATTGTTGAGATAGATTTTTATGATAATAGAATTGACTGGGAATGAAGGATAGGCTTCGAATTAAAAAATGTTTGTAGATGAATTCCTAATGTGCAAAACTGCAGAGACTGAAACTTGTGAAATAGCAGCATCATGTTTTTCCCCATTTGGTCATAATTTTGATTCTGAAAAAAGTAGCATTTTCTATGTCTTATTAAATAAAACTTGTTTGTTTTTAAGAAAGATCTATAATGATTCTAAGTACTAAAAGCAAAAGAGATGCCCATCAATTGAACAAGTGGCTTATGAATAGTGTGGAATATTATTGCACCATAAGAAATGACAAAAAAAGATTAGTAAAGAGAATCCTGGGTAGTATGGTATAGAACCAGGTGAACAATTAATATAAGGACAATAATATTATTCAAAAGATTTAAGATTTATGAGAAATGTGATGACCAACTATGTCTCCATAGGAATTGTGATGAAATATCTTACCTATCTCCAAAAAGAGATAATGGTACAAAATGAAACACATATTTTGGCCATTTAGTGGATAATTTGCTTGATTATGTTGATTTGTTAAAAGGGCTTTTTTCCCCTTTCTCTTCATTTCTTAGTTAGGAGGGAACTAGAAGGAGGAGGATGTTTAACAATACAAATGCCATACTCCCCCAAAAGAGGACCACTGGGAGCAGAATCAGGAGAATATTATATATGGTGACAACAATATTGTGTGATGATCAACTATGATAGACTTAGCTCTTCTCAGCTATGCAATAATTCAAGATAATTCCAAGGGAATCATGATGGAAGATGCTCTTCTTATTCAGAGAAAGAACCAAGGAGTCTGAATGCAGCTCAAAGCATACTATTTTCACTTTTTCTTTTTTTTTTCTTCCTTGTGGTTTTTCCTTTTGTTCTGAGTCTTCTTTTCATAACATGACTAACGTGGGAATACGTTTAACATGATTGTACATGTTTAATCTATATCAGATTTCTTTCTGTCTTGGGGAGAAGGAAGTTTGGAAAGGAGGGAAGGAGAAAAATTTGGAGTTCAAAATCTTACAAAAGTGAATATTGAAAACTGTTTTTACATGTAATTGAAAAAAATATAATACTATTAATTTAAAAATTACATATTCATATCACCTATACTGTTTTGCATTTGTCTTAATTAAACAAAATATTTCCAAATTACATTTAATCTGGTAACCCCATATTTAACAGCTCTGCTTTATAACTCTAATAAAATGATAAAGCCTAAATCGAAAAGGAAAAAAGAGGACCACTGAAATGTGAAAAAAAAATCTATGGAAGAGAACAGAAGGAAGTTCTGAAGGAAGCAAGACAGTTTTGGAAACTTGTGAAATTTATACTTACTTTAATATGTTATATGAAATGTAGTTTCAAGATTCTGTATACAATTCTCTTTTTTGTGTTTTGCTGGACATGTAGGATATTCCTTTTTTGCTGATTATTTTTTTAATTCAAGGTAAAAAAAAATTCCAGATGGAATAAAATTTAATTGGAGGGTATATCACAAGCTCAAGTAAGAGATTTTAATCAAGATTTTGAAAGTCTATTTGACATACAGAAGTCAAAGATAAAGATGAATGTTAATTTTTTGTTACTCATCTTTTACATAAAAGGTTTTTAATCTGGGGTCATTAAATTTGTTTTATTAAAGAAAATCGACAACTGCATTTCAATATAATTGTTTACCTTTACAATCCTATTATTTTATTTAATGCATTTAAACATAATGCATTAAACATGAAAAGAGTTCCACAGGTTTCACCCAATTGCCGAAAAGGTCTATGACACAAAAAGGTGAAGAATTCCTTCTCTATCTGTTTAATCTTACTCCAAAACCACATTATGCCATGGAATGACTCCGTTTTCCAGACTATGCCTCCTTTGTGTGGGAAGGGGTTCAAACCACATATGGTTTCAGCAACTGTGTTCTCCTAAGGACCAGCGTCTGCAGAATCAGAGAAGCTCTTCAACAAAGGGCTTACCACTTTACCATGAATTTGTGCAAGAAGATATAAAATAAAAAAACAAAATGCCTCCTGACTTGTATGATGATATCTCATTATTACCCTTTCTGTTTGTTAACTCTGCTACCATAGCTCTAGAAGTGAGATAGCATCATTACTGATGTAGGAGTCAATGATGAATCACTTGTCTGTATGGCCACTGCTGTATGAGATCAAAGACAAAAAAATTAGTACAAAGCTAGAAGAATGAAATGGATAGAAGACATTGTCATATATTTAAAGTAATACTATTCTTATTTATTTATATAAACGATTGATGATAAAAATGGGATTCAGGTGAAAGAATATAGACAAAAACTACACAATTTCATATATCAATTTAACTGGTATAAATCAATTGCCATGACAAGGAACCAATAAAAGGGGGGAAGCAACTTAGCAAACTCTTGACTATTTGCTAACCAGGGAGATGTGGCATCCAAGGACAATACCAATTTAGAATGTAAACTCATTTTATAAAATTTTTCAGGGAATGATGACAGGGATTAAATGTAGTATTACAGAAGCCATAAATTATAGCTATTTTAAAGAAAACTGGTCATCTTAAGGATTATTACTGAAAATGGAAGGAGCACAGAAGTAAAATGGAGAAAATCTCTAAATATTTTTATAGCAAAGTTAGCAATCAAGGATAATGGCACCTCCCCATTTGGACTCATATCTTTCTAAATATACTTAAAGTGGAGGAAGAAATTGTACAACAGCAAACAAAATGAGAAAGGTAGCCAGCCATGGTGGAGGCAACATCAGTAACTATGGACCTATATATCTACTTTCCTAACTTTATAAAATCTTTATGAGAATCATATGAGAATCAGCATCAAGAATACCAACAATCAAATTATTGATAGGGAAGAGGCAGATTTTCATAAGTAATATTCCATAGCAGACTATATCTTTATCATATCACAATTGCTGAAAGATGTAGAAAACGTCAGATCATAGAGTTATAAATTTTGAGGCCAATTAGTTCAGCCTCTTCATTCTATAAAAAGGAATTTTATTCAGAGAGGGTTAAGTGATTCTCCAAAGCCACACAGGTACAGAGTCTGGATTTGAACCAAGGCTGTTTGATGCAAAACGAAGCAATCTATCCACTAAGTATTGTGCTTTGGGGATTTTGCAGTCATAAGAACTATGAAAAATCAACTGGAAAAAAATGAAGAGAAAAGGACATGGATGGTTGATATTCAAGGCCAGCTGGGTTTCAGTATTGACAAATGGATGGCAAGTATTAGTGCTGAGCAGACTTAAAACATAGCAACCCAATTCCATGCTTATGAAAAGGAATTTGGAGACTGTGCCCATGAAAATAATATTGTCTAAGCCAAGAGAAAATGCAAATTGGAGTATAATGATTTTAGTGAATATTTGCATAGGCAGAAAATGGTAGGATGCTTAGGAAAAATCGTGAAGCAAAAAGGGAAGCTAATGAAGGAAAGGAAGGATACCCTCCAGTTCATTGATATTCAGGCAAAGAAATGGTGAGACTTTGAGAAGCCAGTGATGACACTATACTGTTTCACCCTTTATGCTGAGAGGGAATATATAATATATGTATGTATATATATATAATATATGTATGTGTATATATATATATATATATATATATATATATATATATCATGTTGTTTCTCTAAATATTTTTCCCCTCAAAACAGAAATTTCTTTCTAAAAAAGTAGATCAAAATCCATCCTGTTTTCCCTCTTGTTCTTTATACTTGGTCATAATAGGCAGCTAGGTAGCACAATTGAAAGAACATAAAATGGGGTACACTGACCAGCTTAAAGGATTTTGGAATCCTATCACTTAACCTGTATTTTCTCAACTTTAAAATGTGGATAGCAATACATTTACCTCACATGATTGCTGTTAGAACAAAACAAGCAAATATTTGTAAAAGTTCTCAGCACAATGCCCCAATATATAGGAGATATCATACATATATACACATACATTCCTTTTCCTTCCCCTTTCCATTAGCACAACCAAACCAGGCAAGTGTGAGGCAATATATTTTTCTGCAAATATATGATCTATGCTTGTAAATTGTATATAATTCTGCTTGTGTCTGAAAATAAACTTTTTTTGTGAGGCAAATGGGGTAAAGTGACTTGCTCAAGTTCACATAGCTAGGAAGTATTAAGTATCCAAGCCCACATTTGAACTCAGGTTCTCCTGATTTCAGGGTTGGTGCTCTAACCATTGTACCATCTAGCTGCCCTTGAACATAAACATCTGCCAATTCAAAAAATTATCTGTCACTTATATTTAAAATAACATGTGATTTGGCAGAGCAATAATACACTGGCTTAAAGGTTGTCTTCCCAAAAGGTGTCTCTAAACTATAGATCAAATATATTCAAGATTTCTTGAAAGATTTAACAGAGATAACCTTGTTGAAAGACCCTCTGATCATGAATATCTGGTCAGACATAAAACGTGGAATTTATATTTGTCAAAGGTCTTTTTCTCAGAGACAGTATCCAGATCAGAATCCAGGTTGTTGGAAGATTTACTATGGATGATCAAGTCCTCCAAATGCTACTGTTTGCAGAAATGTTTTATTAAATGCTGGAACATTATATATTCTCCTAGAAGAAATCTGTAATCATTCAGAGTAAGTTGGACAAACCATCAACAGTGGCCAAAGAAGAATATTGATTATCTACATTATGAGGGACAACCTGAAAAACTCATCTATCAGGTTATGTTTCTTGCACAGACAGGGAAAATGGACAAACTGGACATAGATTTAAAAAAAGAGAGAAAAATATGTCTGAGTTATCTTTAGACAACTGCAAAATTCTTTTAATGAGTACAAATTTTTCCAGAGTTCAGGACCCATTTAAAAATTTTTAATAGATTTTTAATATCTTTTCTTTTTACATCTTGTAAATTTCCTCCAATAACCATTTTTCTCTTTCTCCTTTGTATCACATATCCATCCCTTTAAAACAATATTTTAAAGAGAAAAACATGAGAAAAAATGCAAAATCTATCAATGCATAAAGAAATCTGATGCTGAATTGGCCGTAGCACAATATTTTCTTCCACAAACCATCCACACATCCACCTCCTTGTTCTACAGCCATGCAGCTTTCCATTTCTGCAAAGAAATGGGAGTGGGAAGGAATGTTTTCATTGGGGCCAGGCTTGTTTTTTATAATCTTTCAACCTTCTTCAATTGTTTTGTGATTGTTTAGTCCATTTTTTACATCACATAAAGTCATTAATGTTATCCTGTGGCTGTAAGTCATGCAGGTCTTTCTCTATAATATTAAGATGCTAAGATGTCAATGGAGAGATGCACAATATGTGTGATTAGGCTACAATCCATAATGAATAAAAAAAGAAAATCTAAGGATTCTGAGAAGATGGTGGAGTAGGTTAGGAATTTTTTGATTCTTCAAATCAAAAAAGACAGAACATTTTCTCAGAGCAGCATAAATAAACATGGAGTAAAGCAGTTGTTCTTCTAAGACAATTTGAGAAGACTACAGGAAAGACTGGATCTGCAGAGGCCAAGGTTGGCCACAGTGAAGTGCAAATACCTCCAGATCAATTCTGCAGAATCAACAAAACCATAAAGGCAGCTGGTTTGAAAGGCAGCCTTATTCTTTTTTTTTTTTTTTTTATAACTTTTTATTGACAGAACCCATGCCAGGGTAATTTTTTACAACATTATCCCTTGCACTCACTTCTGCTCTGACTTTTCCCCTCCCTCCCTTCCACCCCCTCCCCCAGATGGCAAGCAGTCTTATACAAGTTAAATATGTCACAGTGTATCCTAGATACAATATATATGTGCAGAACTGAACAGTTTTCTTGTTGCACAGGAAGAATTGGATTCAGAAGGTAAAAATAACCTGGGAAGAAAAACAAAAATGCAAACAGTTTACATTCATTTCCCAGTGTTCTTTCTTTGGGTGTAGCTGCTTCTGTCCATCCTTGATCAAATGAAACTGAATTAGATCTTCTCTTTGTCAAAGAAATCCACTTCCATCAGAATACATCCTCATACAGTATCGTTGTTGAAGTATATAATGATCTCCTGGTTCTGTTTATTTCACTCAGCATCAGATCATGTAAGTCTCTCCAATCCTCTGTGTATTCATCTTGCTGGTCATTTCTTACAGAACAATAATATTCCATAACATTCATATACCACAATTTACTCAACCATTTGCCAATTGATGGGCATCCATTTATTTTCCAGCTTCTAGCCACTACGAACAGGGCTGCCACAAACATTTTGGCACATACAGGTGCCTTCTTTAGTATCTCTTTGGGGTATAAGCCCAGTAGTAGCATTGCTGGGTCAGTCAAAGGGTATGCACAGTTTGATAACTTTTTGAGCTTTTCCAAATTGCTCTCCAGAATGGCTGGATGTGTTCACGATTCCACCAACAATGTATCAGTGTCCCAGTTTTCCCACATCCCCTCCAACATTCCGCATTATCTTTCCCTGTCATTCTAGCCATTCTGACAGGTGTGTAGTGGTATCTCAGAGTTGTCTTAATTTGCATTTCTCTGATTAATAATGACTTGGAGCATCTTTTCATATGGCTAGAAATAGTTTCAATTTCTTCATCTGAGAATTGTCTGTTTATATCCTTTGACCATTATCAATTGGAGAATGGCTTGATTTCTTATAAATTAGAGTCAATTCTCTATGTATTTTGGAAATGAGGTTTTTATCAGAACCTTTGACTATAAAAGTATTTTCCCAGTTTATTGTTTCCCTTCTAATCTTGTCTGCATTAGTTTTGTTTGTACAAAAACTTTTCAATTTGATATAATCAAAATTTTCTATTTTGTAGTCAATAGTGATCTCTAGTTCTTCTTTGGTCATAAATTCCTTCCTCTTTCACAGGTCTGAGAGGTAAACTATCCTATGCTCTTCCAATTTATTTATAATCTCATTCTTTATGCCTAGGTCATGAACCCATTTTGATCTTATCTTGGTGTACAGTGTTAAGTGTGGATCAATGCCTAGTTTCTGCCATACTAATTAACAATTTTCCCAGCAATTTTTGTCAAATAATGCATTCTTATCCCCAAAATTGGGGTCTTTGGGTTTGTCAAACACTAGATTATTAAAGTTATTGGCTGTTTTGTCGAAAGGCAGCCTTATTCTTAGAAACTTTCATTCAAAAATGATGTAGGAGTTGCATGCAAGTACCAATATCATTTGTGGAACAATGTGACATAGTAACAGGGTACCCTAGCCATGGCTTAGGAGTAGAGAGGAGAATCCAAGGTTGGTTCTGAAACCAACTTTAGAAAATAACAGTAAGAAGGATTTGAGATTTGGGACATCATTCCCCCAACTCTGGGACTACAATTTAATTATACTTATATCTGCTTAAAACAGTTTTTTTTTCAAAAATGAGCAAGCAACCATAGATAATCACTATGGGGATAGAAAAGATCTGGGGTCATATTCAGAGGAAGATAATTGAACTAAAAAGTCACTCATTTTCAATGAGAAATGTCAAATGGTCTCAAGCACAAAAAGAATTCTTAGAAGTACAAAAATGGACTTTAAAAATCAAATAGGAGAGACGGAAGAAAAATTAGAAAAAATAAGAGCAATCTAAGAAAATTGAAAAAATTGTGAAAAGTAAGACAACCAACTTGAAACAGAAAATCAAACACTTAAGGAAGAAAATAGGTCCTTAAAAACTAGAATTTGGGGGTGGCGGAGCTAAGAATGCAGAGAAGACACATGCATCATTCTAAGCTTACCTTCTACCCTCACTACTAATTACCAAATTCAGCTTCAGAAATAGTGCTTGACTAGTGAAATTCACGAAAATGGGATTACAACAGACTACCAGCCAAAGATAATCTGGAAGATCGCCAGAAAAGGTTTTTCCTGATCAGCAGGAGCAGACCAGTGCAGGCAGGGAGGGAGAACCAGAGGCTAGCACACTGAGCATACCCGGGTCTGGACAGTCTCGCAGATGGAAAATTTGCAAGCAGGACTCTACCACAGTTGGCTGCTCTGCTTTAGTTGCAAAGCAATAGATCAGGAGAGCAGTTAAAGCCAAAGGTAGAATATATTCCAAAAAATGCCAGAATCTAACAGGATCTTGCTACACCCACCCAATATCAGAAGTGACTCAGTACAGACCACAGCACAGCTGTGCATCCCCATTCTGCAGCACAGGGCTTTTGCCTGGGGCAGTTACACTTCTGATCACCAAGGGGGCTCTGCCCAGGGCAGCCACAAATCTGCACAGTAGGAGGGCTCTGCCCCTGGGGCAATAGAACTTTCTGCAATGTGGCTGTGCTTGCCAGGGCAGAAACACTTCCAATATGGGGGTCTTCCCAGGACAGCCACTGAGTCTGCACAGTGGGACTCTTCGCAGGGCAGTAGTACTTCTGCAGTGTGGCCACTCTTCCCAGGGAAGTGACACTTCCAGTGCAGGGCTATTCCCAGGGCATTTTTGCAGCTTGGCCACTCTTAGCAGCCCATTTGCAGGACAATAACTGTCCATATGCTGTCCATATATCTATCCCTGTCCTGCAGAGGAAGCTGGTAACCTCCTTGCCCTGAAGGCAGACCCTAAGGGCTTTTTAAAAAGATGAGTAAAAAAGCCAGTATGTTAACCATTGATAGCTTCTATACAGAAAGAGAGCAGGTTTTCAACCCCAAGGAGACTAATAGCAGACAGTCTCCAGACAAAACCCCAAAGGGGGATGTAACCTGGTCTCCATCACATAAGACTCTCCTAGAAGAAATTATAAAAGATTTTAAAAGAGAGCTAGAAGAAAATTGGGGAAAGGAAAGAGAAAAAGGCACATAATTCACTTAAAGAAAAATTTGATAAAGTGGAAAAAGAAAACAACTTCCTGAAATGTGAACTGGAAAAAATAAAGAACTCCTAGGGAGTGCAGGGAAACAGAATTTGTGAATTGGAAGTTAAAGAACTCTCAGGAAAGTAGGATTTGTGAATTGGAAAAAGAAAATAACATAGTAAAAAAACTTAATGAAATGGAAACAAATTCCGTAGAGCAAAGCAACTCACTTAAAACCTCAGTTGGACATATACAGAAAGAAGTTAAAAAAAAAAAAAAAGCTAATGAAGAAAATAATTCATTAAAAATTAGAACTGAACAAATAGAAATGAATGATTCCTTGAGACATCAAGAATCAGTCAAGCAAAACCAAAAAAAAAAAAAAAAAAAGAAAAAATATTAAAAATGTTAAATATCTACTTGGAAAAACAACAGACCTGGAAAACAAATTTAGGAGAGAAAATCTGAGGATTATTTAACATCCTGAAAATTATGATGAAAAAAGGAGCCTGGACACTATTTTACAAAATCATCAGAGAGAACTGCCCAAAGGTAATAGAATCAAAAAGTAAAATAGGCATTGAAAGAATTCATTGAACACCTTCTGAAAGAGACCCTAAAATAAAAATTCCAAGGAATATTCTTGGCTAAATTTCAGAACTATCAGACTAAGGAAAAAATATTACAAGCATCTAGGAAAAAAAATTCTAATAACAAGAAGCCACAATAAGGATCACTCAAAATTGTAAAGGCCTGAAACTCTGAGCAGATGCACTTGGACAACTGAGCACTTAAGGCTAATTACTTATTGGACAACACTCTATTAGCATATGCTTGGAAAATGGCCCTTCCCACTATTCTGTACTGGCTTGATCTGTTGGTATATACAGAGAATTGTAGGTGGGATTAGAGGGTGGAGTAAGACAAGCCAGAGTTGACTAAATTGACTAATGACTAGATTACAATAGGCAGTACTTAAAGCCACAGAAGAAGGGCAGGATTTAGCTGATTTGAAAATAGAAATGTATCCTGTGATTCAACAGTTTAACTCTTCAGGTCAAGAAAGTAGAAGATACGCTCCTTTTGATATAGAAATCCTCAAAGACCTGAAAAAGGCTTGTACTCTTTATGGGGCTATATCAGCTTATGTTAAGATGTTATTACAGAATTTGGCTTATGAAGTCTTAACCCCTATTAATTGGAAATCTATAGCAAGGACATGCTTAGAACCTGGACAAAACTTGTTGTAGCTTTCTGAATATAGTGAGCTCTGTAGGATACAAGCCCAACAAAATAGTCAAAGTGGAGTTAATCCTCCAATCACCTATGACAACTAACAGGTGTAGATTCTTATGCAGAAATTTCAGTACAGATTAATTACTGCATAGCAGCATATGATCAAATTGCTACTGCTGCTGCTATCAAAGCATGAACTTTTCTCCCCAATAAAAATAACAAGGGTGAGACCTTCACAAAAATTGCACAAGGACCAAATGAACCCTTTGCTGATTTTGTGGGACATTTAAAGACTGCTATCATACAAAATAATGGTGAAAATGTAGTAACAGACATTATGATAAGGCAACTTGCTAAAGAAAATGCTAATGAGGTTTGTAGAAGAATTATACTAGGACTACGCAAGGATGCTCCTTTAGAGGAGATCATAAGACTCTGTGCCACAGTGGGCACAAATACCTTTTATAATCAGGCTATGATGCAGACTTCCCAAGATCCCAAAATGGGGAAAAAAAGGGTCCCTTTTGGCAATATGGCAAAGTAGGGCATCTGAAAGCTCAATGTTGGTATAGAGACAGAGTAAGAAAACAGATTGGGAGAACAAGACCCAATACCCCATGTCCAAAATGCAACAGAGGCTTCCATTGGGCATCAGAATGTAGACTGATTCAGGAAAACGGGATGAAGGGTCCAGCTCCAGGGCCTCAGGCAAAAAACACTTAGGGTATGATGGCAGCTGATGCTATACCCAGAGAGTGCCTAGAAGTTCAGTACCCAGACATGACCAATCATCCAGGAAGCCATCTGATGGGAGAAAGGGATTACATAATCAAACGCCCAGGAAGCAACTTGATGGTAGAAAGGGAATACAACTGGGGAGAATAGAGTTGTATGCAGCTGGGACAACTGAGATACCCCCTGGAGAGGTGAAATCTGTTCCTCTCCAGCCTATGGATCCCTTGCCTCCGGGCACAGTAGGCTTGACCATTTCACCTCCTAAGAGTAGTTACAAAATAGTGTCCATCCATACACTAATGTGGGAAACTGGAGAATGTGTAGATAATATCCCTGTCACCAATACATGTAAACAATGTGTCACTTATCACCCAGCAGAAGTAGTAGCATCAGATTTACTGATACAGACTCCTAATAAGCAATCTGGTGATAGTCACCCAGATTCTGACTCCAAGCAACAAAATCCAGGAATATACTAGACAGCAGCTGTGACAGCTGACTGACCTACACTCACTATCTATATAAATGACATGCCATTAGAAGGATTGGTAGACACTGGTGCAGATTGTACAGTCATTAGAGGTGCCAACTGGACCAGTCACTGGCCAAAGATTAAGGCAGATACCTACATGTCTGGTGTAGGAGCATCAATAGCAGCTGAAGTTAGTGCTACCCCTTTGGGATGGACTTTTGAAGGTGAAACAGGAGTTTTTTTTTTTTTTTTTTTTTTTTTTTTACTCCTTTTGTAGTTGAAAAAAAATTCCCCATCAATCTGTGGGGAAGAGATATTTTACAACAATTAAGATAAAAAATGAGTACTTCGGTTTTTTAGGCAGGGCTGCTGTTGAAAGTCTGCCAATGCTTTCATCTGTTCCTATCCAATGGAAAACTGATACACCAGTGTGGATAGAACAGTGGCCCTTAGCTAGTGATAAAACTTAGGCCTTATTAGATATAGTACAGGAGCAACTTGATCAAGGACACTTACCACCTTTTCTAAGTCCTTGGAATTCCCCAGTATTTGTTGTAAGAAAGAAATCTGGAAAATGGAGGATATTGACTGATTTAAGAAAGTTAAATGAACAGATGGAAACTATGGGAACTCTTCAGCCTGGACTTCCATGTCCTACTCAATTGCCTAGAGAATGGCCTCTTTGCGTTATAGACATTAAGGATTGTTTCTATTCTATCCCTCTAGATAAGGAGGATATAAAAAGATTTGCCTTTTCAGTGCCCAGCATTAACTTAGCTGAGCCCTATAAAAGATATGAATGGACAGTTTGGCCACAGGGAATGAAAAACAGCCCTATTATGTGTCAAATGTATGTTGCTGCTGCTCTTACTCCAGTAAGAAAAGCATTTCCAAAAGTAATGTCATGAGGTTAAAATCGGTTCATGATCTAGGCATAAAGAATGAGATTATAAATAAATTAGAAGAGTATAGAGTAGTTTACCTCTTAGACCTGTGGAGGAGGAAGGAATTTATGACCAAAGAAGAACTAGGGATCATTTTGATCACGAAATAGAAAATTTTGATTATATCAAATTGAAAAGCTTCTGTGCAAACAAAACTAATGCAGACAATATTAGAAGGGAAACAAGAAACTGGGAAAACATTTTTACAGTCAAAGTTTTGAAAAAGGCCTCATTTCCAAAATATATAGAGAATTGACTCTAATTTATAAGAAATCAAGCCATTCTCCAATTGATAAATGGTCAAAGAATATGAACAATTTTCAGATGAACAAATTGAAACTATTTCTAGTCATATGAAAAGATGCTCGAAATCACTATTCATCAGAGAAATGCAAATTAAGACAACTCTGAGATACCACTAACACACCTCTCAGATTGGCTAGGATGACAGGAAAAGATAATGGTGAATGCTGGAGGGGATGTGGGAAAACTGGGATACTGATACTGATTGGTGGAATTGTGAATATATCCAGCCATTCTGGAGAGTGATTTGAACCTATGCTCAAAAAGTTATCAAACTGTGCATACTCTTTGATCCAGCAATGTTACTACTGGACTGATATCCCAAAGAGATCTTAAAGAAAGGATTTGCTGCATGTGCAAAAATGTGGCAGCCCTATTTTTAGTGACTAGAAACTGGAAACTGAATGGATGCCCATCAATTGGAAAATGGCTGAATAAATTGTGGTATATGAATGTTATGGAATATTATTGTTCTGTAAGAAATGACCAATAGGATGATTTCAGAAAGACCTGGAGAGACTCCTATGAACTGATGCTGAGTGAAATGCTTAGGACCAGGAGATCATTGTATACTTCAGTAACAATACCATATGATGATCAGTTCTGATGGATGTGACTCTCTGCAATAATGAGATGAACCAGATCAGTTCCATTTGTTCAATAATGGATAGAACCAGCTAAACCCAGCAAAAGAACTCTGGGAAATGAGTGTGAACCACTACATAGCATTTCCAATCCCTCTGTTTTTGAGCACTTGCATTTTTAATTTCCGTCACAGGTTAATTGTACAATATTTCAAAGTCTGATTCTTTTTGTGCAACAAAATAATTGTATGGATATGTATACATATATTGTATTTAACATATACTTTAACATATTTAACATATATTGGTCTACCTGTCATCTGGGGGAGGGGATGGGGGGAAGGAGGGGAAAAATTAGAACAAAAGGTTTTGCACTTGTCAATGCTGAAAAATTACCCATGTATATATCTTGTAAATAAAAACCAATTAAAAAAAACTAGAATTGGGCAAGCAGAATTTAATGACATCCTGTGATGCCAAGAAATCATAAAACAAAATCAAAAGAATGAAACAAAAGAAGAGAAAGTGAAACATCTCATCAGAAAAACAATTGATATAGAAACTAGATTGAGGAGAAATAATATAAGAATAGTTGGCCTTCCTGAAAAATGGGATTTAAAAAAGAATCTTGATACAATAATATAAGAAATTATGAAAGAAAATTGCCCTAAAGTTCTAGAATAAGAAGGCAAAGTAGAAGAAATAGAAAAAAACATACCAATCAACATCTGAAAGACATCTCAAGAGGAAAACTTACAGGAACATCATAGCCAAGTTTGAAAGCTCTTAGGTTAAGGAGAAAATATCTGAAGCAATGAGAAAAAAAGTCAAATGTCATGAAGGTACAATAAAAATTGCATATGATCTAACATCTACTATATCAAAAGATCATAAGTTTTGGAATACTATATTTCATAGAACAAAAAAGCTGGGGTTACAACCAAAGATACCTTACTCAGTAAACATAATATTGAATGGGGAAAAAAGATAATTAATGAACTCAAAAATTTTCAGATTTTATAACAAAAACCCCAGAGCTTAAGGCAAAGTTCAACGTATAACATCCAAGAGAAATATAAAGCAAATATTAATGGACTCAATAAAGACAAATTGTTTACCTCATATATGTAATGTCCTGAGTAGCTTTCTGGAGGATCTTTGAATGAGCCTTGGTCTTAGGTGGAAAAGTGATGAAGGCAGGAGAGCCACCACGAGGATGGTTGAGGATGGTCAAAGATGGAGTTTGGAGTTTGGAGTTTGGGTCTGAGATTGAGCTGGTGCTCACACATACTCTCCTCTCCAGTGCTCTCAGCCCTCAAATACCTTCGTACAATTACATCACTATAGCACACTGAGCATATTCCAACTGTAGAACCATTACATCACCATATCACACTAAGTATATGTAAACTAGAGGACCATTATATCATCAAACACAGGGTGTTTACTCACCCTGCTGTGTCTTTGCTTCAAATAGAACACAGGTGGTCATTCCCTCTGACTTCTCAGGAAAAGGTATGAACATTAAAGGAAATGGGGAGCCAAACTCCCTTTGTCAGATATTGTCAGTGGGTTTCCTCTGGGCTATACCTTACCTAGAATTTCCCCACTATCTGTGGTCCTCTACCCATACATATATAAAAAAAATTAGCAGTGCTCTTATGATTGTCATTGTTATTTGGGTAGTTTGAAAGAATGTCTTAGGCTGAGCTGAGTATAATATGGTGATTCTAAAATATTCTGGAATTCTAAAATAATAAAATAAAATAACATGGTGATTCTAAAAAATAGTAAAACTGTGTAGGGAGGGATAAAAAGGAGTAATTATCTCATATAAATGAGGAAAAAATTGATACAGAAGAAGGAGAGCAGGGAAGGCTGGAACATTACTCTCATTGGGAATGGCTTAAAGAGACAACAATATATGTCTAAAAGGGCATAAAAGTCTTCTAACTTTAGAAATAAATAAGAGGGCAAGGTAATTGGGTAGTGGAGAGGTTAAGTGAGGGACTTTTAAAGGGCTGGGTAGGCTAAGAAATAGGAATGGAAGGTAGTGGGTAGAAGTAACACAAAGGAATGAGGAGAGAGGGATAAATAGGATGAAGATAATGAGGAAAAATAGAAAAGAAGGAAATACACAAAAAGTAATTGTAGCTTCAAATGTGAATGGGACAAATTTACCTATAAAAAGAACATGGATGACATATTAAAAATCTGAATTCAATATTCTTTAAGGAAACATAAAAATGAGAGATATACACAAAGATAAAATAAAGCATAAGAATAAAATTTATTTTGTAAAAAAAATCAGGGATAGTAATCAGGGAAGTTAAAATAGATTTAATCAAAAGTGAAAGATAGAGAATCTACACTATGTGTCAACAATGTATTATTGAAGTGTAAAAAGGATAATTTTGATTGTTGTAAGTTAAAATTTTCTTGTATAAATAAAACCCTTGCAGCCAAGAATGGAAGGAATACAGAAAATTGCATAATTTTAATTGCATAAAATTGCATAATAATAAAATAAAATAATAAAAAAAAACACTTCCATAGATTATCTTTCAGACAAGATGTGATTGGGTTGAAATACTGCTGTGGTGTAGGAAATGATAAGCTGGTTGATTTAGAAAAAGCATGGAAAAATTCAGACCTATGAAGGAAGATGCTATCTACCTTCAGAAAAATAGATGACAGATGGAAATAAGCACAGTATGTTCTTCCATATATGTATTTGAGTGTATATGAGTATATAATCTGTATGTTTATAGATATCTATATGTATGTTCATACATACATACATACAATATATGTATGTATGAAATTCCATGCTTAATTATAGACTTGTTTAGGGGGAGAAGAGGAAGGGAAATAAAAACGTGCATAGCAGAGAACTAAAGTAAAACAACAAAGAAACAAAAGCTAGGCATCTTTGAAAGCAGTATATAGTCTTAAAATCTATAATAGATTTTCTTGAAATGGAAATGTATTATTTAAATTTAGTCTTCTCTGCTATGTAAAGAACATTTTTTCTTTTCTCATTTTTGTTTTAAAGTTTGAAATTAAAAATCATAAAAGATGAAAATAAGTAGGTTGAAGGAGATAGCTTCTGAAGATCTATATTTATGACCCTGTTCATATTTAGTTCTATATGTATGACACCACTGGAAAATTATCTGGAAAAGAGATCATCTAGTCTCTGTTGGACAACCTATGGTGAAAGAAAATCACTATCTTCTATGAGAGTCTGTTATGTTTCAGATAGTTCTCATTGATAGAACACATTTCCATATATTGAAAACATGCCAAAATATTGCAAAAAGCCTTTCATCAGTTTTGCACTTCAAGGGTGATAGAATCATCACATTTGGAGCCAAATATTACTGTCTCTCAATACAGAGTTAATGGAAATGGCAATAAAGAAAGGAAGGGAATAAACATTCATTAAAAGCTTGCTATGTGTGAGGCATTGTGATAAGCACATTATAAATATCTCATTCAAACCTGAAATAATCTTGTGAAATAGATATTATCTCCATTTTATAGTTGAAGAAACTAAAGCAACAGAAGTTGTGATTTTTCCCAGAATTGCATAACTAATAAGTTATTGAAGTCAGATATGCATGTAGGTCTTGCAGTGCTCTATTCTTGCTCCACTCAACTTTCTCTAAAGAGAGGAAAGATGGGAAAATCAGTTGGAATAGATCAAGGAAATATATAAAGGAGATCAATACTGGATGTATCATGATTGTGAAGGAATTAAGAGATCAATATACAAGCTATTAGAAGGACCAGAAGATATCAAAGATATGGGAAAAAGTGTCAAACTTTGTTAAAGTCCCTAAAAAAGTGACTAAGAGAATAGCAAAAATTGCAGATGCATATGCTTACTTTTCAATATATCCATTTTTTTTGTCACAAATTGAGGGTACTCTTAATAAGTTCATTGTTATTATTATTATTCTTAGGAAGAAACAGACTTTCACAAGTGACATTTATGTCTTTACTCTCTCACACTTGACTGAAAGCTGTAAAGAATGTAAGATTTCATCACTCTTTTTTTTATGAATTACAAAACAACATTCCACTTAGAATAAAACTCCTTTTTATAGGCTGTTTTACAACAAGGTATTTCCAAACTACACATTAAAAGCAATAAGGAGTTTTTGGAACACATAAGAATAGCAATTATCCTAATCAGTGATCCTTTGATAATAAACATCAGACAAGGCATAAAACATGGAGAAGATATTCATCATACTTAAAAGCCTTCGGTGTATAGGAGAGTCAGTACAGAATCCAAATTGATGAGAGATTCCCCATAAATAGTTTGAGGTTCTCCAGACACTTCGGGTTCCAGATAACATGTTTACTATTTCAAACCCCCAGACACTGAAGAGTTTCTTGGGAGAGATTTATAATCACTCAAGTTTGGTCTGTCTATCCAGACTGGAAAGTCCAAATGGATAAAGAATAACTAGTGCCTAGATTTCAAGATGCATATGAATGGATATCCCATAGAGATCCCACAAGAGAGTTGTGTATATATATCTAGGACAGACAGTCCAGATGAACAAGGACATGGGCCCAGAGTTGAAAAGAAATGGGATGGATTGTTTTCAGGAAATTGCAAAATACGTTTACTAAGTCTAGTCTTTAAATAACAGCAAAAAGCCATTTTCCAGGGCAAACATTTTACTGTTGAGAGCTACTTCTTCAAAACAAACAAAAACAACCTAGCATCATATAGAGAGCAACAGAATGACCATAGTGTGATCAAGCTGCAATATATGACTCACTAATAATTTCAAAAAAGGTCAGAAGTAAAGGATGTCACCAAGAAATTATATGGAATAAAAGATGAGAATGTGTTGTTTAATCATATGATTAAATTGAAGAACGACAAGTAGATAGTCAAAATGCTAAATGTCCACTCATGATGTGGACTGAAAGCAATGAAGAGGCCTTTGATGAATATCATGTGGCTAATTTTCAGAAGGACATAGAAAAGACCCAGATAGAATGGGTAGGCAACAATAGATTATGATCTACATCATTAACAGGAAATCCTCAATCAATGAGATCCATTCAAATACTGAACCAAAATAAACTGTTATCAAGTTCCTTATTCTGCCTTGTGGGGCTCAATAAATTACTCCAATCCCCTTTTCACATGATAATTCTTTCAATACTTTAAGACAGTGATTTTATGCCTCTTAGTTCTTTTCCTCAAGAGTTTCTCATATGTATATCCACTTGAAAAAAAAATCTTTTGAATTTTGCACAGTATTTTTGGTCGGCACAAAATCTCATTGGTTTTCCTACAATTTTCTTAAATAATTCCTTAAATTTCATCTTATAAGACTTGAATGATCTCTTAGGTCCTGATTCTTGAAATTGTGGGACAACTGGAAGGGTCTTCAACATTATATAGTCTAACAATTTTATTATATACATGAGGAAAAATAAGTTGAGACTTGAACTCAAGTTCTCTAAATTTCATTCTAATGCTTCTCCCAATATACCAAACTTGGGTTTCTAACAGCTTATTCTTCAGCTTATCGGAAAATATATAAATCTAGTTTATATTATGTGCTTATATTATTTATTTATATTATTATGCACATGGTCAATTCTCAAGAAATGTTTGTAAGATTGACAAATCATTGCTGCTCTGATACTGCATCAAAAATAACAGTATAACTAGTAACTGTATAGATTTTTTTTTCTAAAATGTACACTATGTAATATGTCTTATGCTTCAGATCTGCCTTATACAAGTTTTTTCTCATCAAATACTATCTTTTACAACTTATGACTGAAAAAATGATCTTCCTTGAAATCTTCATGTGTAAATATGACCAGAGGTGGAAAGAAATATATTTTCTTCCTTGCCCCAAATCTAGGTTGCTTTTCATGGCTCGTGCACTGGAAAATGGAAATAAACAAAGCTTTGCCACTGAAATGACACCCATTTAACCCTTCATCAGTTCCTAGTCTTCTGTCTTTATGACATATTTGATATGTTTGAGAGTGAGGTACTTGTCATTCCTGTGATATTTGTATCTATAATATGAAAAATTTCAGACTTACATTTCAGGCTTAGATTGACATTTTATTGCTTGTTTAATGAAACAGACTATGACCCCTTAGAATCCTGAGCAGCTACTTACTGCCCCCAATTTTTTTTTCATCCATTTGGAACATCAAATGAAGCAAATATCATTGGAAAATGCAAACTCAGAATTTCAAAGTGACATCCAACTAATTTTGGCATTCCAAGAAAATTAGAAGAAAGTAGAAGTTAATCATGTGGGGAATTAAAAAAAAATCTGATTTACATTTCACAAGTAAGAAGTGAAGAATGTATATTGAGAGTCACTGTTTTAGCTTTCACAGATGCCAAGCAAATATTTTGTATCTACACAAAGCATGTTTGGTCTTTTACCTCCATGAAATAATTAAATGAGCAAGAATCATGCTCTGAAGTCCATTGGACATACATAAATCTGTGATGCATGCTGCCCTCACCTCGCAGAAGGCTTCTTAGCCTTTTTTGTACCATGTCACCCTTTAGTATTTTTGTGAAGTTGAACTTGTTCTCAGACTATTTTTAAATGCATAAAACATATAGACTTACAAAGAAAATCAATTATATTGACATTTTTTTTCTTAAAATTAATTGATGGACTCCAAGTTAAAAACCACTGATGAAAATGACTATTTTCCCTTTGTCTTCAAACATTTATGGTGTCTTTCCTTCCCTGAAAAATAACAACAATAGCAACAAAAAACCCCAAACATTATTTGATTCTGTAATCCTCACTAGTTACCACCTTCTTTCTGTCCTTTATGTCTCTGACAAATTTTTGGAATGACTGTTCTCCATCTGCTACCTCTCTTTCCTAAGCACCTTCTCCTTCTGTTCAGTGAGAACTGGCTTCTGAATCCAGAATTCTACTGAAAATGCTCTCCCAAAGGCATCCACTTCCCTCTTTCTGTCTGGCTCCAGTGACTTCTACTCCTCATCCTTGTTGGCTCTTCTGCTGCCCATTTTCTAGTATCTTGGGCTCTGATAGGGGAAAGTTTACTTCACTTTGCTTGATTCCAGTCCTGCCGTGTGTCATTCCCTTTCTCATCTCCATGCTGTTGATATGTGGCCACCATCCCCATCTCTTTCTTACCAGAACCTTCAGCTCTACTTTGGGAAGCCTTGTTCTGAAAAATGAGCTTTCACTTACTCTTGACCCAAAATATCCTTCATTATCTCTTCCTGATCATTTCCATATCATGCAGCATCCAGTTTACCCTGAACTTCTCCATCACCTTTCATCTTCCCATTACAATATAAACTCCTAGAGATAAGGGACTATTTTGCTTGCTTATATTTGGAAGGTTAGGACATGTATATGCACAAGCATCATATAAACTAGAAAAAA